>NC_056538.1:25850454-26451818 GCF_910596095.1 Thunnus maccoyii | reverse complement strand
GATGAAACTACTAATTTATGTTACCTGGGGCTCTATGAAAGAGTGATGGACATTTTTCTACATTTAGACTAAACAATGAATAAAAAGAAATATTAACAGATTAATTGATGATGAAAATAATGCTTATGTAGGTCTATATTAAAACAAGATCAAAATACAAAACTTGCTCTATTTAGCCCATATGAAATTAGCTCCAACCAGCATGCAGAGGTCTGACATGCTCGCACAACATTTCTGGGTATGGAAGCCCAAAATTTCTGTTACCTGACATAAAAGGGCTGCCAACATACACAGTTACCCAGAGCAGCTTTTAAAACTACCTTGTGATTCCACCTGTGAGTATGTAGGTGTGAGCTGAATATGATGAAGTGCTTCCCTGTCAAAGGGTTACTTACAAACGTGTTGTCCCAGGAGAGTTTGTTGTGTGACACTGGCAGAGGGAGCGCAGTGACCCCAGTGATGGCCAGCTGAGGGATAGAGGCCAACTCTCACTGTGTTAGAGGACAAACCTCTCAGTGGTCGGTTAAACTAATCACCACAGGGACCAGCGGCTATTGCTTTGTTACAGGCCTGCATCCCACTTCAGAAATAAGTCTGACAGATAAATGAATGCACTTCATTCCGTTGCACTTTGAGCTTTCCACAATGCAAATACAGCTAACAAGCAGCCTGACTGCTCCATATTTATTCCTCTGGTGGCCAAACTGGCCATAGTCCCATCTTTCTGCCTTGTTGTGTTTCTCTTTTTCTTATTGCTTTCTTATCTCATTGTCATTGACATGCTATTATCCATTTTATTGTTTTGTTCCGGCACATATTGCACTCATTCATCTGGAGTGAGATCCTTGTTAATCCTACACATGGTTCCTTCTATTTTTCTGTTCTTTCAAGGAGTTCTCCTCCTCTTCACTGAGGTTGTTAGACAAAGCTAGGTAGTCTATTGTTCCCTGTGCATTGTTTACTTTGTACTGGGTCGTATAATGTTTTGCATAATCTTCATTTGAATGTAATATGCGCATATGTATAAACTGAACTTGATGAATAATCAACATTCATTAGACCTTGTTAGTCATTTTTCAGAATAGTTTAATCTTGAAAGGAAGCTCTCATATTATTTCAAGATTCATTTTATGAATTAATCAATGCCATTTTCTGTCTTGGTCGTATAGACAAGTTATATTTTTAATCTCAAGGAGGGGGCAGAGAATCAGGACTGTTTTTTTAAATAAAAAAAAAATCTAGTTTTAAGGATGTTTTAATATATTCCTGAAGTGATATAATGATGGTGTGCTTTTTAATTTTTTTTACAGGAATCCAAATTAACAAAATGTTCTCAAACTACAACATAATAGCAATTATATGTACATGTTTTACATATATATATATATATATATATAAATATATATATATATATATATAAAAACCTTTGGTCATGAAAAATTGGTGGGCATGGTGTCATTGGTGCTACATTAAACAACTGGAAACAACTTGGTAACTATGACTAAACTTTGCAATCAGAGTATATTAAACATATAGTGACATATTGTTTTATCCTCCTTTTGTTAAGTGTTGATTAGCTCCATATGTTGCCTGTCCGAGCTAATATATCATTTTACCCTTGCACTGCTTCCGAGTCACTGATAGTGTAACTACCTGTCAGCGTTACAGTAGAGTGTTGTTGATGATAAATAAAATCACCTGAGAAATGCTTTGTTTAGAACAGTTATGTATCACAAGGATGATTCTGCTCCCAGGAAAAGTCATTACAGGTTAATGTTCTGAGAGTCAGTTGGTCATTACGATTAAGCAAATATATGAGACCCTGAAATGCGACTAATAAATGACGTTGTGCAAACTGAAATCCAGTCTGTTTACAGTGAAGCAGCTTCAAGACCTCTCTGTCATGTTCTAAGAATTGTATTCTTTAGAGAGATGATTACGCTCAGTAAGTTTTATTAAACTATACATAGTATGGACTTTTGTTTTCATTTTATTATAATAAATGCTGTAACTTTCAGGTCATATAGTCATATTAAACACATATGTGATTGTGTTGAATGTAATGAATGCACTCAGGCATTTAACCATGCGATATATGTGTTAAGCACATTGACATTCTTACGGGGAATTAGTGTGTTGTTATGCGCGCTGCTATTGATTTTCAGTGAAAGCCCTCTTAGGAATGTCAAAGCCTTATACTTTTCAGATAGAATATCTTGATATGCTTGCCATGTGCTTGCGAGCATTTCCAGTTCACAGCAAGGAGAGTCTTCTCATGCTGTCTGACTTTGTCAACACTATTAAATTTAGAGGGAGTCAGAGATTAATAACTTCCACGTAAGGAGAAAATGGGAAGAGGCGCGGGCTTGGGAGCATACAGAAAGATTAATGAGTGTCAAACACAATGAAATTTCCATTAGATAGTAGAATGGCATACTTGGTCTTCTCAGTTTCCTCATCAGATAAGAGTTTGTTCAAGGATCACCAAGAAGTGACCTATTTTTATAGGTAAACATTTTTGTCCTTTCGGCAGACTTCAAATTAAAATTGACCTATTTTTAAGTTAGAAATAGTACGTTCCATAAGGCTTAATTCCACCCTCAGCTATGGGCGCTGTAATGAGCAAAATGATCACTATTTCTATTGAACATTTGGCTTGGCTACAAAAGTCATGCAAAGACATGTGTTATGTGCAAAAGTGGCCCATTGGAGGTGGATTACTGAGAAAAAATGCAGCTCAATCTTTTAGCTTCGGCTTCTTTACGACTGAAGGTGCCAACATGTACACACACACACAGGTACACACACAGAATCGTGTCTCTCAAATCGCCGTCTCTGCAAACATGTCATTATTGTTATGATAGATGGCCCGCAGTTCTCAAATATCAACACATGAATACAACACTGATGAGCATGTTGAATACACATGCGACTTTGAGCAGCAGAAACATGGTAAAAAGCCAAAAATGATCATTGAAAACAACAGAAACAAATGAGGTATGTGTGCATGGTGTGAACAATGTCACTGGCACCTCCAGCTGGAAGGGAACAGCGGCCTGTTAGCTGTTAGACATTTCCCATAATAGACAGGATGTGTCAGCACACAATGCATTAGTAGACCAGAGGTGGAAGTGAGGTAAATACTACAAGAAGAGCTTATTTCTTGAGGAGCAAAGAAGTGGTGTTGTCAGTCAACCTCTGCATCCACAAGAAACAGCACATTGTGTAACCTCCAGTCACTGCAGATTTGGTCAGGGCTTTTTAAGGAAATCCACCAGTCCTGCTTCACCAGCGAGCTGCAGGTGAGGCTCACTCTGGTATTTCATTCAGAGGAAAAAAAAGTTATGCAGGACAAGCAAATTGTGAGGCTACTCATTCTATAAATCTGTGCGAATTCTAATTTACACATGGAATGAAACCATTTATCAGGAGGCTGATATGTCCAAATTATTAAAAATCCAGGAATTTCAGTATCTTTATTCTGAAAATTGAAAAACAAATACTAATCTGATTGAATCAAATATTAAATAATCAAGTAAAATGTGTATTACAAAAAATACCAAGTCTCTGTATTATTACCTCGGTGGGCTCTGGCTAATTTGTAGCATAATCAGCAGTGCTTTTGTGTTTTTTCCACATTTTTCATCTCACTTTTTTATTAGCATAAGCTTGGTTGGCTTAAGTGCCTATTTACATGAAATTGAGCTGGACTGAAATTACAACTTGTGGATGCACAGAGATGCATAACTGCATGAAAATCAGTTAAAATTTTTCAATTTGATGATTGTTTGGTGAAAAATAAGTCAAACTTAGCAGTACTCTTCTGCTGGTGTTATTGTATCTCTAAAAATGTATGATTCCAAAAACCCAATTGCAACAGAAAAAAACACCTTCATTCATGTCTGCTTAATGCTGTACATGATGGTTCAGTAGTAGACTTATTCTAAATCATATACTGCTAGAGTAGAGTGCCAAACCTTTTGTAAAAAGATAATGGTAACTGGTATGGCAATGGTGATAATCATGTGTTTTGCATCCTTAGTTTCCCATTTGGATGATTGTTGAACCATGCAAGCATCACCTTAACTACAGATCCTGCAAAATCTCATCAACATTCCCAGAGAAATCAGATGTGAGCTGTAACCTCCTACCTCACAGATAGACTTTAACAGGAGGACCAGCAGTGGGTTTACCTTCAGGGTTTTGTTCCTCATACGATTTTCTGTTTTGCTGATGTGTGCCGTGTTGTGTAACATCTGGGTTAAAGGTCATTATGAATACCTTGTACTCCCTAAGAGGTTTTTCGTGAAATCCGCAGTGTTTCAATGAGTTATTTTTTGTGTGTAACAAAAGCAGAGATACCAACTTGTCACCTTTGAGGTGGGTGGTTGACTGTTTGATCCTCCTCCTATCATATGACCTGGGGAAATCCAATTGTGAATGTTGAATTTTGTTTCAGTGTTTGTTGTTCCCTCTGTGATGCCACAGTTTAAAAATGACTACCCTACTCCTTCTGTGAGTGTGGTTACAGGTTATTCTTCCTTTGTATGATGAAGAAATACTCAGTGGGGTGACTTGATAGCTCAAAAAACCTGGATGTGTTCATGAAATTGAGACACTGAATGTATTTTCTCACCTCCTCTGTTCATTCCTTTAGATTTAGTAGTAGTGGCCTCTTACTTGACGCAAAAGGTCATTTAGTGATCTATTCTCATTAGAAATGGTTAGAAATAACTTTCTTACCATCACTCTATGTAAGCAGAGTAGCTTTTTCCTTGTGCCAAAAAACCTCTCTGTAGACTATCTTGATGAGGTCTTCCACATTACAAAGCAATTGATTTAACTCTTCTATCTTAACAATGCTTTCACCATGATGTATAGTATATTAGGTTTGAGGGTGGTAATGTGTCTGGAAATGGGCCTTTTCTGTGTATGGTGCTTTGACTTATGTTGGACACACTGCAGTTTTACTTGTGATTAGCATTTGGTGCTGATTTTGCAGTTTTTATCAATGAGTTCTTTGCTAAATCTGAGGCTTACCGGCAAATCTAGTGTTAATCTGTTCTAGTCTAAAGTCTTCTGTAACACTGTTTTGTCCTCATTACACCTAACTAAGTGTCTCTACCTGAAAGACGGCTGAGCGCCATCCTTTATGTAACCACTGGAGACAAACAAGACTATGTCTCTGGAGTGGTGATGAAAGGAAATTGTTTACCAATCTGCCATGTTAGCATATAATTTGCACAGAAAATTGAAAGTTATTGACTAGAAGTCTGCTCAGACAATGTCCAATCAGCCCATATGGGAAAGATTTTCTAAATTTCTTGTGATGAACAATTTTTCAGCACTTAATTGTTTTGATTATTATATATTATATCCCATGATCCTTAAACTATAGAAACATTACATGAATATAAGCATTCTTGATCCAAAACAGAACCAGATTTTACATAATTTCCTGTGACACAGTAATCTTATAAAAGCAAAAACAAGACTAACTTGCAAATACAGAAGCAGAAATGGTAAGGAAGATTCATTTCAAACTCTTGGTGATTTAATTGTAATTATCATTTTATGGGTTTATAATGGCATATTTTAAAAGAAAATTAATTTTATGTACGACTTTGGCCTTATTTTTGTGGTTCCTCCTATCATGCCTGAAGATAAAATTTCCCTTAACTTCATTGAGAGACATTGAATTAAACCAGCATTTAATGGGGAAATTGAACCAAGCTCCAGACAGGTTTTGAACAGTTTACTACTTACAACCTTTAGTGATAAACCTGGAACTGTTTGACCTATTGAGTTAATTAAACTGCCTAAATGCACCATTAGACTTGGTCTCTTGCTAGGTTTAGCCTATAGCCTCCAGGTCATCCTGGGCACATATCTTTATGGATGGCTTTGTGTTAGCTCTACAGTAGACCCTGATCCCTTGACCCTAACCAGGAGTAAGTGAGTATATAGGATGGACTTATTTTTTTAATAGTTTGGGGGGCCCCGATGGCCAAGTATTATTCTTTGTTCATTCATTTATGGTTCACTATAGAGTAAGGAGTGTCATTCAGGTCATATCAGAAAAAAATGCAGAAATACATGTGTTGTGTCTTTTGCAGAATGGCATGTGTGTAAGTATATAGCTACAGATATTGGTTTGTAGATGTTAAAGAATGTGTTATACTTTATGGCTTAGCTTGTTGGAGGGTTTAATGAATGAATGAATGAAGCTGTGATATTTGTATTCATGTTTTTTCAAGAATTCCAAATGTCTTGTTTCTATCTGATGTTGATGTTAGATTCTAACATTTGGCATGTCATGACACGACCCAGTCTCACATCAAAATGTGTAATAGCTACATTGGTCCACAGCGCAAAATGTATTAGTTTCACAATATCGGCTCTAAAGATGTTTTTTGTTTTTTTAGGGTTTTTTTTTTTTTCTTGCCTGTTCTTTTCTATTGGCCTGTGTCCACATCACTGACTGTCAAGTTTCTGACAGTCAAAAAAAGGCTAGCATTCCTTTTATTCTCGGTGGAAAAATGCAATATTTTAAGATAGTTTTAACATAAAAATGCGTGTAGCGAGAAATGTGCATTTTATTTTCATAATCTTTGTTCAGTGAATGTATATGATGTCAGTTTGTCAGTTTTTACGAAGATTTTTTCAGGCTTCCTATTGTTGCTCTGGTGGTTGCTATGTATGATGCTATTGCTGAAACCACATAGCTACTTGTTGTTTGAATCATTGTCTTTGCGTTGTGTAGGTATCTGACCTATTATTTTATTTGTGTTGTTTTAACTATTTGATATTCTTTCAAAATTATTTTCTTTTAAAAAAAATATTGTAGATGTCAAAACAATTTGAAATACAGAATTTGAAGCTTTGCAATTGGCTGAGCGGAGGACCCGCCACCCAGAAGTATTTTCCTCACTGTCACCATGTTAAGGTTTTCTTTCCAAGGTTTTCTGAACACAAAAACATGAAAGTGTCCTTGATAACTCAATAGGTTAATGTCAAGGCCATTAGTTTTAATTATCTCTCCAACCTGAATCCAAGCGCCACTATCTCTGTTAAGAAAAGGTGCTTTATAGCCTGTGATTGTAAAATGTGAAGTTGCACATTTAATTGTATATTTCCAAGAATATGTAGCTGAGGAAATTTAATATGAAATTATCTTTCTTTCCTGCAGGCCAATAGAAAAGAATAGGCCAAAAAACAAAAAGCGTAGGTAGTCTCACAATTTTAGAGCCATTATTGTGAAACATTTGCACATGCACTACTGTCTAATCTTGTATTTCCTGTAACCAACAACAGAGCAAATAACAATCATGCTATCATTGTTACCCCTTCATACTACCTATCTAACCTGCTGTTTCCTTGTTTTACCTCCTAATGCTATCAGTGGCTGGGACAAAAAGCAAAGCGAAAGGTGAGTTATTGCCTCCATTTTCTTGCTACATGATTTATGTTGCACACAGTTCCCAATAAACAATGTTTGGATCACTCTTATATCTCCCCCAAGAGCCCTGGACGCATTAACATACACAGGTTGTTGTGAAGCTTTCCGGGCATTTTTTTTTTTTTTAACTTTTATTTGTCCAGGAGAGGTTTGCTGAACATGTTTGCTCTTTCTCAGATACAACCTGTTTCACATATGTATAGATTCACATGCTCACACCAGGGAGCTGCCCGCCTCACCCAGTCATGCTTTTCCTCTATTTGGTCGACTGTGCAGCTCCACTGGAGCAGCTGGGGGTTGTTCCTGGTTCAAGGACAACTCAGCAGTGGATGAGGGAGGAGAGAGTGGTTCTCATTTGCTTTCTCTACCCAGATTCTCCCAGACATACTGTGCATTCTGCAAACTGGAGACCTTCTGATCACAAGCCTGCTTCTCATACTTTTTATTTTACCGCTGCCCTTCAGTAGTGAATGCTTTGTCTCGATGTTTGGTGGTGTAGGTATTCACTTCATTGCCACTGATTCTGATCTACTGCCTAATAAATTGGCGTTTTCAGATTCATTATGCACTGAACTGAGAAATACACCACCAAGGGTGTTTTTTTTTTCTTCTTGCTCAGTCACGAATTACTTCTACCTTTGAGAGAAAATCCTGCTACAGAACATTTGATGATTTACAGACCGTTTCTCTTCCATTCATATTGGATATACATTTACTGTTATTGTTCATGTTCTTGGTGACTGATACTGTTGCAGCATCCAAACATCAATACCTCTGTGCCTCAGTGACTGTGCCTGTATGGTTATTGAAGCGGCTGTTAATGCCTTTACTCGTGGATTCTGTATACATTTTATTTCTCTAGTTGTTTTTGTTTGCTTTGGGTAAGCAGTTGACTAATTTTAATTTGAATAGCCTACTCTTGTTGTGTTGTACAGTGAAATGAAATGTTGCTTCCTACTAATGTGCCTTACTAACATCATATAATCATGCATTATTTAGGGCAGTGTCTTTTTGTTTGTTTGCATGGCTTTTTTTGTTTCTTTTGTTGTTGTTTTTATCTTTTTGGACATGACTTCAACCAAACCCACTGATTAATGTTGTTAATGTTCATGAATGAACGCCAAGGGTTTTTCCTTTTTTTCCCCCTTTTTGAAAATGCTGTGTTTTCTAATTACAGAAGTAATTAGGGGGCTAGTTTTTAATTAACAGAAGATACACATTCAGCATTCTAATTACAGTTAATAACTTTTATTAATAATGATGAAGATAATGACTATAACCACATGTATCAGTCTTGCATATTGATGAATGAATTTTGTCAGCTTTCCTATTGCATTCCAGTAATTGCCATGTAATTTTGGCAGTAATCGTCGATAAAACCTAAGGCCTAGAAGCCAAGATAAAAGATCAACTCGGTAGTTGTCATTGGGTTTATTTATAGAGACCTCCTGATTAGATTTATTTGCTCTCACCTGAACATATGAAGCAATGCTTTGACCAGTGTAAGTGCAGAGAAAGGAGAATTAATTTTTAAAGTGTAAATACTGTAGAAGGGGAGTAAACTGCTTCATGAGAAAATATTACATGCTCATCCCAAACTCCTATTTTTCAGCTTGAGGTAGCAGTAATAGTGAATTTTTGCAGAGTAAATTGAGAAATCTGTTCAGCTACTGTACTGGTAGTTATGGCAGAGGTAACAAAATGAAGCTGAAATAATGGATTCAGTTTTCATAATTGTGTTATGTAACCATTATGAAGGGCTTCGAGCAGGTTTAGTATGAGTTTAGCTGCATTTCAAGTGAAGTGTTTCTGATGGAGGTTATGTTACATCCAGACAGAGTGAGGATTCTTAGTACGATAAGGTCTTATTGAACATTTAAAAGTGTAACATGTTTCTGACCACATTATTCTGTGAGGTTATTTGGGAATAGAAGTGTCACAGTACAGTCTTGGTAAGTAATGTTTGAAGATCATGTGGCAACTAGTTTCATTCATTCCCACCTGATGACTCCTCAATATTTTAAAGGAAGTCCATACTTCTATTTAGTAGGAAAACATGCAGCATAAATCACAATCAAGTGTTTATCAATTGGGTTGATCACTACTAAAAGCATTTTGGTCTTTTTGTCCAAATTTTGTCATTTTTTGTAACTGATAGGGAAAATCTTGTACTTGTTGAGTACTTGACTCCACAGGCTCCAGTTGATGCTTACTTGAATGTATGAAGTTTATTGAGAACAAATATTTGACATCAGAAAAGCCTTTGGCACAGCATACACATGGACACAGTCATACCAAAAACTTAGCACAAACAGGAAACCAATCACTTCTTATAGAGTTGCTCAGGTCACGTCACCGGGGAGGGGAGAAACAAGGACACTTGGTGCCAGAATGAACTTTAATTGGAAAATATGCGGGCAGTTGTTGTTACCCATCCAAGGTTACCACCTTATCTCCCAGTCTGGCGCCGTGAAGCTAAAACATCTCCCGTATGAGACCCTGGAGGCCAGAGTCAGGCCCTGTAGATGAAATGATCACATCAAGGCTTAATTAGCACATTCTTATGAAAAGACTCATAAGTTGAACGTTTCCATAAATTGAACATTGAACATCTCTCCTTCACAAATGAGCATTTTTTTCTCTCACAGTAACTATGTGGACCTTCTACTGCCAGTCAGTGTTATCTCTCAACGTGAGAATACTTAAAAGCATCAGGATTTGACAAAAAACATAATCCCACAGTTCATTTGAGCACATCACATGTACAGTCATCTAAGTAACACCAGTTGGAACGTGTAATTTCCTGTTTCACCTGGAGAATACAGTATTTTTGACACACTTTCTGAAGCTGATGTATTGCCTCTTTCCTTTTTTCCTGTACAGCAAAACAAAAACACTGCTAACAGTTTCCCCCAGCAGGGATATTTATTGCTAGTTCTGTGGATTGTCCACCCCCTACCTTCCCCCTACATCCCCCACTGTGGCAAATCACAGGGGAGGACAGCGTTCAGTACCACCTATGGGTGAGGGAGGTTTGCTTTTGCTCAGGTGCTACTCAGTAACTGGCACAAAATGTCCTTTTTGATGGAGGGTAAAGCTGACAGACAGTTCACTACATCTTGGTTATTTCTTTTCTAACAGGCTTCATCAGACTCTATAACAGCTCAATCAACTGACTGCATCATTTAAGATCACACTATCAGTGCCAACTGTGAATACAATCCAGAGCAGATACATGGTTGTCGTGTGGTGGCGTAACATGTGCATTGTGCCTGTCTGATCTGCTGTGAACTGTTCTTGTTTAGAATTGATGGGAGCCTTATAGAAAATCACTGTAACCCCAGCACAGATAAAGAATGTATGCAGTCAAATGTGTCCTGATAAGGCTCCATAGAAACACATTTAATGCAAGAGACATTCATATTTGATGTTGCAAAAGCCATTCAGGTGGCATTTACACCTGGAATTAAAACAACAGTCAAGATATAAACTGCAGTTGGATTGTGACCTGTGCATATACTCTCTTCTCTATCCTCTTTGCATTTGTACTTGCAAATTATGCAAATGGGGTGCGGAAGAGAGTGACATGGAGCACATTACTAATCTGTGCAAAAGCCTTTGCTTTTACCATAATTACATATGGATTTTCCATGAACGAATGACTTGCATATTGGAAGGCCTGTGTAATAAGATTTAAAATGTTCCCTGTTGATTTTAAATTGTGACATTATCTAAGCAGAATACGTCTGAACTGGTAGATGGTCAGTTTTAAAACATGCATCACTTTGGACAGGTAATTTACAGATTAACAGATTAGTTTTAGTTAATGGATCAGATCTAGATTCAGTGCTAATTAGCTTCTGTTGTTAAATAGTTGCCAAAATCACTCCGATCAAATACGCTCATAGCTTTTGAAATGGCAAAGTTCATTGAATGCCCCAGATCTCCAGGTTTGCCGTATACATAGGAAGCAGTTCTGTTGACATTGAACCAATCTGGCTTAAATTACACTGTCAGAGTAAATGATTGTTTTTGGTGACAGATATGACCTTTCAGTCGTTAAAGAAATAAACGACGTGAAATATGTTTTTGCCCATGTTTTTCCTCTTAAGACTGTTCAGCAAAGGTCACTCTGGGTGAAAACAATCAGATATGATGGGGTTATTTCACGGGGCAATTGATAAAAGACAGGCTGTCTCATCTACTCTTATAAATATTCCCTTTCAAAGCATTTCCATTATCAACACTTACAGTTAGTTAATGAATGTGTCAGCGAGCATGTTCAGATATTATTTACATGATAAATGTGGTCAGATTCCTCTTGCTGCTTGCATCATCTTTCTATTGGTTACTTTGTAATGCACCAACTTGCATAAATTCAGTTTTACATACCATACTTTGCATTTTTAATGCTTTATCTGCTGTTGTGCATCCCCCTGCTAACTTGATCAGAAGGTCTTTGTATCTTTTTCGTCTTGTTTTGTTAAGATAAACTGACTTATTTTGTCAATTTCACATAATTTCATCACTTTACCATTCACAGAAGCTGTATATATCACATGCCCTAAGTAAATAAGCAATTAACATCAGCTATTGACAAAGCTGTCTCAATTTCAAAACTATTTCAGTAAGGAATGTGCATGCATTAGTATTCTACCTAATACTAGCAACAACTAGCCAGAATTTTTAAGAAGTGTTCTTATTTAGACTGTAGTGAATGGAGCATGTTGTTTACATGATATGCTTCAAAGAGAGAGTGTCGGTGCACTCCGCTAACATAAAGTATGGAATATTTATTTGCTGAGAAATGGCTATGGTTTGGCTATCAGCTTCTAGCAGATAAGCCAGAGGCTGAGCTGCCATTAAGTGCAGAAGCTGTTTTTGTTTTTGAAAAATGTGTCAAATATACTCATTATTATATTCATAAAGTAATTTACACATTTCAGTATGATAAGACACTAGTTTCGTTGCACTACATACTCAAAAGTGACATATTTTAGTGGATTAGTAGAGTGGAGATGGCTTAGTTTAATAGATTTCTTGAACTGTAGTGTTAGATAGTTTAAGTGTTTTAGAATGAAGGGTTGTGTGTATTAATTTTCAGTAGTCCTCCACAGAAGCGTGGGCATTAATCATTCCATTTCACTCCCTTTGAGGGAGGGGTGTTGTTAGTTTTGGCAAGAAGACCACATAAATGCTATAGAGAGCAATAATATCAATGCTGCAGTAGAGAATCATGTGACAGGCAGCCATTATCTGGACAGCCTGAAACAGACACTCTCAGGCCTGATTATGGGTCTTTCTGAGCGGCTGCGTCAAGTTTGGGGTAGAGAACTACTATGTTCAATCAATTTTGGATTAAAGGATTATCTTTTGTTTTTTGATGTTTTTTATATTATTCTGTAGCTTCTTACTAGTGTTCCATATGTATTCAAAAATTCAAATTTTGATCAAAGTGTGCATGTTTTTGGCGTCAAAAAGCCATTTTCCCAAGCTCTTCTAAAAACTTTTTCCCCAGGTGACCTGACGTAGGTTTCTACATGATGACGTTGCTACATAGAAACAGCAGAGACGGACTGAGCGCTCACTGTTGTTGCTGCTCAAAGTTTCAAAAATAAACTCTGAGCTCTCTTCCCGCCAGTAAACGGCTCCGGATCAGAGCAGAATCCGGTGTGACTCCCGGGTGTTATTTGTCCCGAAGCTCCGGCTCTGTTCCCGGCTCTCTACTCCAGAGCTCCCAGCGCTCAGCAGCTGTCTGTCCCTCCGCTCCATACTGTGCATCTATAAGCTTCTCACACGCTCAGACTCAGCGCTGCGACATCACTCGTAGGTTATCCGGACAATTTTCCGTGCTCTAACATACAATGAGCAAGTATGTTAGAAAGGAAGAGAGACTTTAAAGGTCTCTTCTCCAGTGAATCTTTAGATTCTAATGATAAGTATTATAAAGATATTTTGAGGAAAAATGTAATAGAGAGCCAAATATTAAAAGAGGAATATTTTGTAAATGAGGACCTTAATAAGGGTCTTAATCATAATGAAGTTCAAATGGCTATAATAAAGCAAAATTGGGAAAAGCAGCTGAATTGAAAATATACCAAATGAGATATTAAGATCACCCACATGATTTGATATTTTGTGCAAATTAGTTAAAACATGTTTTGAATCTGGCAAAATACCATCTATGTGGCTTAAATCTATTATAAATCCAATACCAAAAATCCCAAAGTGAGGACCCGAGGGTGCATGCCATTAAATTACAGAGGGATCAGCCTAATGAGCACAGTTTACAAGCTGTATTCCACTATATTTAATGAGAAGCTCATGTTGTATCAAGAGAAAGCATGGCTCCTTCAGGAAGAGCAAAATGGGTTTCGTCAGTCAAGTTCATGTCTTGATCATTGACTACAGCCATAACAAATAGAATTAGTGAGAACAAGTCAACTTATGCCTGCTTTGTTGACTTTCAGAAGGCTTTTGATATGATCAATAGGGATCTTTTAGCTTATAGGGAGGGGGAAATGATATAGAAAATGAGTTCCATTTTGTTTTCTACTGTCTTTTTTATTGTGAACTGTGTGATGCTTCGTTTAGTAAGATAAAAATAGATATTGATTTTGTTGATATGGATGATGCACACAGACTGAGTTGGCTGTTCACATATGAAACATAAATTAACCAGTTATCTGGGGAAAGCCTGAGATAAGAGGAAAAAAGCTCTTTATTGAGATAATCTGTAGATATTTAACAGTTCTTTATGTGAGCAGCTCATTTGGGATTTTTGTTTTGTTTTGTCTTTATTTATTTGTGCTTCTTTTCTTTTCCTTTGTCCACATGCTTTGTATATGCAAACTGGAAGATTTATGTTTTCCAAAATAGTGGTGTCTTGTAATCCCAAGTGTGATGGACCAAATGTTTGGAATGATACAGAAATAAAAAATTTCAAAAAATTATATTGATTTACACACTAGGGTAAAGCGGCAAAACAACAACAACAAACAAACCCAAAAACAGTCATGTTAGCAGTATTTAAAATAATAACAACTGACGCTACTGTATCACTGTGGAATCCAGTTTGGATCTGTGGTACCACATATTTCTGACAATGCCCTATTAAGTAAAAGTGTAGGGCTCAGAGATCTACAAAAAGACTACTTTAGAGCAAAGTACGCCTGTATTTGACCCACAATCTTCATCTCAAGTGAAATGTGGTTCACTGTCAGGTGAGCTAGTGAGATGCTTACTGCCAGTGAAAGCCTTGGAAGAGCTGGTTTTATTTATTGCAGCAGGCCAAAAAAAATTTTTTTTTTTAATTTTTAATACCAAAAATAACGCCATTCATTCGGAAATGAATAGCATTTGGAAGCTTCTGTGCAACACTGTTCCGAAACGTGAGTCAACCTCTGTGTCATTGCCTGGGAAACTCTTGGTAGTGTAGCTCCTTTAAGGAATAGAGCAGTGCGTAAAGTGTGTGCATAGAGAGTGTGTGGAGAGCGAGCGGCAGAAAAGTGACGGTGAATGCAAGCGGAGCAGAGGAAAACATTGACAGTAAGTTGTCAATCTGGCAGTAAATCTACAATATAGGCTACAGTGTGTTAGTTAATAGATGCTGCAGCTTCTCAAGACAGAGAAAAGTCTCATCTGTTGTTTCCACAACTGCTGGAAAAGTGAAGGGGGTTAGCTCTGAAGTTGACTAGGGTCATTTAAGGTGGACTGACGTTTAAGGTAGCTTTTCTCATTTTAGTGTCAATCTCACAATCTCAGCCACTCCTAGACAGAGAACGGTGCAGACACTGTGCAGACAATAACACACCAATAAAACAAAAAATACCGGAATAAAACCACAAGAATAAATAAAGTAGTAGATGTGTTTACTAATCCCCTGCAACATGCATGATTTTTTCATTCTTTACATACATAAATATATTTATCCCAAATAAAACACAATATTATATTTATTAGAACATAATATATATATATACATTTTACTATTTGGGAGGGCAGACAAAGCGTATACTCTTTAAGAGAAATAAAAGAAGCATGTTTTTCAACCACACTTGGAGGTTAGCTTTCAGTACATTAATAAAACTATTATGAAATGGTTTGTCCCAATCACATGATCCTGAATTCAGCTGCGAGATGGGAAAAAGTGCATTCATAGTAGTTGACCTCTGTGATCAGATTCACACGTCTTTAAAGCTGCAGCTGTTAACTGTGTGAAGTTGCCATTTCCACCCATGTATGCTGGTTAAACCCGGTACCTCACCGCTGCTGCTATGAAGTTGTCAAAATAAGAAGGGTTTTTATCACAGACAAGTTAGAGATATAGATTTCATTATAACTTCAGAGTACTGTTATTTTCAGCTATGAAATATAAAATATATATGAAAGATAAAAGCAACTTGAAATGTGCCAGTATGGAGGATAAGTGGACAACTGGGCATAGAAACATTTATATGCTGGCTGCACAGGTTTGAATTTCTTTCATGTTAAACTCCACTCACTCACATGCCCCCCTTCAAAAAGTTTATTGGAAAACACTAAGTAGTAACTTAACAAAGAGAAGTTGAATGAATGCATTAATAAAATTTTTTTTCCCTTGACATACTGTATCTGCTATTGTCAGGATGGCTATAGTGTAGACCTACTCTACTTCACACTGTGTTGCTTTTTATGTTTTATTCTTTGTGTAACTGTGTACAGTGTTTATTGATGTTATTGTTAAAATATGCCTGCTAAACAAGCAATAAACACAATTTGAACTTAAATTTGAAAAGGCTTATTTGTTCAGAAGGGATTTTAGAAGTGAATTTAAAGGATAATAGTGATTTGGCAGTCTGAGCTTGTCTGGCACAACCTTTCATAGCCTAGGTGTCCTGACAGTGAAATCCAGTCATCTTTCATCCTGAGCCTAGACTTAGAAACTGCCAAGAGCCTTGCCTGTGGTGCTAAAGCTGCACTCTGACTCATACAGTAAGGGGCCAAGAGGTCAGAGACATTGCTGAGGGCAACGCCTTCATAAAAGTTATCAATAAAACCTTGACATCAGGTTATAAAAAAATGAGTGATTGCTAAAATGAATGTGATGTGGCTCCCTCACTTAGTCCTGGGCTGGAAGTCATAAGTATGCTTGTTTGCTAAAACACATGAAGAGAAGAAGATATCTATGACATTTTGGTAGGATTCTGGTCAGAAAAAATATCACTGGACTAACATTAGGAATGTCACCCAACATTTAAACTTGTATTGAGGTAATAAAGTAGATTGAAAAGCAGTCAAACGAATGACAGGAAATACAGCTGTCAGAATTTAATTGCAGAAAATTAAGGCATTGCTTTTCTTGCGAAACATATTTGCTGTTGGAAATTAGTATATGCAAATGTAATTTGTAGGGGACTCAGTAGCTGTAACTTCTAATGAGAATAGAACTGGCCCCAGAATTGAGCCTTTGTGTACACAACAATGTAACTAAAGAGGTGGAGGAAACTCAAACATTTCTATTTCACATTTAGATTGACAACTATTTGGCATATTCCCAGAGACACCAACCTTTCATCTGTATCTGCTCTCATGTAAAATGAACTTCCAGCAGGTTGTTTTCAAGTGCTGGAGAAACTCTTATTTTTCAAAATGTTATATCCTTGATATCTATAATAATAAAGAACACACCTCCATTTATCATCACCAAGAGTTGCTTTAAAACGATTTTCTCTAGCATCCTTGAGACAAAAAAGAAATGAGTAGATAGGTCTTGAGTTAGTAAAGAAGGTTGAATCAAGGTTGGGCCTCTTCAGAGAAGGCTGGACTGGATTGTAAAATATGTGACACAACTATTAGCCCAGCAGTTATTTACAGCAGAGAATAGATTTGATGTTATAACCTATGTGACCTCTTTGAAGAATTTAGTACAGAAGATATAATGCCTGTGCCAAATAATAAGTAATTCCAACACAAAACGAAAGAGGAGTAACACTGGGAATCCAACAGGATGTTAAGAGCAAAATGTAAGCCACGCTTTTACAAAACTTCACACTGAGTTGGAACAGAGAGCTGTCTGTATTTGTCTCACATGGGAGACAGCAAGCTCCGATATTTCTTGTTCTCTCTACCAAGGATTGCACACCACAAGAGGCCTCAAGTTTTAATTAAATGGAAAATTTATACACTGCGGATGTTCAACTTCCTTCTCTCCGAACATGCTGGCAAATAGGCCACACAGTTTAGAGTTGGCCAATTAATTAGAATTTTGTTAAGTCACAGCAAAACCAGTGATTAATTAGTATGTTCTCAAGAGTATATTGTGTTTAAAGGTATACTATATTCATTTGTGCATGTACTCCATGCAAGTGTTGGCACTGTGTGTGTCCGCCAGAAGCTCTGTCTTAAATTGACTTTTTATCCTGTTTTAAGCCACATTTTTATGATACACTTTTCAGATCTTGGTCGTTTTTAGCTGTATCTTTTAACCAGATAAAGGATTTCAGTCATCGGATGTCTGGATTTTAAGTTGCTTTCAAGAGCCTGTGACTTGTAACTTGTTCAGCAACAGTGTGGTTTTTCCACAGTGCTGTCGCTTTGACAAACACGCCAAACTCCTGCAGTTTGGTATTGTCCTCTCTGACTTGCTGGGCCTGGTTCCGACAGTTTTTTAGCCGCTGGTAGTCGCTGTGTGGTCACCACAGCACAGCTCCAGGAGGCCTGAGGGAGTAGATACTTCTGTGGATATTATTCCCGATTCCGTCCAACAGTCAAGCCACCAAACCCAGACTCGTGGTACGACTGGCCAGTATGGTTACCGCTGATGTTTTGTCTGGTGTTAAATCAGAGTTAAGAGCCATTGAATCTCTGATCAATGAACTCCTGCAGTGGCAAGCCCAACTCGGCTCTCAGCTGGCTGCATTGGAGCCTGACATCATTACCGGTGTCCCCCCTGGTTCTTTTGCTGGATGAAAATGGATGTACTGTTAGTGAGCTCCTGGGCTACTGTTGTCAAGGAGAGTCGTAGGGTCTCTCTCCTTCTCTTTGACCTGACGGGCAAAGAGGATATCCTACCTCTGTCAAACTCCTTTGCACTGCTGGTGGACCTGACGGACAGTGGATCATCTTCTCCTGCCCCCTGGAAACTACTTATCTCACACATTAGTAGTCTATCAACCGACTGTCTATCCCCACACAGACCTCCTAATCCTGGCCCTGTATCCCAGTACTTCTCAATAACAGGTCACACACTCATTTACCTCATAGATTTGTTAACATGGCTAACCTCTCCTTTGTTCACTGCAGCCACATTGTCATGGCTAATAATCAATTAGAGCACATTAGCTTTGCTTTGCTCAATGTCAAGTCACTAGCTAACAAACCTTTCATATGCAATGATCTCATTATTTCTTACAATATTGACTTTTGTCCTGCTAACAGAAACTTGGCTGTCTGATGGTGACAATGTTCCTCTTTTGTCGAATGCTCCCCGCCAGGGTAAACTTTCCTAAATGAACCCAGAATAACCGGACATGGACTGGTCTAGCAGTGCTACATAAAAATAGCTTAACGTCTAGTGTCCTAGATGTGATCTTGGTTTATTCTTTTCTTTTGAAATTCTGCCTTTTGTGTCAAAAGGGTCAACAAAAATTCTCTGTATTTTAGTATATAGGTCACCCAAGTCCACTGTAGGTTTCATAGAAGAATTCCCTGACCTTTTGTCTGTTGTTATGCCTGAATATGATGATTTTAATGTACATGTATGCTGCCTTGAGAATCCCCTAGCTTCAGAGTTTTTAAGTGTGATTGATTATTTTAATCTTGTTTAATCTTGTGCAGGCTCTGACTGAAGCTATGCACAATAAGGGCCACATGCTGGATCTGGTGTTATCTTCCGGTTGTTTACTGAATAACATGCTTCGCAGAGAAATTGGGGTTTCTGGCCATAAACTTACTTTGTATAATAATTTTCCAGTACCATGAGCTGTGATGTACAACCCACTCCCTCTCATTTTTTAAATTCATCCTCAGCAGATAAATTCTGCCCAGCCCTGGCCTCCTCTGACCTCCAGTGCTGCTCCTTGGCTATTTTAAATTCTTTAAATTCTAATTTTACTTGTCTATTAGTACCAATGCCAGTGCCAGTACTTCATTCAATACCCATCATGTGAATGAAAGCATTCAGTTGCATAAAATGCCACCACTACCCCCCAGTCAAATGGTTTTTATGAATACATTTTGAAAATGTTCAAAATATTGAAGTATTTATTAAATAACTGTAAAAGAAACTTACAATGTAGTATTATTTGGGCAACATCACAACCAGCATTCTCAATCTAGCCACTAGTCAGTCAGTCCTTTTTAAGAAATATTAACATGTCAGCCTTCTCTGGGGCATGGCATGCTCTTTCCTAGCTGATTGTGTCTCCAGCAGTTGAGAATATTCGCTCCGCTGGAGTGGAGGATGCCTGGACACATGTATAATTAGAGGCCAGGTTAAACAAGATGGGGAAGGTCCCTCTCCTCTCCCAGCACCACCCAGCAGGATTGATGGAGGTCACCTCTGCAGGTAGAGCTCTGTAGAGTTCAAGCTCCTTCTGATCGGTCAAGGAGTGGCTCTGCCTGGCTGTTTTTAAGGGCCAGGTCCTTCTCAGCGAATAGCTCCCCCAGTGCGGAGTCAGACATGGAGTGACTTGCAGTCACAGCAGTCAAGAAAGGTAAGTATCAAGGTAAAAAAAAAAAAAAAAGAAAAGAAAAGAAAATCAGTCACTTGATTAAGACTAACCAAGAGGAAAGCACTGAAGCACTGAGATCATCTTAATGCTAGGTGCTTAGCTTAGTCTATTTAAGGGATGTGAGTAATGTATAAGTATTATGGAAAGCTTACATGTGCTGTGGTGTTCTCCACAGCTGCAGCCTCTTCCTTCCTCATCCGACTTCCAGTACATGCTGTGTTAATACAGTTTTATATCACTTTTCTGTGTGGCATTTCAATAGTCAATACTTAACCTAGATCCTAGAAAGTATAGTACCAATAATCAAAATGAAGTCCTCGCCACATGCCTTATCCTCCAACCTAGACCATACAGCAGTAGCCAGGATTTTGGTCTTAAACATGGGATCCAATGATGTGGCCTCTTCCAGGAACATCCTGATGTTTTCATCTTGGAAGAGAACAATAATATGCCAGTACTAGAATTAGACCCTTTAATAATGTTAATGTAATCTATCTGTACTTTCAGTGATTTACAACAACAAAATACATACTGTGTAACGTTTTGAGAGGTCATCCTACACCCTCTTCTTAATTGCTGCATTAAAGGTGGGGTCTGTATCCTGAACCTGAAGCTTCTGCAGGATGGGTGGAATTTGGCCACAAGGAGTCCTTTCTGAGGACACACAGAGTGTTGAGGTGTAGAGGATTTTCATCACTCTCACAAACTCCTCTGCATGCCTCAAAAAAGACGACAACAACCACACACACAAAAACAGTTTTACTGAAGATATCAACTTAATGATTTACAGTGTCATAAACTAATGCTAATGTCATGCACGTCAAATGCTGCGGGAGATCTTAAAACATATTAAACATTTGCATGGCACATGCATTTCATTTGCATGTTAAGATTTTTGGTAACAATTATGCAGCCAACAATAGAGGAATAGACATATACTTAAGAGGCATTGTTTCACTTTTACTACTGGCTTGGCTAAGATTGCCTTCCTCAGCAACACAACCACAGCCCGGATTCTTACTGCCCACTTTGACACTGTTAGCTCAGTGTATACCTTTTGGGCAGCAAGGTTAAGAGAGTGAACAAAGCAGCCTATTTTGACCACCTTCAAACTCCTGGCAGCTGCACCCATGTTTGCAGCATTGACTGTTACTGCTACCACCTTTCCCTGAATATTAAACTCTGCCATAATGTGACGAATCTCTTCTGCCACAAAATCTCCTATCTGGGCCACATAGGCAGCTTTTGTGTGGTGAACCCTCTCTTGCAGCTCACCTCCCAAAGTAATGAAGTGGTCCTGAGCTACATTGGTCTATACATCAACTCCTCCAGCTCAGCTTGCACTCTCTCTCTCTCTGTGGCATACCATGCCAGTATCAGTTTG
The DNA here is from genome assembly GCF_910596095.1 of Thunnus maccoyii. Lineage (NCBI taxonomy): Eukaryota > Metazoa > Chordata > Actinopteri > Scombriformes > Scombridae > Thunnus > Thunnus maccoyii. The sequence goes on along the minus strand of NC_056538.1, from coordinate 26,430,262 downwards.
TTAGAGATCATGTCTCTTGATGGCACTTGATACCGTGGGTTAAGGGCAGCAGTCATCTCTCTAAGCAGAACACAGGACACAGAGCATCTTAAACATCTCTTCTCAAAAGCACTGGTTGCATCCCATTGTTGCTGAATACTTTCATTTACTGAGCATGCATAAGTGAGTGAGGTATAACCATCTATGCTGGCTGGCTTACCTAAACCAAGGTGACACCACTGTAGAAAATCACTGCAGAAAACCCTTCACTATAAATGCTGTCACTGCCCTGTGGCATTCCTCCTTCCTCTCCCCAGTCATCTGTGACCTTTCAGCTAATGTGCACAGTGCTGCATCCCCAGCAGCAGCAGTTGTGGTGGTAGTAGAGGGACCTAACATTAAGCATAGTTCAGGGAGCCAGAATGGTGTTCCTCAGCCTTGGCATTGATTCTACAAGTCTCTTGAACTACAAGTCTCTGTATTTGCATTTGCACAAAAAGGAAAACTAGTTCCCATTTACCCATGTACCAATTTTTGGCATGATTTCAGTTGCCTTAAAATTATTATTTTCATATTGCATAAAGTAAAAACTTGTCCTTGATTGTAAGAGGCATTGATGTGAATTTCTGCAATAAAGCAATATTATACACATGTAATAGTGTGTAGATGCTTAAAACATTTCTATGTAATCATGGACTGGACTAATTTATAGACAGGCACTGTCTTTACATTGTAATACCAACCAATCAATTTTAGACATTCAGTATTCAATGCACATACACACACGTACAGTGTGTGATTTGTGGAGATGTGTTATTATATGATGTTTTGTCATTAGCAGGCACTATGTAAAGTTGCCATGTCTCATTAGCATGCAGTGGGGAACTCAGTACCTCTAACATCTCTATTTGCAGAGAAGCCCTTGTAAAATCAAGCACCAGTGGTGAACTTGTGGTTTGATAAAGGGCTTGAAATTAATTTCATATGAATATTAATAGTTGTTATTATTCTGTAATGAATGGAGGCATTTGCTATTTCTTGAACTATCTTTTTTATTTTTTTTAGTTATTTGTTTTCTTTTTATCCTGCCTGCAGTTTACAGTTTATTCTGCAGTGGTGTGCTTGACTGCTCTCTAGCCATTCATCAAGGCACTGCTTTCCATTATTTGGTGCAGTCAGCTGAAACTGAGAAAGGCTTTTGGGGTGGTATGGCTCATTCTTCCTCCACTAACTCTCTGTTCTCCTCAACAGAGATGTTCCTCGTATTTTTCACCTTACGCCCTGGATCAGCGGTCATTAGAGGAGTCAGTGAAATTAAATATGCAGCAGGGTTCTCTAATCATCCAGTTTTCAAACCTGGTTTCACAGCATGGTGGGATTTTCCATGAGTATCATATCAAAACAGAATCAACAGATTTCCATATCATCAATAATGATAAAGCTCCCAATTTATATTCACCAGCTAACTCCCCTAATCCTCCCTTTAAGTACAGTCATGAAGATTTCTGATTCTTTCCTCATATTCACATTTTCTAGATACCCACCCACAAGACTCGCAAAATCAATAACCTAAGTATCATATTCTTGGCTTCTAATACTATCAGGCTCAGATTCCATCAGGCTACGGTCTGAGCTGCATTCTGATAACAGTGTGAAGAGAGTCTGGTTGAGATGAAATAGTTTATCGTTAATGCAATTCAACAGCCAGCCATCTGAACATCTGTATTCATATTTATACTCTACACCTGCTGCACAGACCTCATCCCACGCCAACATGTATAGAAAAGATGAGCAGACACCTACATCTAGTCTGTGACTCTCTAGCAGACATCTGTTTCTGTGGTTTCCCTTTAAAATCTAATCATCAAATATTTGTGTTTACAATGAAGATGCTATCCCCTCTCTCACATTTACATTCAATTTCAGCTGCGCAGGTAAATATTTGATTCATGAGGCAGCATCACCTGATTCTGTATGAAAGTTAATGTCACAGTGGAGAGATGTGTCAGCATCATTCTGACTGTGTGAAGCACAGCAAAGAACTTGACTAATCTCGTGTGTGCTGACATTGTGACTGATGATCAGTTTGCTGGTGGCCCACCTGAATGTGGACAATAATCTCCCAGCTCAGAGTGATATTGCCAGTTTCAGCTTTTACTGGAGTGGGCTCCTTGCTTTAGCACTAAAAATAAAAACAGCAGCTCTCAGATCCATGTGACTGTCATAAAAAACATTGTGGAAAGGGAAAGCACTGTCAAGGGACCAATTATAGCTTTAAGAGTTAGACTCATAAGCAGGCTGATGTCGGAAATATTTTTGATTAAGCACGTACACAAAAAACAAAACAATAAAAACCTTGGAATTTAATTGATTAACTTAAATTTTAATTTAAAAATGAGTTCATTTTGGGTTTACAGTTCATCATTTCATGTTTTTAATCTGTACCTCCCTTTCTGAGAAGCCATATGGAGGTTGGATTGCAAAAAGAGGGAGGGAAAGAGAGAGAGAGAGAGAGAGAGAGAGAGAGAGAGAGAGAGAGAGAGAGAGAGAGAGAGAGAGAGAGAGAGAGAGAGAAACGCCTATGTGATTTATCACATATTGAATTTTTCTTTTACATAGCACTTCATGATGTTCATGGATTAAAGGAGAGGAGTTGCCAGCATGGAAAAAGCAAACTCTAATGGTATTCATGTTTCAGAGGGCGCCAGCTACTTTCATCAAGATATCTCAGGTTACTCAATCCTCACCTCACCTATTCGCTGTCATGGCAGGCAGGTTGCACGCTGTCTACTGTAAATATGTGCAAGCTGTCAGCCTGCTGCCGGCCTTGACTGAAAATAAGTAGTTCCCTCTCATTCACTATAATACATCTAAGCGCTAGAAAAGGATACTGCAATGCCCAGTATTGACGTTCTTTAGCCTGTATAGCTGATAAGCTTTGTGTTTAAGAGACGGCCCATCTTCCCCCAAGGCATATTGCAAAAGTGCAGGTTTATTCCTCATTTCATCACTGCACTTCACTGAGTTGTCTCGGATCATCAGTGGAGCAGACAACCTTCATACCTCTATTACTTCTCTCAGAACTGTTTGTTCCCTCTCAGTGGGTTCACTTTAGAGGAGAAAAACAGCCATGGCTCAACATAATCTACATTAACTTGCTTTTACTTAGAAGCTTTTGTTGTGTCTTTCCTCAACCACCGTATGTTCTTTTTCCCACTGTTAGAGCATCAAATATGTAGATTTTTATGTGATTCTGACACCTTTATGGCAGAAATGTTCAAGTCTTACACACAGTAGCTTTAAATCTTTTGTCTCTTTTGTTTGTATCTCTAATCATTTGCTGCTTTGTTTAAAATGCTCTGTTTTGCATCTTTGATAACAGTTTGTATTACAGCTGAGTAATGACATGGTATACAAGGATAATATCTTTCATCACTTGGTTATTGTCATAGACACCCCCCCCCCCCCCCCCCCCCCCACACACACACACACACACCCACACACTTAATCTAGCTGCTTAGATTTCTGATCAGGTTGAAGGTGGACAGAGCTATACTGGGACTGTATGATGTCACCAAACGTCATGAACCTTTGTATGTACCAAACTCATTTTTTGTTCTGTCATGTCAAATCACCTGTTGTGCTATTTTAAATTAAGAAGAAGAGTGATTAAGGTGTAACTTCTTTCAAAAGGTTGAGCCAGATTTTACTCGGTATACATGCCCACACAATTTTTAGAAGGGGTCTAATTAAGAAAAATAAGTGGGTGTACCATGGATGTATTGGGCAATTTTTGCCATGTTATTACTTGACCCATATTCCCCATTTACAGAGGTTAAATTTACCAATATTCTCACTGTCATTACCAAGTTATTATCTGGTTGTTATTTTTATGACATTACCCCAGTATTACTCTGTTGTTACAAGATACAAACTGTTTATTACCCTCTCTTTAGTTGTAATGTCAAGTGCTATCACATCTTTTTGTACAAAATATGCTATATAAATCAAATTCATAGACCAGTTTGCACAAGTTAAATATGTTTTGAAGTGTCCCTTTCTGACACACACACCTGAACATATGCTTCTTTAAAGTGAGGTCATAGCACAGGGTCACACAGCACAGTGTAGCGTCCTTGGAGCAGTATGTGGTTCAGTGACTCTCTAGAATATTGTCTGGCACTGTACTGTATAAGTAAAGCCGGCCGCCGTCCAATCACCATCTCAAAAAAATGAAATACACTCTGTAGTTGGCGCTGGGGATTATGTTTCCACAGAAAGGACAGCATTTGCCACTCTAGACTGCTACAGAATGTCAAGACAGTGGAATTTCATGAATGTATTAGGTGAAGCCCAGTTAGCTGCAGTGCACACAAACCTGCACTGACACTTCTTTGAAAATAACACTCTTGACACAGCCGTACGTCTGATTATGTGAACAGCCTTTATTGGCCTTGTAGGCATAATTAAATAGAAAAGAATATAATATTCCTATATAAATAAGGATATAGCAATCCTATATACCCCAACCAGAGTAAAACCCGAGGGACTGTGATTTATATTCATTACTGTTTGGATTTCACTATCATTCATAACATTTTTGTGAATAGTGAACAGTATACACTGGAGACAGCAAAGATCGTGGAGAGATGGTGGGGGAGATGATATGACAAAAAAGTCAAAAGTTGTGCAGGAACTGACAACAACACCTCAATATGGTACCCAACACACAATACGCCTATATCCATTTCCCCTTTTAACGTAATGACATGCATAGCTGGTTTTGCCGGTCTACTGCTCACACCAAGCCAACTGCATTTGAATTATTGCAATGATGACATGATGAAATGGTGACGTGTTTGGTGATGTGATATTATGTGATTGGGTATAATGAGCAGATAAATAATGTGCCCCTGTTGGAATGGTTTTCCCATTACTATTTATAGCCAGCCTCACCTTCACCTCTAGCTGACAATGGTCTCCATCAGGACAATCGAGGTCAAGGAAGGTTCATAGACCTTTGGCTGTCCCAGCCTACCCTGCTCCCCCATGTGACCCGGACTAATGAGGCAGACAGCTGCTCCCTTGGTTGAAATGTCCCTATGGTGATCTGTACCTGGGAGAGGCAAAGTCACCTTCATATTCAGGCACATTACAAGAGGACACCAAAGCAGACTTGTAAAATCGAGAGAAAACATACACAAACATAACCCTGTGAAGAATGAAATGCACCCAGGCAAATACAGCATGTCCTGCTCAAAGTATGAACTCAAGAGCTCTAACACAGTTGTTGTTTACTGGTGTGATACTTTAAGGGGGTCAGTCTAGTCAGGCTTATATTAGCCTACACTTTGTCTTCTCTCAATTCCCCACAATAGAGTATTGGTTTTAGACATCTGTTTCTGAAGGCTGGCAGAGTTCAATAAAACACAGGCAGGATGGAAATGCTTCTGCAATGTAATTAGGGGACTTTGCTGAGACGACAAGTACAAATGTGGAATAAGAAGGTAAAATCCAGCAAGGCTGGGTGATTAGGCCTCATTTGGATGTCTTCTGCACACTGTGACGAGCGGCTGTTTCGGAGCAGGGCAGTCGCTCGGATCGAAGGCCCACAGTGTCTAGGATTATGTGTCAATTTACCACCCAGCTGCAGCCCTAGACTCTACAGCAGAACATGACTACCTCTAATTAGGCCATGCTACCAATTAGGGCCCTGCAATAAGGCAGCGAGGAAGGCGCTCTGGGAGACTAAAACCTACCATTGTTTTCAGGATAAAAAAACACTGTTTTCTTCCTCCAACAGCTGTCGAAGGCTGGAGTCCATGTCGACCAGGCTCCCATTAAGCTATCTTTGGTTTAGTGTGATGTAATGAAGACATTAATGTAATTGGGCAATACAATGACAGAACATTAACTTTGAAAGGTGTCAGGTCTGAATGGTACATTAATGTGATTCAATGAAAAGACAGTAACAAAGAGTCCAAAACAGCAATATATTCATGTCACGGCCATGACGTCAAACTCTGTCTCATAATCCCACAGGTGGCCAAGGTCAGTTCCCCATAACTCAGAATGTGACGGTGGTGGAGGGGGGCACAGCCAACATGACCTGTCGTGTGGATTACAATGATAACACTTCCCTCCAGTGGTCAAACCCTGCACAACAGACCCTGTTCTTTGGGGACAAGAAAGGTGAGTAATATTCCTGGGGATAATGGCCATAATGATAAAATGATGAGATATGATAAAGATGTCTGAGCCAGATTATGTTACTACAGGAGTCTTCATTAATCTTTCAAATTTGGAATGTACAAAATTGTCCCTGCCTGCGAGCACACAATTTGACTGAATAGAGGAGAAAGACAGGATAAGAGAGAAATGTATTAATGTTGTAGCAGACTTTAATGAATGTACAGTATGTCTCCATTGATGCCCCAGGGCACAAACTAAACAGAAATAGACTGTTTTTGAATTGAACTTCTGTAATCACGCAACACTGACGCTGTTGTTTACAACACTTTAACGCCTGTGGATTGTGAAATGATTGGGCTTAATTAGCATTTTAGCTGCCCTACATTTGTATAGCTGTTTGGATGTCACTCTGTAAAGGAAGTGCACTGTTGCAACCTCATGAAACAAGGCCCAAGCCAGAATGAATTATAATGTGCTCTCACCAGCCAAATCCAATTTAAAGGTGACAAAAGTCTAGAGTTGATAAATTGGAATTGGGGTGAAAGGGAGTATAACAGTGGACTGGTCTTGTAAGGATTGGAGGTGTTCATCTTTCAGTGTTTCTCACAGCATATTACCCATTTCATTTATGCTGTAGCTGCTAATACAATATCATTGGTTCAGTGATTGAAGATGAACTTTCCTTTTGAATAACAATTGATGGGAGAGAGAGACGCCAGAGTGAACTAGCAGAAAGAGAGTCACCGTCTGGTTTGAAGAAATACTTTCTCCTTCGCAAGTGATTGGATTTAGTAATGAGGTCTAAGGTGTTTTATTAGATGAAATTACTCCCAAATACAATTAAGCAAAAGTTAACTGAATCTTAAATAGACACTCTTGTGTGAACGGTGCGAATGTGCCCAAAGGATTTTAATTCAAGCAAAAGTCATTGAACCAAAACCATTCTTTGTATTGTTATTTTTTCTGTGTAATTTGGTGTACAATTGGTGGCATTTTAATTTTTTTTATTTTTCCAATTTTGAAAATTTCCGAATTCCATCAGAAAAAACTCCAAAACCACCACTTTTTTGTTACTTTGAAGAGATGTAACACATTATGCATCATTTAAATCTTTTCTTTGGGACATTTCATGTAGCCTAAATGAAGCCAGTAAACTGTGTTTTGTTCACATTTCCCATCTCCTGTGAATACAGAGCAATAATCTTTATCTACATGTAAATGCAGAATGCTGGTGCTGTAAAACATGTAAGGAGAGCTTGAAGAGCATAATATGTATGAGCCATTTTGCCCCTCTCGGGCAGCCATTTATATTGCATGACAGAATCCTTTTCTTGAGCAATACGGATGACAAAAATGAATGTAGTCCACTCAGCTGAGGTTGCCAGGGCTAAGTGTGGGAACACTTCCTCTCCATCTCGTTTTAAATAGCCAAATGAAAAGCTTTATTGGCACAACTAATATGATGCCTGTGAGGCCATCAGGAGAAATGGGAGGCGTGGAACAACACGGGCTTCATGCGAGGAAGAGGGTGGGACACCTGGGAAGAAATCTCCACTGTGCCAAATCACCAGTTAATTGCTTGGCAGAGGGTTGTAACTGTCCTTCTTCTCCTGTTTGTTGTGCCTTCTTGTAGGATCCATTGAAAAATGTTAGATTCAACCTTATGCTACCTTTCAGTCCAATAACTGGCTGGCTAAGCTCAAGGCAGGCTGTTCTCTCCTTCTGATGAACATCTGGTCATAGACTGCTGTCACTGCCACGATTAAATTAATACCAGTATGTTGTATTTTGTTGTTCTCAGTTTTTTACCTGTTGTTTAAGTTAATCTTTTCTTGTCCTTGCACTTGTTATCTTTGTCCATTTTCTCTGTTGTTCACCTCTCTGCTTACTACAATCCCCTCATGACAGCATTTGATGCACATGCAAGTTTCCCCCAGTCTTCCCTCACAAAGATTGCATGTGTAATCAAAAGGAATTCAGCATTTACAGCTTTTATGTGCAACTCTGGATGCTCAACACATACTAGTAATGATGATAAAAAATACATCTTGCTGTCTTATATTAGACAAAACGCTCTGTGAGTTTTTTTTATTTTACTCTCATTCTTTCCCTCAAGCTCGGTATTAAAGATAAGGGCATTTGTGTGAATGTGTTTGGAGTCTGATATAAAATAGTGAGGGAGGAAAAAGAGTATTAAAATGACCTTTTAAATCCCTTTGAACAGCTATAGTGAAGTAAAGAGAAACATCTGTAAAAAAAGAAAAAAAAAAAGCTGAAGTTCCATCTTATATCAATTGAGTTTGACAGCTGCTGGGTAAAATAAGACAAAAATCTGATCTTTGGCCTGAATATAATTTGTTCCATTTTAATTCAGGTCTGACAAATGAGAATATGAAAAAAAGCCCCAAAGACTATTAGAGACAAGGAGAAAAAGGATTTCTGTGTCTCTTCAGAATTTCAAAGACACTAAATATCATAAGTGTACTCCAATGTAACACCAAGGACAGCAAGTATGTGGAAATTGATCTTTTGCACCAAACATGATACAGAGAAAAAAGCCCTGAAAACCTTTCTATTCAGGAAGGCTTTTTACTTTATTCTGTTTCCAAATTTAATTAGAGGATAAACAACTTGAGATGCACCATCTCGCTTTTGAGGGGGTTCTCAGGCACAAAACATGGAAGTTAATAACATTTAAACAAAAGAAAATACATAAGTAATAATGATAATGAATTAAAAAATCCAATGACACAAAATAATCAACATAGTAACATCATCAAGGACATACACATACACATAAGGGTCTGAGTGAGTATGATGATCTGAATTGAACTAAAAGCTGTTTCAGGTATAAAGGATAGTTAAAGTAGATGCATTTGAAAACAAAGAGCAACCAATGAAAATGTCTCTGAGAGTGAAGTGGTAGCCAGTTAAGTGTATTATACATGAAACAATGATGCGTGCAGTAAGGTCACCTCAGGACATATCTATAAATATTATAGTAAACAACATTTAAAGGCTGAAAATGTGTTTCAGAGGTGTTCTGGTATATGATATCACCATAATCAATAATGGGAAATAAAAGCTGTTGGACTATTCGTTTTTTTATTTGGAGAGTAAAACAATAAATTGACAGATATTATGAGACTAGCATTTATTTTATTTCTAATAAAATCATTATGAGGACTAAAAGAAAATTCAGAATCAATCCAAAATCCCAAGTATTTAAATGTATCAACTTTAATCAGTGGAGAGTACCAAATAACATGCTACAAGACTTCTGCTTGTTTAATATGAGACTTTTATTTAAAAACCATTTTTGAACAAAATAAAATTCTGATTGCAGAGAGCTTTGAATTTTAGTTATATCAGAATCAGATGTGTATACAACCATGCCATTTGCATATAACTGCATATAACACAAAACAATTAGAACAAATTTTTGGAAGATCATTACCAAAAATATAGAAAAGTAAAGGACCTATAACAGATCCTTGAGATACACCCTTTTCAATAATTAAATAATCTGATTGATTGTGATGAAAAGATCCACACTGACGACCATTATGAAGGTAAGAATTAAACCAAAATAATACCTATTGAGAAACACAAATAGCATACAGTTTATCAAAAAGAAGATAATGGTCAACCAAATCAAAAGCCTTGGTTAAATCAATAAAAAAATTGCACCTGTAAATTGACCTTTGTCTAGGGATGAGAATACATCATTGGTAAATTTTACAAGGGCAGTAGTAGTAGAAAAATTACGACGAAAACCAGACTGAAATGGGATAAAATAATGAGATCATGAATATACTGTGATAATTTATTAAAAAGTGAACTTCTCAAATATTTTAGCTGTAGTGCAAATAATAGAAATTGGTTTATTATTATTAAGATCTAGTGGATCTTCTTTATGAAGCAGAGTAACTTTAGCACATTTCCAAATAGATGTACTTCTCCTTAAGAGATTTTGCACTGCAAAAACAGCAAAATAATTCTTCCTTTGCTTTACTTGACCACAAGTGTCCAAAAAAATGTAAACACTATCACAGATGCTATCATTTTTCCAGTGAGGACTCCATCAACAAGATTACCCCAATTAACATCTGTTAATTTAATTGCAACATGCAATAAAAGAACAATCACAATGGTGCACTATTAGTTTAAAAGTAGGTAGGTAGCTGTAATCCTGGCAGTGCATCTTATGGGTCGTGACCTACAATTTGTCTACACAGCAATAACAATTCTCATCACAGACCTGGAAGGAGGATAAGAGATGTGGTTGCAGGTGGGAAGGAAATGGTGGGCAGGTGACAGCTCAATAGCCTAATGTATTATTGGTGAGAGTGTAAACGATAAGAAGGACTTCTGTCTCATCCTTTCCCATACGAGATTCAGTCAAACCTTGCGGAGCTCCAAGAGAGTGTTAACCTTGCTGGATTCCCTAAGCCGATCCATATGGGTTGGACTGTCTCTGCACATTTGTCTAAAGCTGAACACAGCCCTCCTCTTATATCATGCCAGCTGGCTCCTTGGCACACTCCTCCTCATTCATTATGTATATCTGGGTCTTAGTTGATTGTTGCCACCTCAGAGGCGTCAGACTACACTATGGCAAAGACCAGCATACAGATTCCTACGCACTACCTCCACAGACCTGAGATAACAGAGATAGATCGCCTTAATAGCCAGGCCAAACCATAATTCATACATTAGGCCAATTAGCGGGGACTGTTGAAGGGAGCCGCTCTGTGGTGGCCTGCCACAATGAAGAAATCGATTTGGACCATATGTCTTTTGTAGAATTATCCCTTTTATATGTTGCTGGGGTTATGAGTTATTATTACAGAGCAGGACAAATGAGAACAGAGCTGTCCTTTGCTGTCTTCATTATGATTTACTTCTCTTTTGGCTTCTGTGGGAAAAGGATAAAACCTGAGTAGCAATGCCGCAGAGAATGGTAATGATATTCCTGGAGGCATGCAGGATCGAAGCAGAATCTTTTGTCAGATACGGTGAATATGCATAATGCAATTAATGAGAAGCCACTGCAGGTTGCATGTCAAAGGTAGATAACAAATTGCTCATTTGATCTACAGTATGTGCTTGTTGCGGAGATATGGAGACGTATACATGCTGTGGCAAATTTTACATCACTTTTCCTCATCTCAATTCCATCTAGCAGAAGTTTATGGTTCATCATTCATGACATTTAATTGGGATATTCAGCCTGGATCATAAAGGTCACAAAGCAAAATTGATCTTAATTGGCTTGTAGTAATCAAAATGCTGTTATGTGGTAAATTAATGCTCTAATGTGAGCATTAAAACATTCATTAGCTTAAGAGAATGAAGGATAATTACCAAGGATGCAATTACTGGAGTGAGCACCGATGAAAGCACATTTAAACCTCCATTCTAGTAAACACAACATTTGACGGTAGGTCTGTTGTAAGCTAGTGTTGTGGACACTTACCTCAGCTTAGTCTCACATATCTGTGTGTTAATCCATCCTCAGTTTAAAAATGATTTGAACTATTATTTAACTGTGATTACTATTATTGTTATTATTATTATTATTACTAGTAGGAGTAGGAGTAGTAGTAGTGGAAGTATAAGCAGAGGGAAATGATAAAAGTATGAGGGAGAAGAAAAAGCCATATAGACAAACAAATATGTATAAAGAAAAAAAGATTTAAGTTTTTTGTGAAAGAGTAAAAAGTGAAATGTCAGTTTCATAAATATGCACTCCCAGTGACGCTTTCTCACATTTTCATCAAATATCTTGGGAAAGGAATCTTACACTAAAATAATACTGAGCAATATTTCACAAGCGACAAGCCAGTTTTTTCGTCTTTTGTTTACTTATCAGTGACTGTTTCTACTGGCGACAAAATGTAGAAAGGGTCTCATGGCCACAGCTAATGTCTTTCTTCAGGGACTAATGGGCTTTTAAGTGTACTGGGTTACCTCCAGCTTCATTGAAATGTGAATCTACCATTATGGCACTATATAGTAGACTCAGCTATTATCGCTAATGTGAAGAGCTGCTTTTCTATGTACTATACTAAGCTCTGTGCCACACTGCGCTCTTATGTATAATGTATATTAGCTCTTTAGAATAATATGGAAGATGTTGTATTTAAATTCCTTTACCTAAATATGTTTATATCCCTTTACATGGGCTAAGTCATTGTTATGTTGTACTTTAATGTCTTTACAAACTCTGAAATGTGTAAACTGAATTGTAAACCAACAGAATTATGTAATCCCCACTGGCACTTGTTTTAATAAAAATTAAATTTAGAGAGACTCAAAGGCAGAACAAAATCCCACGGTGTACAATCAAGCTTATGTCAGTGGGATGAAAAATGGATGGACAAAAATATATTCAGTCTCATTATTTACCGCTTGAAGAGGGGACGTAGTGTTGCTGCTGGGAGAATTCCTCCTTGTTTCCTTCCCTCCTTAAAGCGCTGAAAATGAATCCAATTTGAGTAGCATCTGCTCTGTGGGATCTCTGAGAGCGTAGGCAGTAACAATGGCCCTCTGAAACAAGGCCCTTTCCTTCTCTTAATTGCAGCCACATGTGTGGTGGGAAAGAGCCCCCTGCCTGCACCACTAGCCCTGGAACACGTCCAGAATCGCAGTCACTGAGCGAGCACAGCCAGCAGCAAACATACTCTAATTGCAAAGAGTGGAGCCCCTGGCTGGAGAGCGGGGGGGTGCGCCAGCACCCTGTGTTCTCGCTGAAGGACAGCTAGTGCTTTCACATTCCAGGACTAGCTCAAAGTGGTTACAGGCCATGCAAAAATGGCCAAATGGGGACACTCAGCATTGCGGATGTAACATATTTTGGCTGAACCAGAGGGCCATCGGCTTGTTTCCAAGACTAATGGATAGATGTAAAATGTCCTTTTCTAACTGGACTGTCAGGAGATACTTCATCATTTTTGATCAGAAACGTTGGTTAACATCTGTCTGCTGCTCAGTGGAGTGCAGAAGTGAATGCCATGTGATAAGTGCACTTCCAGTTTCTCTGCTTCCAGATTTGTCTGAGCACAGAGATAATGTAGCTACCAGGCAAACTGTCAGCTCTTCTCTTACACATGAAAACAGCACACACTGTAATAAGTGATTTTAACAGCAGTTTCATATGTTGGAACTGGGTCTTGGACACAGTACATTCAGATAACTAAGCAAAATTGGCCTAGGTTGCTAAAACTGAATCTGACAAACTACAGTTTTCCCAGGAGACCTCAGATTGGTCTGCTACTGTCATGGTTGGTGGTGCAAAGGACTGTCAAGGAAACAAGGCAAACATTACTTTGCATCAAAGGGCAGTAGCAACAGTATCCCTTGCCCTGAGGGGAATCGGGGTGTCAGTTTTACTGATTTGAGACAGCCTTGGTAAGGCCTCCATCACAGGAGATGTACTGCGCATTAAGCTGCCATGCTGCAAGGCTGTAGCATATACAAGGTCAGGGTGCAGATTTATGCTTCCTCCTAAGCAGAATGAACAGCACAGGAGCTATCTAGGGTTTGGGGGAAATGAACCTTTTCATCACATTGATTTCCTAAAGCACCTGGAAAAAAGCTTTGTCAGCCGCTGGCATTTGGGTCTGATTGTGACGGATCTGCCCACAGTCTGGGCCTCTAGCCTGGATTGGATTCTAGTAGTATGGTTTCCTGGCCATATGCTGTTTGAGTAATAGATAACACTTGTCTTTGGGTTATTCAAACCTTTGTATATCTCATTCTATCAATATATCATTGGCCTATGTGCTGTGTAGTGCCAGTGGCTGTCTAACAAAAACGCATCAGTCAAGTCCATCTTTTGTTTAACTGTAAGTTGTTCTCAGCCACTACATGGGTTCAAACTATCTGTCTGAATCAATATTTCAGCAACTCACATTTAGATTTAGTTCTGTTTTGATGGTAATGTTATATTGTTCCGAAGATATAGAAAATGTTCTATTATTATAATGTGCTATTTTGGTATTTTAAATGATACTCCACATCCTTTGAGTATCAGACAGTGTTAAAAGGCATTTTTAAAAGTTGGTAGTTTCATTACTCACAAAGAACAAAGCCAAAGAAGAAATTACTAAAAACATTCACGAAGCATGATATAATTCTCTGGGGCCTCATTTATAACAGTTGCGTATACACAAAAGAAGGAATACGCCACTTTCTAAGCAAACTTTTGGATTTATAAAAAAACAAACTTGACAGAACAATGTGCAGTCCTCCTCAGAAACTCTGACTCATGCATACGCACATAAACTGGAGAAATGAGGGACTGTGACTTCAGTGGCAGAAAGATGACATGCGAGAAATGGTTTGAAATTGATACCATTTTGTAAAATAAAACGAAATATTACCTCTCACCTATTATGTTAAGAGTTAATATGCAAAAACAACTAAAACCCATTCTTGAAATGAATAAATAAACACCTGTTTGATCAATACTCCCTGGAGTGCACACACACAAAAAATATGATTTAGGATAATAAATAAAAATGGAGATATCTGTTGTTGCAGAAGTTCCCCTCAACCCTCACAGGCATTTGAGCCAAACTCAGCTGCCTTGCACCAGCGTGTGGATGTGATGGGTCACTTAAAACACAACGTATGGATAAACATAACAGTATTTATTAAGTAGATATTTCAGTGTACAGCTAATCAGAATCAGAATTGAGTTTATTGCCAAGTACATACAGGGAAGCACATACCAGGAATTTGCCTTGGTGTTGCTGTGGTGCGCAACAGTCCTTCACAAGAAATACACAAAAATTAACTAATCCTAAAATAATATTTAAAAAAATGAATTTACAAAAGAAGAAAAATGTAAAATGTATTCTGGGTGAGAGAGGCAGCCAACAGGCTTAAATTTTAGGCTACACAGTATATAGTGTGCAGTTATTAATAGTAGAATAGTAAAATAATACAAGTTGCTAGGATCATAGATGTGTCACATAAAACAAGTCTTATTTCTTTTAACTCTATGGCGAGGATCTGTGAGGACATGGCCACTAGAGGGTTGAGATGCACGAGGTGCAGTGGAGACGGCAGGACTGGGCACACAGCCCGCTGGAACACGCAGCGACTAAAAACAATGGAAAATGTCTCATTTATTTGTGTAAACAAATGTTTAAACACAACTCGAATGCATTAGGTTTACACTCTTTTCAAACAAAGGAATACAAATAAGGTACCTGGGTCATCCGGTGCGTCTTCCATATCTGTGTCCCCCTACAAGTCACTCATAAAGGGGGCTGAGCTCCGGTGTCCCCTTTCCCCTGCCAGTGGCACAAACATTCTACTTTTATGTCGGACCACTTCTATTTTATTTCGGATCCGGCCTTCTGAGCAGGCAGCATTCACTGTGTCTTCCACATGCTGCCACTCTAAAGCCTGTTTGGCGTTTGTAATGCCCACACTGAGTCCACCAAACAATATATTTTTTCTTGCCTTGACGTCCCCAACAAGAACTTCAATTTCACACTGTGTGACATTTCTTTTTCTAGCCTTTCTGTTGGTGTTTGCCATGGTTGTCTTCATGCAGTTGGTCTGAATCAATATTAATTTGGGGCGTTTCACTGACTATTTATAGGCAACTATGGGCGTTACAAGGGTGGACCAAGACGCTCTCTCATGTGCGCCAAGTTTCGAGTTAATTGTGATTTATAAAGGGAAACTGGCATAGGACATGCATGCGCAGTGTGTTATAAATCAGAATATTTTTGTGCTTAAGCACTCTCTATGTTTTGTCCGTACGCCACCTTATGACGTGAATCCTGCACACAGTTTTATAAATCAGGCCCCTGGTGTTCAAGCTACTTTTGAGCTCCAGAGAAGGCAACGGTGCAACACAACAGCAACATACATGGCCATATTTTGACAAAACAATGATTGTTTGGATCAGACTGACCATATGGATGGACAGCAAACAAGTGCATTATGCTGCAGTAGTTTGGGAAGTTTCTATGGATATTATTATGGATTTTTTAAAATCTTTTTTCTGTCAGAACAAACTTGCACGTTTTACAGATTTTGGTTGGAAACTCACTTTAGCCATAAGTTGTCAGTTTTCCTGTAACAAATCCTTCCATAGAAAACAGAACATTTATCAGCATCTCAGTGTTTGTGCTTTAAGTAACAGGGGGTTAAAAAGAATAAAAGTCAGCCTGTTTCTCTGTCTTTGTCTTTTCTCTGTGCGTTGCAGAGATAGAGGAATAAGGGCCAGGGGAAGTACAGTATGTCATCTTGTCCAAAGCTTTGATCCTCCCAGCCTGTACTTCTATATCTTATGAGTTCCTGCATGATGTTTGCCTAGACCCCATCACCTCTCCAATGCATCCATCCACCAAAGGGTTTGCTGTATTCTGCCAGAGCCTCTAGGCAATTTTAGGCACTGTAGTGAGGATGCTCAACTACAAAGAACATCAGGCAGCTTTGTTTCAGGATGCGGTTTTCTTCAGTAAGACTATCAAATGTTTGTATTAAGCCCCGTAGCACATAATAAGCTGGCTCTCTAATGGCACAGCTTGTTATTAAATTTTAATTCTGGCTGGAAGATTGTTTTTATTTACGCTACTCTTTATTCTTGGATAACAAAGAGTCTCTAATCAGAAACTTCTTAGGGGCCATCAATAATAGCCAATCTTTTTTTTTTCTTCTTTTTAGCATATATGTGATCATAGGATAATGATCATCAAATCATATGATGTAATTGAAGCCAAAGAACAGCGTCGTTGATAATGACTTATGTCTGTGTAAATCTAATAACCATTTCAGCCAGTCTAATTTAATTGTGTATCACATGTCTGCAGTGTATGTTTATCGCTAAAATCAAATAGGAACAGAGCTGGTGATTAATGATTTTCATAGAGATGTCTTCTGCATCTGATAGGGCGCCACTTTACATTGGCCTTGTTGATTAAATCCTTAGCAACACCTACTTCTGCTGCATTTCGCCAGATTTGCCCTGTGTAGTACAATCCAATAGAGTTCAAATTACTTCAGATGAAAGAGCGGTCCAAGGAGAGAGCTAGCCAGGCCTAAAGGGAGTGTGAGGATTAAGAATGTGTAATTTATTCAGTGAAGAGCACTTTCTTTCCTGCCCTCTGTGGTTGGTCGCTTGTAGGAGCAGGTGATTCTGCATTTGAAATTGTTTAAGCGATAACAGATGCGAGGTGACCTTTTTCAGCTCAGCTGCATGGTTTTCCCAAGTTTACGAATGTGTAGTCACATCTGAATTAACAGTGATGAAGGTGTCCAGTATCTAAAGAAAACATGAAAAGCTTTCATTTCAAGCTATGTCTCATGAATGTTGACAGTGATTATTATATTATCATGAGTATTTTTCATAGTAGTTGAATTGTTATGTAGTTGTAGTAATAGCAGCTTTTTTTTTTTTTTTTAATTACTAGTAGCATTGCTTAGTTGTAGTAGTGATTGGCAGAAATCAACATCACAATATTAACAAAAATATTTTTTCCAATATTGATATAGTAATTGTATGCAATTGTTATGTGTTACATTATTACATTTAAAAAAAATATGCATTTGCATATCAAGTAAAACCTTTAATAATGTTAGTTTTTAATCACAATTTGCTTCAAATCGTTAATTTGTACAAAATACAACCACAACATGTTATTAAAATACGATTAACCCAGTACAATAGCACTGAAAATGAATAAATAGTGAATCAAATCACTATTATTACCCAGATGTTGTCTGCACTACTTAAAGTCTTGTTAGAACTTGTGTATTTTTATGTATTTCTTTTTTTTTTCTTTTTTTTTCACTGTAACTGCAGGTTAAGTGGTTCTGTGTAAGGCCAGGGTAAGATTTTTAAGAAATGTCAGAGCCAGCTGCTAAAAGTGTCCGAGTGAGTGTAAATCAATACCTGGAATATAAGTGATTACTTAAATAAATATTGTAATCTGAGACTTTAAGCTTTTTCTGCTGCTACGCTTCAGTGCATCCTGCTGATGCTTTCTGTATTCACATTGACTGTGAATCACAAAGTTGGCCCAGAATGCAAATAGGAAGAAAATGTTTCAAACCTTTGACCACAGCATGTGTTTGCAGCATCTGACAACTAAATAACTAAAAGCACAATGCATTGTTCTGGTAAAGGTAATGTTAATTACAAATGATACTTAATTACCATCACAGAAATCAGCGTGAATTTGTCCAGCGGTGACTCTGTTTTCTGTATTTTTTTCTTTCTGTGCTCTTTGTGATTCTGTGTGTCCTCCTTCACTCTGCAGCCCTGAGGGACAACAGAATTGAGCTGGTGCGAGCCTCATGGCAGGAGCTCACCATCAGAATTAGTGACGTCAGCCTGTCAGACGAGGGCCAGTACACCTGCTCGCTCTTCACCATGCCTGTCAAGACCACCAAGGCCTTTCTCACTGTTCTGGGTGAGCACGTCCATTTTGGCCCAGTCTTCACAGACCAATTACATGTGGCTAATTCGTCATGTTCTGACAGCTTGAATACCTGCGCATTTAGAATTATATTCAGTTGTTTTTCTTCACCAGGCACTTCTTACATTGTAGGAAAATTACATGGCTGCATTAAATACCCTTGTCTACTAGAATATAGGATGAAAAGTAAGTTTGCAAGCCGTGTTACTGTATTCAATTTTCTGCCAGGCTGGACAGCCACTAAAACTCAATAAGAATCTTTTCACACCTGTGTAAGCCAGACAGGTGTGTTGAAGGATATGCAGACAGCAAGTAAAAGTCAACTCCCACACAATGTCAACACTTTGAGTACATTTATTTAGATATTTCAGTGAGTTGACCTTCATCAGTCATCTCACAGCCAAACAGCAAGAAAGTAGCTACAGTAATCCTGAAAAATACATTGAGGGATTGTTTTTTTAATTTACTTTATATGATAAACAACAAATTTAGGATGGATATTGCATCTCAGTGTATTTATTTCCCCATGTAATTTGGAGTAATCATCTTTATTATTCCCTTTTCCCTGACTTAAAAAACGAATTCTGAAGAAAATATAAATACGGTAAATGGTAAACATGATATTGTGACTGAGAGAAGAAGCAGGTAATATCTGAAAATGAGTTGACGCCAATCAATAAATATTTTTTTCATTGTCAGAGGGATACAGATTGTATCATCCTCTTGTGTTATACCCAAATCTTCATATACGTGTATTCAATATGTTATATATAAATGAGTCATTGCATTATATTTACATTCCCCACAGGAGTGCCAGGACGGCCGGAGATTACAGGATTCACCAAGCCTGCTCTGGAGGGGGACTTAATCACCCTGACATGCACCACATTGGGCAGCAAACCAGCAGCCAACATCCGGTGGTTCAGAAATGACAAGGAAGTCCAAGGTAAGCGTGTGGTGTGGATTTCACAGAGCATCATATCCTCTGTTACCACTTGTACCCTCTTGGAGACATCATTACTGTCAAGTCATTCAGCTGCTGCATTCCTTTGTGCCCATATTCATGCATTGTTCCACTGGCCGAGGTTTAGCGTTGCCATGATTCGCCTGGCTTACAGCCAGCATTGCTGTCGTTGGAAGCTGTCCAAATGTTGCTGGACCGTGGCGGAGCCATCCACGCTTCTGACTGAGGGGAAGACATATAGGAGTGTCTTTTATTGATTCTAATTATAAAGTGAAGTGTACATCAACAAGAAGTTCTGCACTGCATTCTGTTTTCACTGTTAGCGGGACTAAAGTAATGATTCCTGGTGTACTCAGCTAGCGGATTAATAGAAACACAAATCAGTCATGCAATACTAAAGGTGATTATCAAAAACGAGAATGTCAAGTCCAGGGCTTGCTCTGGTGCTCTGGCTTATTTTGTGTGATCAACAGTCCAAAACCCAAAGATATTTGATTAACAATCAGATAAAACAAAGAAAATCATGAAATACTCACATTTTAGGGGCTGCAACCAGCAAATGTTTGACATTTCTGCTTTTGTTGATTGAACCAACTAATCAACAAAACTCACCAATCATTTTAACACTTGCCAGTATTTCTAGCCAGTAGTTATGGTGAAGAACCCATGTTTTGTAGTTATGCCATCCCTCCATAACCGTCTTAGAGGGGAAGAGCCTCTTATGAACATGAGCACAACATTTTTCTGAGCATGGCTGTATGTTTCATGTTGTGTGTTCAATGAAAAAGACACACGGGGGTTAATTTATCCCACGGTGTGAAATCCTCTGTACTACAGACCTTAGTGCTGTTTGAATGTGATGGGTTGATCTTGCTGGGCTTCACATTCGTTCTTGTCAGCCATGTAACCATCCATCCTATCCCCAGGTGGCTCTAACTGATTGTTTTTTCTTTTCTTTTTTTGAATAGCTGCGATTATGAGTCAAGGAGGATACAAGAACACACAAGAATGAAAACTCAGAGAGGCCACATAACTTGCTTCACCCAGTCTGAAAAAAAAAAAACACTGACAGAGACAATGTATTAGGTAGCAGATGGTGCAGTGTAATGTGTGCTGATCGCACTAAACGAACAGAAGTTTTCTGTGGTTTCACATAGTGTGTCTTACAAGCTTTCACTTTCTTGTAAACCTCTTTCCAAACTGTGTGAAGCTCTGCTCTTTGTATTTTTTCAGCTTTCATCGCTGTCTTATTCCTGCTGTTTAAAAAAAGCACCAAAAAAGACAAAAACATTAAAAAAATAGGAATGGAATGTTTTTCCTCAATTTGATGGCAGAGGTAAGCTGTGTGGAGCTCTTTAATGTAATAGAGCCTGCTGTGGAGACTCAGTGTGACAGTTGCTCTTTATTGAAGATTTGCACCCGAGAGCTTTTTCTTGGTGGTTCTGTCTGTGTCTGCCCAACATGGCATGATGATTGATGGGAGAGGGGCTGGGATATGAAATTTTCTTGTTGAAATGACATGCACGTAGATTCCTGAAAGGCCAGTGGAGAGCTAGCGCACATCATCACAACAAGGTTTGCTGTCCATCTCAAGAGGCATTGAGATGATCTTTTTATTTTTTATTTTTTTTGCTTTATGTTTTGATATATATATCAAAATCCATCTTTAAAACTTTATATTTTAACATATGGAAAGTCAAAAGCTAAAGGGTTGTTCAAGGGGTGCCATAACTTTGCACATGGCTCCAATTCCCATCTCTAGTGGATAACAATAAAAAAATGTAATACCTTTACCACATTCCCAGATCAGCAAGCATCAAAGAATGTATAAAGGAAAATTAAAACAAAAGAATGATTCCCCGCGTTTATATTTGGTGTATGAAATGGCACTGATGTATGATGTGTGAAATTCATATCACTAAAAAAGATCATGAGCCCCAAGTCTGCCCCAAACTGGTGTCATGTATACAAATGTGCTTTTATTAGTTTTACCTGCATAAGATGGGTTTTATTAAGCCGCTTGGGCAAACAGACCTGGTGCGATGCATCTCCAAGTCAAAGAGAGATAAAGAACAAAGCAGAGACTGGAGGGTTTGACTTAAAAACTTCATTTCCATGTCAAAGTGTCAAAGAAGGGGAATGTCAATCAGTGCTCCGTATCCAAATCTTTTCTAGGTGCTGCTTTAAAGCTTTCTTTAGCGAGTATGTGCTGGGAGCAGCATGTTTTGCCATTGGTTCTTCTGTGGTAGATCATTGCCACCGGTGTCTCCTGTCAGTCAATTCTATCCCCACCGGGGGACCAGTCTACAAAGCTCCAAGACGACAGCAGGTGTAATAGCAAAAGCATGTCATATTTATTTCATGCTCTGATGATTTGTTTTTCAACAATTTATATTAGAAGCACACAGCATTACAAACCTCAAAATGCAGCTGTCATCCGGTGTCAAATAATTTGTTTCCAGAGTATAGAGTCATTATTTGTGTCGCTGAATGACAGCTGAGCTTCAAATTGTAATCTATTGAGGAAAAAATCCACCCACTGTCACTCTCTTTGCATACATAAAGTGGCCTATATATTCCTTTCACAGTGGCATAAAGGAACACTCAGATACTTAACAGCTTCCACATGACAATTAATTTTATATTCAGAGTTAGGAAAGATATCAAGACATTTGAATGCAGACAATATATTTTTATTATTATCTTTATGTCGGTGTGCTCCTTCATTTTTAATTTGGCTTGCTTCCTGTTCTGTAAGAGCAAGCAGAGCAAAGATGAAAAATCAGAAACTTTCTTTTTGATTTACAACAATTTTACACCCCTAAGTTGTACACTTCTCTTGCTCCTTGCTGCTTGCTGATTGCTCACATATCTCCAACATGTTGACTTTGTTGCAACTTTTAATTGTCAAATGCGAACAGCAACATGTGGCAACTTTCTCCCATCAGTGGGAAAAAAAACATGTTTACCCCCAAAGAGTCTGGAAACAAATTGGTACAGCTGATTCATGTTTGCACTATATGTGTCTTTAAACTAAAGAGGTCTGATGTTCACAGTGTTTCCCATACACAGCATACTGTAGTAAAGAGTGTGAGCTGTGGTAAACATTTTCATATGCAAATCAGTGCTTCATGTCATCAGACAACTAGCCTTCATGCTGTATCTGAAACACATTTGGACCTCTGTGCTTCCATCCAAAACTAATGTTTTAAAACACAAGAAACCTTTGATTTTTATCTAACTTTACTTTGAACCATAACTTAAATAAATACAGCAAGCTCCTTACATTTAGATAGATAGAGCACCTTATTTATCCCTATAGGGAAATTTCAGTGTTACAGCAGCTATCACATAAATGACAAAAAACACAAAAAACACACATAGCTTACAAAAACACACACAATGAGGTGTGTGTCTGAATTACCAAAAATATTATGTATATATACAAAAAATACTATACTAAATAAAAATAAGTAGAATAAAAACAGAATTTTAAACTTTAAGGCAAGATATTGCTATTAATGTGCAAATTAAATGTAAAATGTCAGAGGGAGTCATTGTAGATGGCATCCAACATCCATCTCTCGGAGAGAAGGATGTTGCACAATGGTTATGGAGAGAATCTCTCCACAGCCACCTCTTTGGGCTCCAGAGCAGTCCCCAGTGCAGAGCCTGCCTTCTTTATCAGTTTGTTCAGTTTCTTAAAGTCGCCGGTTCTGATGCTGCTATCCCAACAGATGGCTGCAAAGAAAATTACACTCGCCACAACAGACTGGTAGGAGCAACATCTTGCTGCACACATTAAAGGACTTAAGCTGCTTCTTCAAGAAGTAGAGTCTGCTCTGTCCCTTCCTGTAGACAGCCTCAGTTTTACATTTCTAGTCCAGTCCGTTGTCAAGGTGAACGTTCAAGGTATCTGTAGCCCTCCACTACCTCCACCTCTTCTCCCAGGATGGAAATAGTGTTTAGCGTAGTCTTGGTCTTCCTAAAATCCACAGCCATCTCCTTTACCTTGGTCATTTTTTATAAGGAGGGGGTTGTTCCCAAACTATGCCACAAAGCGGTCAACCAGTTCCCTGTACTCAGTCTCCTGTCCACCACTGACGCACCTCACAACTGCAGAATCATCTGAAAATTTCTGCAGATGGCAGGACTCAGAGTTGTATTAGAAGTCTGAGGTATACAGAGTGAAGAGAAAAGGTGAAAGTACAGTTCCCTGTGGTGCTTCTTTGCTGCTAACCACCTGCTCAGGCACATTAATGTGGAGTTTATTATTCAAAAGGTCATTGGTCTTATATAGTTGAAATTTCACCACCATGTTTTGATTAACTACAGTAGCACAACTCATATGTTTTGCCTGGCTATTTTCATCAAACTAATTCACATGTATTTGACAACTGTTGATCTTACAGTCGAAAACTGAACAATTCATTGATAAAAACACACTTCGTTTCAAATTAGCATTATTTTTTTACACATCCTTTATTGATTCTCTGACTCCCTTCTCAGTTCCTCTTTTCCCTGATGGCTACAACTGCATGCATATGTATGAGTGTTAATTCATGGGTGTGAGATGCAGCGTGTTATAGCGTTGTAATGTAATGTAACATCAGAGTGAGCAGGCTGCTCTTCATCATCTGGTGCCCAAATGTAAGATAAAACTTGCTTTCAGCTTGTAAAATTTTAACTTCTCTAGAAGATATGGAGCAGGACTTCTGATGAGCTCAGCTTAAAGAGCTATGGACACTGGATCTGATGAAAGCGAGGAGGTGAACGGAGTAGAGAAGAGTTTTAAATGTTTGACCGCTTGAGATGATTGGCTTACAAAGGTTGTGGTAAAAATCTAATTGGATTAACTGAAGGAGTGTACACCCTCAGTGAGCTGAGTTGGAAGAGAGAGAGAGAGTATATAAATAGTAAGCATGAAGATAGTCTTCCTGATTGAACTTTCGCTAAGCTTCAGTAGTCGGTGATCTCACATTCTCAGCCATTTGTAACAATGTTAACTGAGATCTAAACTTACAACAGCACTTGGACAACACATGTCTGAAACAGTGTTATCCTGGCAACACTAGTCAGCCAAGTTGTGTGCTGCAAATACAGTACGGTACAGTTCAGATAGATGGAAACCTGTGTTGTGAAGAAATGTCACAATATTGACAAAAAAAAAAAAATGTAAGTAACTTTTTGAGCCAGAACATTTTTATAAGCTTTTAATTCCTTTTTTATTCACATGAAATATGAAATTATAAATAATAAGAGTTATTCTCTTGCCTTGTGTGTACTAGAAGACTGTTTTCTAATTAATCTGCTGGAGGGAGAAAGTTTCTCTTTGCTGACTGTAAATCTGAGTTTAAGGCATGTACTGAGAAATGACTTTTGTGTGAAGAAGGAGACATTTTGCATCCACCAGTTAAAATTTTGAAATGAAAAACGTGCATATTCATAGATTCTGGACTTTTCAATGAGGGAGAAGGACTATGTGTCATTTTAAGGATTTTAACAAGGTAATTGAACTTTCTTTGTGGATAAAATATATTAGACACAAATTATTATTCAAAGCAAAGTATTTTTATGTCTGGAGGGGATCTTTAAGCATTGTACTACCAATGACCACAGTGATTCAGACTGGCAGAAAATAAACTAGGATTGCCATTTCACACAGGAACCCAACTATGGATCTGCCAGCAGAGCAGTTATTAGCACATTCCTTATGCCTCTGTACCCTCCAACTACCAAACATCAAAATTCTAAATGTGCAAGAATGTTCATTAATGATAAAAAAAGGTCCAATGTAAAATTAAAGACCCTGACAACTGCTAAATGAGGCAAAAAAACATTTTTCTCATGAATATGAGTTTATACTTAAAGAGCTTTTGACAAGCAAATTAATTGAGGAATTTGGTCACAGAATAAAGAAAAAGAAGAAAAGAAAACAGGAATTTTTTCAACACATTTTAGCCTGTAATTATTGGTCAGCAGGCAGTAGGTTGCAAACTGTGCTGAGCAGGAGATTCTGGTGTTAAAAGAGGCACAGTTTGAAGTTGTTGCAAGTCTAAAAAATGAACATGCTGCTATTAGAGTATGCCTCTGATGCCTTCATGAAATAAACAAAGGCTCTAATTATTATGCACTTATTCCTTCAAGGCTGATGACAGCTTGACCCACTGAACATTAATAATTAATCTGAAGGGAAGCCAACATTTAAGTCACCCAAACCATACCCTAACATTACCCTTATGGAACTATTATATGCCTGCACTTAAATTTCTGATATAATCATATCCTGCCACTGAGGCTCCTACTTGTAAAGCGGATGCACAGGTGGTGACTACAAGAGCGCCCCCAGTTGCCTGAATGTAGATTTGCTTTGGCTCATGGGGTTTTGGTTCAAAGCAGGTGCACCTGGGCACGTTCACATTCTTACGAAAGCTGCCTCTGCATGCTCTCTGGCGATGCTAGCAGCCACCTTGAAACAGAGTGACAGCTTCTCTGTGGCAGATCTGATGCTTCAGGCAACTTGACGAATGAGAGGAAAAGCTGGAGAGATTTGTGTTTGACACCATAGAGACACTTCCTTTCTGCCCTTTTGAACTTCAGGGAAAAATGCAAAGCATTTGATTCTCCTGTTTGCTCAAACGATATGTAATGCTCATAGTTTTCTGTCAAAATTATCTTCTTTTCGAAGAATTTATCCATAAGAGTGGGATGTCCTGTAGGCCAGTGAGGTTAGATGTAAAACGGTGATTTTGTTTTCTTCCTCTTCCTCGTAGTTATTATCTATATCTTCCTCTTCCTAGTACTACTTAGTACTAGTACATAATTGTATCCCACAATAGAAAGCTTAAAAAAAAAAAGTAAAGCTTTTTAGAAAGGCACCAGCTATTCCACAGCCTGTTGGTCCAGATTGGTTTCCACATGGGTTTCCAGAATTTATTGCCAGACCTCTTTTAGACCACTAACTGGACATTTTTTACCATCACATCAGACATTTTAGTGCCATTAAACAGGACATTTTTGCCAGACATTTTGGCCGTCATGTCGTGCATTTTAATTCTGTTAAATGGGACATTTTTACCGCATTTTACTGTTTTAACCCAAACCATGATCTTTCCCTAACCATAACGGAGCGGTTTTTGTGCCTAAACCTAATCTTTTTAACCGTGGGAAGGACTGTCGTATCAACTGCAAGCAAAAACGTTCCTCCATTTTAAAACAATTTGAATTTGATCACATGATCTTGCCCAATCAATACCAATGTGCCTGCGTAATAATTCCGTACCAACAATAAATAGACTATTGAAATGGAGGACTCGGTACCAATAGCCACTTCCTTTTAGAAAAAGCTAGCAAGCTTAAATACATCAAAATTAAACAACTTCACTTCACAACAACTTCACAACACTGTTCAGACTTTTGATCTTTTGTATGCTAGAACATTTTCATAGAAATCTGACACTCTTAAATCTTTGTAGAACACACAATACAGTGAATTTCGGACAATTACTTTTGAATGCCAACCTTAATAGCAAGAGGAATATAGGTAGTAGCAGTATAGTTGTGGCAATTGTAGTAGTAATAGTACTTCCACTGGAAAGTCCAATAAAATATTAATCCCTTTGCACATGACAACATCAAAGAGAATCCGTGGAGTGGAACAAATGGAACAGATCTGCCCAAAATGATGATGATATGGGTGATCTGGGTTTCATTGCAATGGGCTGTTAGTATTTAATAGAACAGAGATGTGCTACGTGTGTGTGTCTGTGAGTGTATTTGTGAATGAAGGAGTGGAGTGAGTACATACATATGTATTGATTGACTCAGGTTTGCACTGGATGGCACAAAGTCCAGAAGAGGTGAAGGTTGTAGTGAAAAGTCTTCAGTGAAAAGTCCTTATGAGACCACTGTCAGGTAAATGCCTTTGTCCTTTTTGCTTTGTTCAGAGGCAGTAGCCTTGTACATCTGTGCCAGAGCAAAGTGATGCTACCACACAAACCGTTGACACGAAAAGACAGAGAACTACAAAGAAGTGTTTCCAGTTAAGAAGCATCTCTAAATGAAGACAAAATAACAGGGCTGGGAGAATAGAAAGAAAATTCAGGATCTGTAGCTGTGAAAAGAGTGAATGTTTGGGCATGAAACTAAGACAAAGGAGAGAGCAGAAAAGAAAGGTGTGACTACAACTACGGAAATCCTCTCCACACTGCCGGGGGAACATGTGCCTGTTTGTGTTGACTGGGATGTTTGAGCGATGGTCCTGAAGGAGCAAACACACCCAACCAACCGAGTCAACGCTCACTGCTCTCCCCTCACTATTCACTCTACTTTGACTTGACTTTCAAAGGCCAAGGATTCTCTCCCTCAAAGGAGATGCAGAGAAAAACAACAACACTGCAGCTGTCTATGTCAGAAAAACAACTTGAAATAAAATTTCATGTTTCTCACGTGTTAGTTAACATGCTAGCTGATTTCTGTTTTTCTCAGGTTCTTTTTCAAAAATTATTTTTTGCATGAAGTGCTTGCACAAATGCCAGAACTGTTCCCCAATCATAGTAATTGAAGTACATTTTACCCCTGTTCATTTTCTGATGCTCTACAGGCACTAAGGAGGTGAATGCCACAGGAAAATCATTCACAGTGAGGAGTAGCCTCCAGTTTCACGTGGACCAACGAGACGATGGAGTCGCCTATACCTGCAGCGTGGAGCATGTGTCTCTGTCCAACCCCTACATGACAACTGAGGTCCTGGAGGTCCACTGTGAGTGCAGTTATACATACCTTTGCAAAGCTGGATTAGGTTTAAGATTAGCATTGAGAAGAAATACTAGAATTGAGATTACATTTATGTCTGCAGGTTTAGCTTTGCATCGGCTCAGGATTAGTGCCGGATTAGTTTGCAGGTAAGGGATTAGTACCAAAGCAGAACAGGGATATGGGCTAGAGCTAAGAGCTGCCCAATGGGTAAAGAGCTAACTACTGTTGTACTTCGTCAGTGTTCGAATTAAAGCCTACAGTGCTGTCATAATTTTGGATTTTTTCGTCTCTTCTTCACAGATGCTCCCCATCTGGAGATCTCACATTCACTGATTATTCCACAGGAAGGGCAATACTTCAAATTGGAGTGTGTTTCCATAGGCAACCCAATGTAAGTATCAACGTCAATTCAGTGTTGATTACTGGCATGACAATATGAAGAAATTGGACTTGAAATGCAATTCCTCTTCATTACAGAATGTAATTTTGAAGAGTAATACTGCAGTACTGCAGCAAAATAAACCGAGAAAGTAATATCAACACTGTTGTGTGTTCTTTTCTAGACCTGAACCAGTATTGTGGTCTAAAGATGGAGGAGAGCTGCCAGACATTGACCGTATGATCGTGGAGGGCAGAGAACTAACCATCACCACACTAAACAAAACAGACAATGGCACGTATCGCTGTGAGGCCAGCAACCACCTGGGGTCCAGCAGTGCTGAATATGTACTGTTTGTATATGGTGGGTACTTCAATAAGGGCTAATCTTGTATTATGGATGATCATAGTTTTGCTGTTGCTTTGCAGTGCACTTACACTGTGTGCTATTTTGGAGACGGTTGGTGTTCATTACAAAAATACAAAGCCAGCAGAGGGTTTGTCAGTCTGGCAGTTTAGTAACCTAAATAGGCATGATATGCAGACGGTGCATGTTATGTTAAAAATGGTCTCAAATCAAAAAGCATAATAACAAAGCAATAATAGGTTCAGCATCATTTTCTGGAATTACAGTGTTTTTGTCAGATAATGTGCCACTCATAATGACTGGTGGAGACTTTGTCATTTTTGCCCCTTTGGGAAAGATGTTAAAGAAGTATTTTTATACCAATTTTGTGTGAGAAGTAGATTGTGAACAGGTAACTGAGATGGGCTCCAGGCCCTGCTAACCTGTAAAGGATAAGCAGGTACGGATAATATATAGATATTTAGAAAGGGATAAATCAGCAAATGTGTGCTAAACTTGATTTCTAATTCCTTGAATGGTGTTCCAACTTTTTGGCTATAAAGCCTGGGCGCTATTTTAGTTTTCATGGACTTCAACAACTTAAAGGATCCTGCCAGTGTGTTTGCAACTTTTAGCTCCTTAACTAAAAATCATGTTTACCCTTTTTGATTTTTAAATGTATTTTTGTATTATCATATGAGGCAGCCATTAATTTCCATTCATTTTCATACAGTATGAAAATAATTCAAATAATCAGATTCTTGACTGATTTTTGTAACATACCAAGATGAATATCAAGTCTGCATGATTTTTTGTCGATACTACAATATTGTTGTGTGATCGTGTTTGATTAGGTGCTGATTGATTTAAAAAGTGTTTACAGCTTGACCTCACACTGTAACAATATTGTAAGTTTGACAATCATGAATGCAAACTTGATGCTCACTTTGATGGTTTACACAGCAAGTTTAAATGACACGCTTACTGATTTTTATATACTGCATGGAAATGACTCGAAACCTGGAACAGAGAAACAAATGCAAATAAATAAATAAATTTAGCAACATGTACTGTACTTATACATCATTTTTCAACTTTAGTAGGACAAAGTGCTTTACACTTTGCATCTCATTAACACACACACTCACACACCAGTGCACACACACTATTCAACATGCATTGCTTTGCTGGGGTCACAGCAATAGGGG
The DNA here is from genome assembly GCF_910596095.1 of Thunnus maccoyii. Taxonomy (NCBI): domain Eukaryota; kingdom Metazoa; phylum Chordata; class Actinopteri; order Scombriformes; family Scombridae; genus Thunnus; species Thunnus maccoyii. The sequence goes on along the minus strand of NC_056538.1, from coordinate 26,399,992 downwards.
TTCAATGTCACACACTTTGAAATGTGGATTGAACCAGTAACACTGTAGTTAATAGATGACCAGCCCTACTTCCAAAAGCCAAAGTCAAAGCTGCCTAAAATTTTAGTTTGCAAAATTGTTAGCTGCCAAATGAATTATACATGACATGGAGTAAATGGGATAAAACATGTAAAATCACTGATTGGACTTCATAATATAAATCTGACATTTAATCACATTGTTTTGCTGCCAGGTGGGGATGCAGTATAGTATCAAATTGGAGTAAAAAGTGGCTTCCAACTGACCACAGTATATATCACATTATCATTTACAGAAGAATCCGCCTCCAAATCTTGCCTTGGCACTGTGGAGGATAACCCAGTTTACCTCACTGTACTGTACATATTGCTGCATAGGTTTAGCTTTTGGACTTACTCTATGAGGAAACAGAAAAAAAAAGTGTTAAGGATGCAGAATTTAGCTTCCAAGTACCGCCTGGAGGAGAGATAAGTTAATCCCGAGACAGTGGAGGGGCTGAGAGAATAAAGACAGCATGGTGCAGGAAATGGATCATTAAGGCCTCTGCAGCACATGTTTAAAGCGTTTATCAAATACAGCCAAGTAAAAATACAAAACAAGGACAGAATATTAAAATTCAACATGGATTTATATGTTTCCATTTTTGCCAATTAAACAGTCCCACACGAGAGTGCAGTTTGTTTGGGAGGAACTTATCACAGCTCAGACACTGGACTTATTTAAGCTCACAAGCAGTTAGTGGATGCACAGCAGCTTCTTTGTTTGATTTTAAGGCAGAGGCTTTTGAGCAGAAAAAGCCCATCACTGGGGAAAAAACAAGGGAAGAGGAGGATGACACATTCATCCTTTCAGCTTTTGTTATCTCAGTTTGTTCTTTCATCATGCTCATTGAACAGGGGAAGGCAGTGATGTCAGGCTAGTCCACATCATCTTGTCATATCTGTACACCATGTGCTGGACAAAAGTTTCATTCCTCCTATTTCAGTCAGAAAGACTTTGTTTCATAATTTCAAATTGAAAAGAAACATTGAAATTGGTTGGATTAGCCTGAATTGTTATATGTATCAGTGAGCTGTGTTTCACTTTTTGTCAGATTAACTGAGGAAATAGCAAAACTGATGACCCTCAACAGCCCTCTCGCACTCAACACAAAGTCCTGGTTACGAGGGAAAGATGAAAAATTGAGTTGAGCAGGTAAAAGATGTGCAAGACAGGTTCATTTCCACTGATGATGACAGTCATTCTTCAGAGTGACATCATGTCTGGCTGAATACTTAACGGGTCTCTTCGGATCATCTCAGCCTCTAAGCCTAATTTGCTAATGACAGGAGAGCTGAGAAGCAATAAATGTCATCACTCCGCTGCAATTTATCACCATCTGCAATTATGCTCCTTAATACACTGTATTAAATAAAGCGAGGAAACACAGTATATGATAATTACTCTGTCTGAGATGTTAGAGAGATGGTAACAGATAGTTTGGTTAAATACAGTTGAGAAATATCTGCATCTGCTTTTAAAGCTGCTGCCCCGCTTCTTACGTCTTACCCTCACATTTCACGCATTAATTATACATTTTCACCTTAACAAGCATGATACATGATGAGGTTTGCATTCTATGTGTGTGGCCCGTTTATCAACCGATCATTAATCATTTGAAAATTTAACAGATATAAGAAATATGAGTCCTTCGTGTATGACTCATCCTTTCCCGAAAGATATTCCTGAAAGAATTTACTCATTCACAGCTTGAGTCATTTGTGCTACTGATGTATTTGATCATCTTTTTAGTTTTTTGTTATTTTTCCTGTATTCACTCAGGTGAAAGACCAGAATTAACCCACTGCACCAGCCATGCGCAGTAATTGATTTGTGCTGTTTGATTTTCCTGTAACTTTTCTCATGTTGAGCCTGTTCCCCCATGGAGAGGTTTGTTTTTGCTCCCCGTTGTTCCTGTTTTCATTTAGCTGACGTCATCACCTTAGTGCCTCCATCTTCAGCTTCCCTGCCTCCCCTCTCTAGCCTCCATTCTTCCCGTCTGCTAATGCCGACATTCCCACATCAGGCATAGGCAGCTTCGCTCACAGGTACGCTTCCACCCCCTCCATGGCCCCACCTCAACGCTCCATGCACTCACAAACATGACACTGAACATCCAGTTGATGATTGATGAGCTAACAACAAGGCTTTGAGCTAGAAAATAGAATTGTTTTACTGGATGGATTCAATGCTCTTTTTGTCTTACCTTTCTAATCTATTTTTTATACACAGCATTGCTACACCACCAGCATTTTTATTACTGTTACTGATTAGTTTTGCAGATATTGTCAGTGTAAGTTCCCACACAAGATAGTTGCTGTTTGTTAACCACCCGTTTTGCTAGAAGTAGAAAATAGAATATAACTTTGTTCTTGGTCTGTTTGCTCTTAAAGCAAGCATTAAGAACACATGCAATTACGCTTGAATAATGTTTAGTAAAATCCCATTCTCTGTGTTTATGAGTTCATCTCTTCTAATAGAATTAGTATTGTAGTGTTTATGTATGAGTTTTCCATACTGAGCCACAAGAGCACTCTGAAGATAAAACAAGTGAAATCGCCAAGATAGCTTTTGTTTTGTGATGGAATTTTTGGATGTGCCTCATTTGGATAATCAACCCACAAATCTTAAAGTGTAAGGACTTTGATTCTCATAATAATGCAGGAAAACAAAAACACAGTATACGTAAGCCATTTTTTCAAACTCTTACCTATCCCCATCATAATCTTTGCACTATATATCCTTATTGTAAATGTAACATTATATGACATTATTTGGTAACACTTTCTGATAAGGCACCCTTTATAAAGTGTTTATAAGCATTAATTAATGCCTTAATAAATAATTTACCAATGCTTTACAAATCATTTATAAGCCATTAATAAGAATAATTTGCGGGTTGTCGGGTTGTGAAAAACCCGTCCTTTCTATACCACCATAACATTTGCTTCACCTAATTCTTTAGGGCATTCAGGCACAAATCCATTTATTAACAATTTAATGACACTTATTACTGTAGACTTTAATTATTGTCATCAATGACTTATTAAATATAACTGCAGACAGGATGACTTAGAAAATGGGAAACACTAACCCTTTATTAATAACTTTTAAGACTTGATGTCTTATAATCATTTATGATGATGATTTTTGAAGGTCTACTTGGTCATTTGTTCAGGGTCATACACAAAAGTATTGAAGCTTTTGAAGCTCAAAGTGGGTGGCTCAAGCCAACGCCATCTTGGCAGTGCGTGACTCCACCTAACTTCTGGCTAATCCAAAATGGTTACAAACGTCAGCAAAACTCTTTGAGCTTCACCCCAAAAGAAGATTTGGTAATAACTTATTGGGTGTTATAAATAATTATAAATCTTCTTTTGGGTGAAGCTAGAACACAAAAAAGGCAAAACAGCACTTTGAATGTTTTCAATAGGATGAAGTAAAACATCTGTAACAGTACCGGTCTAGTATTACCACAACAACAATTATAAAGAATTATTTCACACCAAGCAGCAACCTCCAGGGCTGAAAAATGAAGTCAATGCGGAAGTGCCTAGTGCCAGTTCCTCGAATGGCCACTTGAAGCTGGCTCCAAAAGCAGGTCAATCCCCATAGACCCCCGTGTTAAAATGTCCAACTTTACAGCAGAAATAAACATGTTTACCGCCTGGTACAAAAAACGGTTTTGGCCTCTACTGCTACTTTCCCTGTTCATGACAACTGTACAGGGGTGAATTTTTTTATAACTCACCCATTTCAATTTTATTTATCATAAAGTTATGCTTAATAAAGGACATGGCAGCTTTGAGTGACAGGTCGCTAGCCACTAGGTGGCTTATTTCAGCAACCAGGCTTCCTTCAGACCACCTCAGGAGTTAGGTAGAGTCAGGCACTGCCAAGATGGCAACGGCTGGATCCGCCCACCTTGAGCTTCAAAACTAATTGTGTGATGTCACAGTGACTACGTCCATATTTTTTACAGTCTATGATTCACACTGGATAGGCTTTGTTTATGACCCCGAACAAATGAGTAGTAGTCAGTAATGAAAATAATTAAAGTCTACAGTTATAAGTGTCAAAAATTGTTAATAAATGGATTTCTGCCTGAATGCCCTGCAGCCCTTTCCAGAAGGTAAATGGTTGAACAGTACTCTGGAGGTGTTTTCCTAAAGAATTAGGTGAAGCAAATGTTATGATGGTGTAGAAATGAGGGGTTTTTCACAACCTGACAACCCACAAATTATGCTTTTTAATGGCTTATAAATGATTTATAAATCATCAGTAAATTATTTAAATATTAATTAAGCCAGTTATTAATGCTTATAAACCCTTTATAAAGGATGCCTTATCAGAAAGTGGTACCCATTATTTAGAAATTGTTGAATTCTCAGGTGTAAGTGAATGTGTTACCAGAAAGCTGAATGTTTGAAAGTCCATTAAAAGTCCAAAAGGGATTGCTTGTTTTCAGTATTAAAAGGTCGGTTCCAATAATATGTTTTCTCATTTACCACTAATGGTATCTAGCTATGTACTTAGTTTTGGTTTCATTTGCTCAGGGTTTGAGATATCTGTCTCTGAGATTGTTGCCTCCATCTACTGCAAGAGAGGTGAGGAACATGTTTTCATAGGTGACTAAAAAAATTCAGTTGATAGGTCTATTGAATATCAGAGACATTTATCTCAAAAGCTGGACAATTTAAGATAAAAGTAACTGCATGGCCACATACAATTAGTGATAAGTGAGAAAATACATATTGTTTGTAATTTGAGTGAACTGACTCCTTTATATAGCCAAAAATCTATATGTCCGCCTTTATTTTTCATCTTGTCCTTGTGGATGGTTCTCCAATTAGGCATGCATTTGGCTCTGACAGCAAGCTTTGTTTTCCGTCACGTCTGCATGCTGTTGAAGTAAATTCTCAAAAAAAAAATAGACCATGCTAATTTCTCATGTTTCCTTTGAACTTTCTGGTCACCTTTTTTATCACGGTGTTGTTCCCCTCGTCTTCCCTTACTGCTGTCACTGTCTGCAACCATGGCAACAGCCAAAGACTTTCCAGGGCCCACAACAGGTAAATATCCCACTAGACGATCATTGCAAGCCAGCTTTACAGTGTGTGATGCTGGATCTGGATCTGGGTCAGGACACATCACGGCCTCCACCCAGCATGAGCCAAACCATCTCCATGCATGGATGCTCAATCTGCTGACGCGTGCCACTTTCTCTCCAGCCATGTCACAGGCTGCATAAGTTATCACACAATATGTTTCTGGTTTGGTTTGTCTTTGCAAAATGAAATAGATGGCTATATCAGAGTGGAGCTGGGCTGGAGATTTTATCTAGGCCAGGGTGTAAATATTTGATTCCAGATCTTGTGATTACAGCAGAAATGAGGTCCAAAATTATTTTGGGAACTTTTTATCTTTCACATTTCTGATCACATACATACTATAAGAAAGATTTCTTTTCACAACATTTCTTTAGTCAAGTTCATGATTTAATCTTTTTTTAATTTAATCTCTTTAGCTTTGTTCCTCTGTAGCTATTTAGTTTGGGATATTTTATTTCTTATATATACATTTTGTCATAAAGTTTTAAATTCTTTGTTGTTAGCTGTTGGAGACAGGATGGAATCAGGATTCCCATTTAATGTCGTATTTATGTAACTACACACCATATAAGACAAAATAAGGCTGACTGAGTCATTGATGTCCTTGTGCGCTGCCTAAATGTCTTTAGCTTTCCTTTTTTGTGACAGTGTGAGTAGTGTATTATCTCAGTCTTTCAAGAAAGATGCTCTCATTTTTGCAACCGTTTTGGTTGTAAATTCTGCTTTTCTGCAGTTTACGCCAGGATTGATATAATAATAAACAGTGTATTTACGTGTGATTCAAAGCTCAAAAATCTGGTTGGACAAGAATGAATACTTAATAGTCATTTACTCACTCTATAAAGTGGAAGCATAACTGGCAAGTAGCATTCAGCCGACAAGTTCAGACGCCATGCAGCAAGAGCAATTCAGCTCGTCTCAATTCTGTGAGCACTGTGCACCAACTGAGTGTGATATGAAAATTGCTTATGCCCCTTGTTGACAGTGGAATCACCTGCACAGATCATTATATCCATCGACATTCAACCAAAGTTGAGTTAATTCAACTGTTCAACTGTTGTTCAACCAAAACAGTTATTGCTTAAAAGTCTGAAGTGCCTGCCTGTGAGTCCCTGATAAAACAACTGTGGTGGTTCTAATCTGCATGGAGTTAAATGAACTGCATGTTTCACAAATTCATGTTGTTTTTTTTTAACGTTTTACACTTTGGGGTTTCTGAAAATGAGGGTTGCATTCCCTTAACGGAGGAGTATAACAAGGTTTGTAGGAACATCCCCGTCGTCATTTCCCAGGGTCACTTTGCAAAGCTGAGCACAAGCCATAGCCATTCATCAGCTTGAGATAATGAGAGCACACGAGGTGCACAGTAAAGACACAGCCACTTACAGTTTATTACAGGACAGACACAAAGGCATGCTCCTGCCTGGGAAACCTTCAGCACGCTCTCTGCCCGGAGGATGCCTCGCATTAAATAACACTTCTTTCTTTTCTTTTTTAAACCTGTTCCTTAGCAGCAGTAAGTGGCAGTGTGCAAGGAGAAAACAAATGATAGTGTCAGTCAATGCTTTGGCAAAAACCTAAAACATCACTCAAAGCTAGACTTCAGCTTTCTTGCAGCATGTTGCTTTGCTAATGCCATGTTGAATTGTGCAGAGATTTGTGCTATTTCCTAGGATTACTTCTTTTATACCTCAATTCATGTACTTCAAAGTATGGAGCACAAAAAATGACATAAGCGTAAATAAATAAATGCAGAAATAAACGATTGAATACATAAATAAAAAATAAAGAGATTTTGGTAATGTAAAAGGACATAATTAAATTAATGTCTTGGATTTCTTTTCTACATTTCCACAAATAATCTTTTATTTAGACTATTTCTGTATTTCTACATTTATTTATGCATTTCTACATTTCTTTTTTTCTACATTTATTCATTTATTTGTTTATTTATTTATGTATTTCTACATTTCTTCATTTATTTATTTATGTATTTCTGTGTCTGTATGTTAATAAGGTAGGAGGTCCTGAACTGACCTCCTATTACTGCCTTGGCTTGACCGTGGCCCTCAAAGCTCTATCTGAAGCGACAAACGAATGACCACAGCATTTTCTGAAAGAGAATGCTCATATATGTCTTCATTTGTGATTCACTACCAGCATTTTTAAACTGGCGTAGAGCTGCTGTTGACTGTTCCTACAGATACTGTTGGGCCTTCTTTGCTTTTTGTTCGGTAAGTTTATCATTGTTGTCAGCTAACCTGTGTTAGCTAGCTAAGCTTAGCCCACTGTAAAACTCACGGCCTGGTAGGGCAACAGTTATTTGTTTATAAATTAGATTTTGAGTTGGCAAGACCATAGTCAATAAGTATTTAATACACAAAATTGTATTTTAAAGGGGACCTATTATGCTAATTTCCAGCTCTATATTTTTATTGTGGGACTCTATGGAGCTTTTTCCCTATCTTTATTCAAGAGCGTGGTATATCAATTTGAGAGCATAATTTATTGATTTCACGTTCAAATTTTGTAATTTGTCCCTCAAAACCCTGCCCTCACACTCAAATAGCCTCTGCTTGCGCTTAGATTTGCTCTGTTTCTGCTCAAACTGTGTGCTTGCACTCAAATATAATGTTGCTTAGCAGAAACAGAGCAAATCTAAGCACAATCAGAGGCTATTTGAGTGCAAGGGCAGGGTTTTTAGGGACAAATTACAAAATTTGAACGTGAAATCAATAAACTATGCTCTCAAATTGATATACCACGCTCTTGAATAAAGATAGGGAAAAAGCTCCGTAGGACTCCACTATAGTACATTTTCATGATTCATAGTTCAAAAACTCCTTATGTATCTTATACTGGCCCTTTATGCAGTCCCTCAGTTCAGCCTCTGTTTCTTAACAGGCAGTCTTAGCTCCTGTCTCTTTGAGGCCTCCCTCGCGATGAGCGCACACTTGATTGGCCAGCTTCAGGAAGCTTGTTGGGCAGCTGTATCAGAGTTGTGTTAAGTTACTGCTGATGAAAACCCAACATTTCCTGCTGTTGCTGATTCATATTAAAAGTTTTTAAATGATTAAATAAAAGACCTTTATTGTGAGGACTATAGGAAATGAAACATGTTCATCACTGAATTAGCAGAGATTCATTAGCAGTGTTATTATTCAATAAAAACAGTTCTACACCACAATATTTGGAGATATTTGGAGCTTTTTGTTCAGTGGATCAGTTAGAAATAATAGTACATAGCACAAGCTGAAACAGCTACAGTGATGATGATATTTGATGAAGAGCTGCAGACAACTAGCACACCTCCAACAAGTAAACAACTTATTTTACTTTGTCCTGCTGTTTAATGGAAAAAACACACACAATGTACCAGCTCAACTTGAGTCATGGCTTGGCGTGACTACCCCCTTAACAATGGAAAAATGCCATAATGTTAGTGTAGTGGAGCAGTGAACTGGCATGCTGTGCGTGGAGCAGATTTCCATATAAAGAAATACATCACGAGCCGACATCGGCTCATGGCGAATTTCTTGATGGAAACCGAGCGTTCACAGCAATCTGAAGCTGGTGCTTTTTGCTTACAGGGATTACTTCTACATACGTTTACTTCATTATTTGATACCTTGCCATGTTTAATATGAACATCCAACATTGTAACATTCTATATGACTGAAAATAAGGAAAAACATAATAGGCCCCCTTTAATGTAAGTATTAAAATTATCAGCCAGCCATAGTTCTTGAAAAGCTCCGTAATTAACATATAAACTAACTTAGACAGTCAAAGGACAGACAGTGATGAAGCATCTGTTCAGTGTGAAGAACAATAATTTTCTGAACTTTAGTTTATTGCGAAGTGACAATAATAATCATAGAGAACAAAGGAGCAAAGTTAGTTATCTTTTGTATTTCAGTGGTCACATATAGTATACTTATACTTATTGAGCTCAAACTGATCTATATACAATTAATACATTACACATGATTGTATTGTATTTACAGAAGCAGTCTGTGCCACAGTACAGTGCAGAAGATGAAGACACCCCCAGCCTTGACAGCAGACCTTCTACTGTTCATGTCCACTCTGCCAGTCTTTGAAAGAAATGTAGAGATAGACAAATGTTTGAACATTCAGAGAAATTATAAACATTCATATTTTATTAATGTACTTATTACCTGAGCAGATCTGGCTGTGATTCCTCTCTTCTTTTCCTAGTATAATGTGAAAGGTTTACACCATTTTACACATATAATTGTTTGAATGTAATGTACAGTAACAACATTAAAGCTAAAGTAATACAAGGCCAGTAGACTTGTCATCATGGATTAATATTACATTTTTGGTTGATGTGGACACTTGGTAACACAAACAGTATTCAGATCATAGATCATTTTCAGTAGACTGTTGCAAATAATTTATGTTCAGGTCTTGTGCAACCATGTTTATCCAGAACTGTACTATAAGTTCTATATGTCACATTAACAACACAGCACAACACTTAAGTAGAGGTTGTGTATAATATGAAGCAAAAACACCACATCAGAGAATAAAACTTTGTTTTACAAAAGGAGCATATGAAGACTTACACTAATATCCAGCAGCCGTGGAGTGGATCTTAACTATTGTTCAGTTATATCACTGGTTATCAACAGTAAGAGTCGAATTGCAGTCAAACATTTAAGAATTGAAAAAAAAATCCTGAAAAATTTTCTATTTTTTAGGAAGCTATACTTATCTGGTGGATTGTATAACATTGATGGATGTGAATTGAGAGTAAACTGCTGGACATAAAAAATGTTACTGTGAGACAAAAAGGCAGACATGTATGAGTTACAAACAAGCAGTTACTTACTAGCAAACTGGGATTAGCTAACACTAAATCTTAGCCAGTTCGCCTGAGTGTGTTTAGGTTCAGAATGAAGCTCTGGGTCCAAACTGGTGCAGCACATTTATTCACAGGGGTTACCTGTGCAAAACATATTTAAAACAGTAGTCAGTACGTTACTCATATCATTGTGGCGTTCGCTCAGCTTGCATCAGCTCTACTATCTCTGAACTTCATTGTAATAACTTCCACTTTTACAGGCTTGCTTCAGACTTCTCAATGGATTTCACTTACTTTAAACATCCCATACACAATGCTACAAACATCTACATGTGTAAACTGCACCTGCACCACAACATTTTCGACACAATACGTAAACAATATGGAGCATACACAATTATAAACACATTTTCTCATCTGCATGAATAATTATGTTCCATAGATGTTTCAGTTAAACTAATTGAAAACATCTCATTACACCTTTAACTGTGTTTACTGGATGACCTTGGCAGTCTAACTGGCCCTGTTACCCTTAAATCTGTCAGCTAGGAAATACAATAAACCTCGCTTTCCAGCCTACATCTCTACAGACTCACAGGTTTAACTTGGCTGGCTAACTGTCTGTATTCTAGCAATATTCTCACTCTTATACACCCATAAAACACAAAAAGCATTAACTTACCTTCATGACACAGTAAAATGTTATTAAAAAAAACTGAATGAACTGCTGTGGTGGATGAACATAAACTAAACATTTCATAGACTTTACTGATTTAAAATGGCCATTAACGTGGTCTGTTAACACAGAGACTGTGAATTACACATGCTAATCACTAATGCTAATGTTAGCACCAGCGACTTCCTGAACAGCTGTGTGTACCGGCTGTGCGACTGGCAGGGCAGGATGGATGCAAGTTTATATGAATTGGTCACATACAGTGCGGCTGCACCGAATGTAATCATTGTTACGGCTGTAGCTGCTAGTTACCAGCTGGTTTACCTCCATCATGGCTACTTGGTTCACTCGGCTCGGTGGTGGGGGGCTGTCAGTCAAGTTGAGGGGCTGAATCCCACTCTCCCGACTCTACTGCAGAGTCTGGTTGCAAACGCCTTCATATGAGCACCATGACAGCTCCTGTAATACATACATGTCGTAAATGCGATATTTTGGCTTCACTTTGCATAGCAGTAGGAAGTCGAGACGCGTCGTCCATCTTTATATACAGTCTGTCCTTGTAGTTAATAGAGGGTTAGCATATCTTGCTTGTACAATGATGATTTGATAAGAATCGTTTGCTTCTGGCTGGTTCGCCCAGCTGACCAATCCTGCTTTAGACTGATGTAAGGACCACCCACTCAATTAACATACAGACACAGAAATACAGAAATAAATAAAAGAAGAAATACAGAAATAAATAAATAAATAAATGACTGAATAAATACAGAACTATCCTACATAAAAGTTGATGTATGGAAATGTAGAAATACATTCAAGACATTAATTTAATTATGTACTTTTTCATCACCAAAATGTATTTATTATTTATTTATTTATTTATTTAATCTTTTTTTTTTTTTTTTATGCTCATGTGATTTTTTTGTGCTCCATATCAAAGCAGCAATGTCAGGTTGCTCTAAATACGGCAGAAGCTCATTTGGGACTGTTGTCCTTTGTTTACGAGAGTAAAAGCTACATCTGGATTTTTCATTGCTGTTTAAAAAATGTCCACAGCTGCATGAGACAGCAGCAAATCATCTTGCAGGTGTTAATATTATCTTCTAAAATTATCCACTCCATCTCTCTCTCTCTCTCTCTCTCTCTCTCTCTCTATCTCTCTCTCTCTCTCTCTCTCTCTATCTCTCTCTCTTTCTCTCTCTCTCACTTGCTCTCTCTCTGTCGGTTCAGATCCTAATGCTTTAGGACAACAGGGACCTGACCATGCTTTAATCGGTGGCGTTGTTGCAGTTGTGGTCTTTATCACCTTGTGTTTGATAATAGTTCTCGGACGATATCTGGCCAGACATAAAGGTAAGAGAGGTCACTCGAGCTGCCTTGAATAACAATTTTCTTGCTTGGAGTAAATGTACTGTATATGTCTTAGCGCTTTTCAGCAGGTGAATAACTTGCTGTGGCTCTGTGTGTCTACAGGGACATATCTAACACATGAGGCCAAAGGAGCAGAGGACGCCCCTGATGCAGACACAGCCATCATCAACGCTGAGGGAAACCATGTGCATGCAGAGGAAAAGAAAGAGTACTTTATTTAGACTTTTTGCTTTGTTTCATGACAACTTTTGACAGCAGACATGCAATTTTAAGCTGCCTCAGTGTCACTACATGATGTGTTTTACTTTACTTATTATTCTTTTGTCTTCTCCAGAAAGCTCATGCTTGGATATGCTTGTTTTCAAAGCATTTGCTGACGATATAGCCTTCTCCTTTTGTAATCAGTATGAACCATGTACAATTTTGGATTATTTCAGTTTCAGTTTTATGGTGCCTAAATGCTGTACATTTTTCTGCTTTTCTTCCATTGCTTGCATTAACTTTTTTTTCTACTATCTCTTACTTTAACTGTTGTACAACTTTTTAAAATCATGAAGCAACATGAAATGTGCTTCAAGTCAGAATCAAGTCTTAGCTTTTCAAACTGTTCTGCTCTTAAAGCAACTACTTTAAGGGCAGAATATGTTTAATATATCAGTTTATTAAACATTGACATCAGAGGAATCTTTTTAGGGTTTAAACAGTGGTCTTGGATGTTGCCTGGAGTTTACCCCACCACAGCCATACTGCATTAAAAAAACAAAGCAGACCTGAAACTTTGACAAAACAAAACATAGAAGCACAATCTATGTGATTGTCTCTAGATGAAATCAACTCCCTCTTAGCACGATCTGTATATTTCTGCATTCATTTATTTTCGGTTTCTGCTCTGGTTGATTTTTACCAACAGAGAACAAGTTAGAAAATTAAAGCACAAAGTCTGAGGACTAACAAGGAGGGAAAACACATCAACTGATTCTTGTCTCAGGATTCAATATGAGTCTAGATGGAGAGATGGTGTCAGATACATGATGAAGATTTCAGTACACTTGCAGTTATTGTCATGGATGAAGAATTTTAATTTTTTGTTGGCAATGTGATGTAAGATCCAAACTGAATGAGTGGAACCTTGTGTGGTTCATTATTTATGTTGACTTTTATTGAACAACTATGCTCAATGTGTGGATATTGCTGTAAAATACTTTGCTAACGTGAATATTGGTGAACAATATTGTTGAATCTTGGGATCCCTGACACATTACAATTTGTATATGAGCATATACAGTATTTAAAGTATTCCACTTTTTTTTTTTCATTTATCCATGGCAAACAAGAGCTTGTTTTGCCAGAAGGCATGTAAATTATCTTTAAGTTTTCAATTTTAGTAAAGGGAAAAACACTGGTTATAGCTTTTAATTTCAGGTCATATCAGTTTTCGTCACTTTGATGAAATTGTTTTCACACTTTTGAAGATTTCTTCAAACAGGGATTCTAATGAATTGCTTAAAATTAAAAAGAAAAAAAAATCTGGTCAAAATATATGTATTTATTATTATGATTGACTGACATTTATTATATAATACTACATTGATTGATATTATTGCTGTTATTACTAAAGTAGTTGTCTGACATTAACTTTTCCATTTTTTAATTCTGTAACTTCTCATAAAAAAAACAATACAAGGATCACCGTTATGGCCTTTGAGTTTGCTGCAAACAGTACTAATGACATGTTGAGGCATTGGTGAATCAAACATCCCCTCACTGTATATAGTCACTGTATCAAAGATATCGAACCACATTGCCAATGCTCATACATGTTATTTTGTTAGTTCAGTATGATGCTATAAATAACTCATTTTGTATAAAGTTTTAATCGCTGTAATTAATTTGCTTTTTATGGGGGATGTGTGAGGTTTGCTTTTTTCTCAGTATTGAATATTCATTTTTTCAACTATGCCACTGTAAAAAAAAAAAAATTAAAAGAAAAGAAAAAGAGAGACAAAGTGCGGATTAAAATATGAACAAGTTGAAAGCTGCCATTTTGTTGTGACTGCCTTGAAATGAACTCATGAGTAATGCTTTGTGCTTTTGAATTACAGTGCTATTACCCACAGTCACAATATCAGTTACTATCCAGTATCCACATATCTATTGTTATATAAAGAGGAGCCTGTTGATGGACAGCGCTTTGACCAAAGCTGCACTGTAATTGTTATTCCATGCAACTGTTGAGTATTACTCAGTCTTTAATATTAATAATATATGCAAAGAGTCTAACTTGTAGAAAGATTAAAAAACCATGAAGCTCCTCAGGAAGATGGCCCGAGGGCTGGCTCTGCTTATGATTTGTGCATTAATACAGGGTGACAAAAAGAAGACTAGAGTCTCCGTGAACTCTACGCCCATCTCACCGGAGCTCAGTTCGATATGCTTGAAGTGGCTTCATGAAACTACTCGCAGATGTTAGCACAGCAGGCTGCTGTTGCCCTTGTTTTAACAAACTAGAGAGAGGAAGTAGGAAGTAGGATGAGTGAGGCAAACAACTTTGTGATTTGACATTATGGTCAATGATGCTTTCTTTAGTGTCAGGAGCTGATTGCTTTAATTGGAAGTGAAATGATAATGCTTGAGATGAAACTTTATTGATCCCTGGGGGGAAAAGAGGTCATTAAAAAGCAAATACCTTAGGTATAGCATCTAATAGGGAAAAAGACAAATGGGATAAACATACTGAATAGATAATAAAATAAGAATAAACATGAAGAAGAAAGGATGAAGCAGTAGCATAGAGTAGCAACAATGGAGTTTAAAATGTTCTTTGTGTTGGTGGGAAATATGAAAGAGAATCACTAATTTATAGATTGATACAGGTATTACTAACAGTCATGTCTCCTTAATTACATAAATATGGATTACTGGAGGATGAATATGTGCTTAGTACGCATATAAATAATGTATAAAGACTTAAATAGTATTGTGCTTATGAAAATACCAGGAATATATGAGAGGCATATGGGAAAATTCAAGATGAAAGTGTTCTAGGAAAATGATATGCAAATATGTATTATATTCACATTATCTAATCACACCTCATCAAACTTAAAGTAGTAATCTGGATACTACATGTACAGTACACCCTACCAATTTAGAAAAATAAAACAAAGCAAAGTTTATAGTCCATTATTACTGCTTCAGTGACACAGATGAACCTTTTGAAATTTGAGGATGGATATAATAACCTTGTGCAGATTACTGAGCTCATATTAAATATCTCAACATCCTTAAAGGGAGATCTCGTTCCAGGACACAAGGCCTGAGTCATTATGATCCTCCATTCTTCAGCTCCCATTGACCTTGAGCATAATGTTGCTTCCCAGCAGACTAATGTTGCCATTATCAACACACTGTCCGGCCAACCATCTGCCTGCTTCACACAACGCCTCGCTTCCCCTCACCTCTCACTGAGACGGTTCCCAATGCTCACTTCATAATCATTACCACCAAAAGCCCAGCCAGTTCAAATAAACATCAGCTTCCAGTATCACACTCCTTCGCGTTATTAAAAGCTCAGTGCTTCGTTAAGCCATGTAAATTGAGATAGACTGTCTTGAATAATGCCTTGCAGAAAATAATGCTAAGAATCCATCATAATTTTGTAATTGGATATCGAGGAGGGAAACATTCATGTGCAATCGTAAATAGTGAGTTGGAAAATGGATTTTCTCTTTACCCTTGAAATGTGAGAACCATACCCTGGGCAATGTAACAATCACAGCATGACCTCTGAGGAGACCTTCTAAGTCTTACTAAACTGAAGAAACTGATCCCCACTGTACCCTGTAGGCAGGGTCCATATCAGTCCTCCAGCTCACAATAAGCTCTTATCATAGCAGCACAGAAGTCTCTGACAAAATCCTTCAGGGATGAAGTGATATCTTAAAAAACATTATTACACTTAAACATATTAGGTCTACAGCACAATTCAGATTTTGCAGTGCTGAACATTAATTCTTGAGCTAATTGTTCTAGCAGTTGTATTTCTCATCCTGTAAAATTAAATCAGTCAGACTTGGCATGCTACTTCTTGAGAACTCGATTTGTTCGAGTCTCAGCATAAAGATTTCAGTATTAAAGTAAAGTTTTTAAAGCAACTTGGACCAGACTGTTGTAAACACAGTCTGTTTTTTTTTTCTTTTTCATCCTACAGTTCTGCTGTAGATTAGTGACAACTGGAGGAGCCATGGCAAGATTGCGCATGAAAAGCCCTCCAACCCTGACACAAATAGTGGTCCTTCTTTTGGATTAACAGCACAACGTTTTATGCAGAAATAACAGTTATTCCACTTGTTTTCACTATCCAAGCATGTAAATTGCCTTGTGTAATGCAGTGGGCGATTTACTGAGGAAGTAAAAGGATAAAAGGATTTCAAAGATGGATAGGGATTGCAAAGCAAATGCAGAATGCTAAACAGATGTGATGAAGAAATGTTTGTCCTCTGGATCATGTTTTTAATTACAGATTAATAGGTATTAGTGACATGGCAAGGTAACTCCATGATTCACCCAAACCTTGAGTCAATAATGTATACACACCGATAACAATAATTATAACGTTCCCAACTGGAAAAATCCAACTGCGTTTTTTATTCTGCCCATACTGTGTCATCTTTTATATTACCTGCCATGCAGGACAAATATTTTGGGTTTACTTGTAATCATTGCTCTGCACCGAAAGATGAGGTGCAAAGAGCAAACAGTAGAAGATGAAATTCACAATTTTTCAATATCCCTCCTTTCTTTTTCAGAACCTTGAGTTGGGAGTCTATTATTGTTACCCTTAGAAGCTTGAGGTTGCATTGTTTGTGTAAATGGTTTTGTCTTTGATTGACAGCTCATTCTAATAGAGATTTAGGAAGAATAATAACTGCATGTTTACAACACTGCTGCTACCTTGGACATGAAGTAATTGCAGAAAAAATATCTCATGATGATGCCAAGTATACTACTGGAACATCATTGTCCAAATGTTTTCTTACTTTTATTTATCTTTAAATATTATATTATATATATATAATATATATTTCACATAAAGCTAATAAAGGTGGGATACAGCCAAGTCTTACGCAGCCCCCTTTTGACTTATAGCTGCAACATTCACGCCTCATCTGTATCGCTGCTGAATCTGAGGGCTGAAGGGTATTATCTTGAGATGTGTTTTGCCTAATCATATTTGATGAGATTAAACAGATCACTCACACTTCCACTTGTGACAGGGCCGAGTGGAAGTTAGAAGGAGTCAAATGATCTGGAACAAAGAACATGAGCTTGTGTATCCCCCTGGATGCATCACCATGCCATTAGTCTAGATGAATGTGTACAGTCAGATACAATTCCCTTGTTTGCTGCATGAGGGCTTCCACTTTGTGAGGCAGCAGCTCCGCCGTACGAATCAGGCCACTTGCAGGCCCATGGATTGATGACTGAAACAGGGGTACCCACTGTATTTTAAACCTATTCATCCACACTGACTCACATTCTCTGTGGTGCATCTTTAAATAGGCAGCCCTGGGATTGTATGTCTGCCATTTGATTTATTCTATATTGTATTTTTAGATCTAATTAAAACAAACTTTTCTGTATTGTTTGGCTGAATTTTGAATTGTGCAGGCCCAGGAGAGTACATAAAGGGAAGCCTTGTCTTGGGTAGTGTTTTGGGGGAAAAAAAGCTAGTACCTGTGGCATAAGGTGTGCAATAAATAGTGAGCCATCTGTTTGGATTTGAGCACTTTCACTTGAGATTCTTCCAAGGAACTCACCGGAGACTTAATTAAAGTTGGAATATTAGCGAGTTAGAGACTGATGTTCCTCCAATTAAATGATAGCTATAGTAAAATCATAGCATTAGTTTGATTGAGATTATTTTTTCTTTATAGTGAAAAGACAGTGCTGTACTTAATAAAAGTGTTCATCCCTACAGATTATGATATTCAAAATATAATTTTTAATGCTTTTTTCAGAGCTGTTCAATCTGTTAAAGTTCTGTAAGGATTTGCCAGTTTCAGCTAATGTGCATAATGGAAACACAGGTAAGTGTATACGCTCACACAGAAAATGTATCATATTTAATGTGGAGGAGACACGCTGTAGTGGCCAGAGTGTAATTAGCCAGTTAATCAGCAGATAACAAGCCACCATTTTTGAGAAAGATGATGAGACACTATTTCACTGTCTCTAAAAATCATTCTATTGCTAAATGAACTGCTAAATAAATACCTGATGCACATTTAGATGGCAATTTAAATGAACCTTTCCCTAAAAGCAACAATGCCCAACTTACTATGTTCTGCTGGTAGAACTATATGTAGGTGTCACTGAGTTCCTGAAAACCGTAGTTCAAACAAACATTTGTAACCACCGTCATTAACTTTGCTACTGTAGTTTGGAGCATAGTTTGTCATTTATTATCAAAATCCTCAACTGGATACTGTGCTAAAGCAAGAAAGTTAACATATTTAATGACCATAATGATCAACAACATCCTTTCTCAAGTGTATTCTATTATGGGAATTTCTTTTTAATTTTCTTTTTGCTAAAATAACGAACCCTATCTAATGCAAACAGAGTATTAATTGTGTAAACATTGTATTGAAAAGGTTCTGACAAACTGCCGTGCCTGCAGGATGCCAGCTGTCTGGATGTGGGTGGACATGAGGTGTTGGCATCAGCCTCATTATCATCAAGGTCTTCCTCTCCCTCCTCTGGATGTGTCCTTTTTTCAGTATATGGTGATGGAATAGTGCGACATCAGGTTTAATTGCTTCTGGGTTAAAATAGCATCAATAACACAATTTACACTTCAGCTCAATGCACTGTCATTTGTTTTCTGCACTGTTATCTATTGCATCAATATAATAATCATATATATTCTGTACATATACAGTATCTCACATGTAGACAGTTAAATATTTCTCTTGCCTTGTGTGTTTCTTGCTTTTAGATTTCAAGACTACCTCATTTAGGTATGGATAAGTTTAACAAAATTGAACAATCATTAACCCTTTTGTTCAAACTACGATGTGGAAGGAAGTCGGGAGCTCTGGGAACACAGAAGGATTCTCCAGTTGTCAAAATTTGGGCAGTAGTCCTGGAACATGCCATATAAATTTAAATTCATTGTGTCACAAGCTGCAAAATATTTTAACTAAGTATTTTATCTAAATATTTAAAAGTCTGTTTGCCACAGTGCCTTCCTTTATACTATGATTGGGGGCATCAAAGTGAGAAATATTCAAATTTTACACAACAAGCAACCACTGTTGTTGTTGATTGGGAAACACAATTGTAGTTTGTTTATGAGTATAACTACGCATGAAGTCAAGTTTCTCTTCCTTTGACACACTGCAGACAATGCAAGGCCTATTACTCAAACAGCTGATATTACATATTTAACTTTAAATAGCACTTTAGGATCTGTACTATGAAAATACAATCATTATGACCCTTAGTTGACATGGGTGTTGCCAGAACCACCAAAAAGGACAAAATACAGTGATGTTTTCTCTTCAATTACTGTGAAAATGTTTGAAATGAAGAAAATAAATCTGTGATCTGATTACAAACACAGAACCTAAAACCTATTAAAGATATGTATTAAAGCACTTTGCAAAGAGAAATCATACTTGAGAATCAGTCAAGAGATGACATAACACATTGCAAGCACATAACCAAGCTTCTGCTTCTCTTCTCTTGAACTTCTCTTGATTTATAGGGCTGTAGCTGCTAAAAGAGTGCATACAAAAAGAGGGAAAGGACCACTGGGATTGCTAAAGCTTGAATACTTCCAGAGTAGCGTGCCAGTCATCTTTATGATGCCAGTCAGTGTGATGGTGAGCCTCCGGGATTACTCCAGACAGACAGCTTAGTAAGACAACTGATTAAATAGTAGTGAGAAGGGAGAAAATGTTTAATTCAGCCATATTTAGTATTCATGGGATGGACAGCCATACAAGAGTTCACCTTGAGGGGTCATCAGGAGAGAAGGTCCAGAATCCCAAAGAGCTGCCAGGCCAAGTTTCCACATAGCATTTTGGAAACACAACTGATTGCATTTTTAATTGCTTTGATTATCGAGTTTACTTTGGCTGAATTGAAAAGGGTAATGCAACACACAGAGAATCAACAGACTGATATGCTGTGAAACAGAGTTCTGTTGCAGCACTTGTGACATTGTGATATGTTTACCAGGAAAATCAATGCTGAACTTCAAGCAGCGCATACAAATTAATACTTTCCTCATACATTCATCCACTGCATTACACATTACCTCATTTAGGATCCTAGTGGCCTGAGGGTAATGTCTTGAGCCTCTCAGTGCTGGCCTAATGCATCCGGTACCTTCTTCCCGACCGGAGCAGGGAGAAAAGGCTGTTATCTGGGTGGCTGGGATCCTTAATGCTACTCCTAGTCTTATTCTTGCAGCGCCTGGTGTAAATATCCTTTAGGCAGGGTAAAGCACTGCCTATTGCATGTTCAGTCAAAACAAACCACTCTTTGCAGGGCCTTGTGTTCCAGTTCGGTGCCGTTTCCATTCTAGGCACTGATGTTCCCCGTCAGGACACTCTCGATGGTGCAGGAGTAGAAATTCCAAGGTATTTGAGGGGATACCATACACTGCATAAAAATATGGACGTAGTTACCGTGACATCACCCGTTGGTTTCTGAAGAGCGGTTTTGAAGCTCAAAGTGAGCTGCTCCGGCCGTCGCCATCTTGGCATTGCGTGATGCTGCCTAACTCCCAGCCAATCAAAAATGGGCAAAGAGGCGGGCCGAATGGCTGAAACAAGCCACCTAGTGGCTGGCGGACCTGTACTCAAAGCAGCCATGTCCTTCATTATGCATAACTTAATTTTACATCCCCAGTGGTTGCCGCTTGGGGGGATACCCAGAATTTCCTAAAGCGTCTGAGATTAAACAGTCTCTGCCTTGCCTTTCTCACCACTGAGTCAATATGTTGCGTCCAGGTCAGGCCCCCAGTGAATTGGACACCAAGGTTTTTGAAGTTGTCCACCCTCTCCACCGAGGACCTGTTGATATTAAAGGGGATGTCATTCCTTCCCTGCTTCTTCCCAAAGTCCACTATACACTCCTTGGTCTTGCTGACGTTCAGAAGTAGGTTGATGTCCTGATACCAGGAGGTCAGGTCCTCTACTTCCTTAAGGTTAGCTTTTCATTGTTATCTGAAATTAGGTCCACCACAGTTGTGTCGTCAGCAAACTTGATGATGGTGTTGGAGTCAAAGTTGACTACAAAGTCATGTGTGTACAAGGAGTACAGAATGGGGCTCTAAATGCACCCCTGAGGTGCTCCGCTGTTAGTAATGAGGGTAGAAGAGGCGTGTCCACCTACCCTCACCACCTGGGGTCTGCCCATCAGGAAGTCAAGGATCCACATGCACAGTGAGGTGTTTCATACCAGGTCCTTGAGGTTTGTGACGAGTCTGGGGGGAACTGTGGTGTTAAACGCTGAACTGTAGTCAATGAACAGTAATCTCACATAGCTCCCTTTCTTGTCCAGGTGAGGTAGCGTGGTGTGGAGGATGTGTGCCATGGCATCTTCTGTTGATTGGTTGGGACAGTAGGCAAACAGTAGTGTGTCCAGTGTGTTGGGTAGTGAGGAGCAGATGTAATCCTTGACCAGCTGTTCAAAGCACTTCATCACTACAGAGGTGAGTGCCACTGGATGGCAGTCATTCAGGCAGGCTGGTCTTGTTTTCTTGGGCACAGGAATGATGGTGGACTTCTTGAAGCATTTAGGTATGACAGACTGAGCCGGAGACAGGTTGAATATCATTGTGAACACTGGTGCTAGTTGGTCAGCAGATAGTTTGAGGACCCACCCACTGATACCATCTGGTCCTGCTGCTTTCTTGGTGTTCACACTCTTGAAAGCCCTCCTGACATCATGCTAAGAGAGAGAGATATGCGTGAGACAAGCACCCACCCATCCATTAACCTCTGTTCCAGCTTGTTTTGCTTGCTGGCTGCCGATGGCCTCAAAGTGAGCATAAAAGTTGTCAAGCTCATTTGCTAAAGACGCATTGGTGCTTGGTCTTGTAATCTGTCATAATTCTTAGACCTTGCCACAGGCTTCTGGGATTGCATTCCTTGAACTGTAGTTCCACTTTCTTCCAGACTGCCCTAGGTTGTAGGCTGCAGTGCGTGTGTTTATGCCATCCCAGATGTTTCTGGTAATCCATGGTTTCCAGTTGTGGAATGATTTAACTGTAGTTTTGGGTACAGTTACTTCTTTTTTTTCACAAATTAAATCCTCCACAGATTTAGTGTATCCATCGATGTCAACGGTGATGTCGACAGTGCTCCAGACTGCGTCATGTAGTGCAGACTGTAGGGCAGCCTCTGATTGGCCTTCCCATTTCCTGACCTCTCACTGGGGGCATGCGTCGTAGTAAGTTTACATACTTTGACCTCGGCAAGATGGCCACGTGGTTGCTCTTCCTGAACATGGGTAGCGATTCTGTTCTGTTGCTGTTTTTGAATGGTGTGCAGCAGGGATCCAGAGTATTTATTCCCCTTGGGGCGCAGTCAATATGTTGATGGAAGTCAGGCATAACCTTCTTAAGGATAGCCTGATTGAAGTCCCCAGCAACAGTGAGCGTGCAGCATAAGGATTACCGGTCTGTGAGCAGTTCAAGTTTTTCAGGGCAGCCTCTGTACATGCCTGTGGTGGGATGTAGACTGCTGTGATAATGACTGATGTAAATTCCCTTGGTAGAAAGTGCAATCTGCATTTGATTGACAATAACTCCAGATTAGGTGAGCAGGAACGGGATAGCATTTTAATATTCCCACTGTCACACCAATCCCTATTCACCATAAAGCATACACTTCCTCTTTTATGGCACTGAAAGTATCTTACAAAAATAAAGTGAAAAATTGTGCTTATGATTGGCTGCGTTAGGAGGTTATATTTTATTGTAACCATGATAAATGCTCATGTCACCATATTTATTATATCACAGTACAACTAATGCTCCAAAAAACTTGTGGAGGAGTAGAGTACAACTGTGCTACATCTAAGAAAGACACAGTATGATTAATGGTTGTCCAGGAGGAATCTGTACAGTTTTAACCGTGGATTATTTCTATTATTTGCAACAGCTGCAAAGAACAATAAATATTGCTCATGTTAGGGACAGAACAATGTGGGATGAAGCCACTGTAGTGTGCATCCTTTTCAGAACTGTGAAGATTTTTAAGCCTAAGTTTGGAAACTCTTCATCATAATACTCTCAAAGCCTTCTGTTCAATGTTTGCAGCTTCAAGTAATGCAAAACAATACTATTTATATTAGCTTGGCTCTCTGAATGAGTGCCAGCTATAGAGACATGATGAAATCCCTGTGTTGAAATACCCCACCATGACGTTCAAAACTAATTCAATTATATGCATCACCAGTTCAATAGACCTACAGAATTGGGCTATTGTCTGAAATGATGAAAAAAAAGAAAAATACCAGTAAATCATGTGTGAATGAAGTTTAATGTAAAAATGATTTTCACAAAGAGTTGCCAAAATTGGCTTCAAGAACAATTTCTGCAGTTATTTGGCAAGCTATTTACTCTGCGTCAACTAGAGATCCTATTTACTATGCATCTTCAAATGTCTTCCTCATTGCTATAATGGGGCATAATATTGTATAGGGCAAAGTAGGGCAAACAACAGAAAAAGGTTCAAAAACAGCACAGTGGAAACTTTTTTCTAACGCAGACAGTGTCTTTAGCTGCCTTTAGTCATAAAAAGGGACTAATCATCATACCCTTCTCTAGAGGAAAAAATATTCTAAAAATGTACATTATGTTTGCTTATATATACTGTATAGGCCTGCACATCAAAGGCTATATGTTTTGGTTTTGATCGATAGGTCATTGCATCAAAACAAGGGGTATCTGTGGAAAGTCAATATGGATGATGAGTTTCATGATGAGAACCAGGAGATTCAAGAAATTTTGTCCGCAGGCAAAGTCTCCAACAGAAAAGTTGATCTTTTTTCCTCAGTCCTTTGATGATTCAGCTCCTCGATGTCAGCCCAGTAAGTCAACAGGAGAGATAAAAATACACACTGGTCTCACCAACAATCTTTAGACATTTTGGTACGGTCCAGTTCCCCACTTTTTTTTAGAAGCAAAAGTATGAACATGTCACTGAACAATAATGCATTGCGACAAGTACATAGTGCGAAATGAACACTACCAATGCCCCAACCTTCGCCACCTGCACCACCTTGTCTCTACAGTTTTGTGATAATGATGTTAGAGTCGCAGAGGCCCCTGATCAGAGGTGACAGGAAAACACCCCGGAGATTTCCACATACTCCAAGCAGGACCTTGATCTGCTGAGCCATCTCATCGTCATGGAGCCTAAATACACACAGTGTCCTAGTAGGCAGGATAATCATCATACAGTGGCCTCCATATACTTCTATATATCCCTAAGTATGTGTAGCTACAGCACTGTCTGTAAGTTGAAGGGCAGTCAGTCTGTACTTTGGATTTGATAATCACTCAGTTTAAGTTCTGGCTGTCTGTATAGGTGAACTGTACAGTATCTGGTGAACTTGTAGTCCAGTCAGGGTTTCCCCAGGAAATTGCTGAGTGGATTTTGTAATCACCCAGATCCTGATGCATCTCAGTATGTGATCAAATGGTAAATGGAATGCATTTATATAGTGTTTTTCTATCTTAACGTACAAAGCACTTTACAATTTGCCTCTCATTCACCTATTCACACACATGCTCCCACCATGCAAGGCCCGCTGCCCACTGGGAGCAATTTATGGAGCAGTGTCTTTCTTAAGTTGACACATAAACAGAAGGAGCCTAAATAATAGTTACACTCATATGGCATTTGCCTTGTGAAATAGTGCCTCTGTTCTTTTCCCCTGAAGATTCATGTCTTATTTTAAACCATATGTATTCATTTTTATGATGTTAGTGGTGAATGTTGCAGGTGAAGTGGCTCACTTCCACAGTAAAAAAAAAACATCTTAACAGTTAAATGTTCATGACTGGTCAGATATTTCACCTGCAGTACCGACCAGCAGAGCCTCACCAGGGAAGATATTGAATCTGCAAATGTCTATGGGTTGCAGACAGTTTTTAACAAATATAAATGATGATGACTTTTTAAAGTTTTATTTTAAACAATTGTATTTTTTTTTAAATTAACGAAAATATATTGAGTAGAATTTAATTCAATAAGAACTTACTTACTTTTAATGGAAGGCCATGGTGTTGAAGTGCAGTCTAAAAAGCATCCGAGGCACTCTGATAGTGAGTTAAAAATCCTTTATTAATACATGGATTTTTTACTTCAACGTTACCATCACTGGTTTCCCGACCCAGTGCAGCACTCCCTATTTTTTCCTAGAATTTAATTTAATTTTGTGAGGAAACTCAAATACAAAGTAAATTGATTAATTCTACTCACAAGTTTTAATCATTTTGAACTTCCTAATGCATGTGGCACCATGCCGACAGCAAACAAGTCCAGGCTTTCACATTTCCTGGACTGCAGTCCTCCCATGATTTTTCTACAAGGTAAGGCTTGTTTTACCACATTTGGCAAACAATCACTAACCAAGGAGTTTTCTAGAAGTTTAATATTTTGAGTTACCATAGATGGTTATCAGGCATGTCAATGTTCTATAAGGTAAGTTTTATTTTGGTCCCCTAAAACCGGGGGAATACAGTATGTATAAAAGGGTTATGAATCCTGCACTGATGTGGATGTAAACACCCGCAAATTAAAGATGAAAGGTGGCCCTTTAGACAAATAATCATTGTTTCATTTTGAGCCCAATGTACTGGAAAACAGAGCTAAGAAAAAGTGTGCCACCGTCTTACTTCTTATGGACTGCACTTCAGCTATCAGCAGGTATAGTAAATGAGTGAAAATGGAGAATACAGAAGCTGTGGGTCAGTTACAATAAGAAAGAAGATAGTATAGCTGCTGAGGAGTGGTGTACACTTGACCTGCTATGGTGTGATTGACCTGTATTGATCAGGAGGACCTGCACACAACTGGAGCCACAGAACAGGTCAATAACACTGTCCTAGTGCCTACAATTGGTATTGTAAACAATGAAGACTAAAACTACAAGAAACATGTTTAGTATGGTTAGATATGAGTAATAAACCTCTGATGGAGGGAGCAAGTGACTATGACTAAGGTATGTTGCCATTTCTCACTTGGCTATTCAAAGTAATTGCTCAAGCCACATATTCATCATGGCTTTAGTTGGAACGGCAGTCATATTTGGATATGTTAGGATTGTATGCTGTAATCTCACAAGTGCTACTCTTCAATTCACTTACCCAAGGAATGAAGGAAGGAGACTCGCCAAAAAGAATGAAAGAAAATCAATAAAGCATCTTAAAAGTCATCTGTTCATGGAATGATACAAAGTAATGGTGCGGGGTAAAACAAATGAAGCTTTAAAGCACAAGTTCAAGAAGGAAGACAATTAATATTCTATTTCATCCTCACCGCGCAGCTCCACCTATCAGCTATTATCCAATAATCTCTCTGGGATCTCTTCGTGGGCTTTCCAATCGTCAAATGATCATCTTAGCTGAAGGATATTTAAATCACCTTACCTGTTCTGTCTTTCTGCTGTCATTGCCGTCTCTGCCGCTTCACTGCATTGCCCCTTTGCAATTACATTACCACTACACTGCCACTGGTCTCAAGGCCCTGTCTATGGCTCCCTAGGGGAGATCTCCACTCTGATTCTATTTATAGGGCTATATTCTAATTGACAGGGTCCACATCAAAGTCTTTTATGAAATAAAGCTTCTGCATTCTTGATCACTTGGATTGCCTTTACTGAAAGAGGCTTTACAGGTGATTCTTTATAAAAGCTAGCAATTCATACTCCATTGGTCATTGCTTTATCAAATCTGTAATGAAACAATGTTAATCATTACATTAAATCATGGCAGGGGACATTCTACATTATTCATGTCAACTCATTTGATGACATATCGACTGATGTCCAGCTAATCCCAACTCTACACAAATGAGAGTAGAGATGCTCAGAGGTATTACAGGCTTTGACTGACTAAGAGCCCTTGCACATTTTTAATCCAGTAATGCATATATAAAAATATTAACCAAATTATTTGACTAATTTGTGTTTCAAGGTGTTGCCTCACAAACCTTAAGTGCTTGTGTTTGATATATCTTTGTTAAATTTGGGGATATTTCCGAAATTACTTAAAATATTGATTAAATGTTCCATTTTCACAACCGTACTACTATGAAGAATATATCCACAACTATAAGCCAGATACCTACTCTATGGTGGATGTGTTGTTAGAAGCAAACTGAATAAACTAATTAATTAGTTTCAAACTGGAGTTGTACATGCAATTGGGAGTCTAGCTTTCCTCGATAAACAAACAGAGGACTCCTCTGATGAGTCTTCTGAAGACACAAGTCTAAATCAGTCCGTTGGACCAAGTAGAAGGAGCTCTGATCGGGGTGGGTATCCAACCCCCGAGGACAAAGCAAGAACCCATAACATCCAGAGGAGTAGAACAGGGCTGGCAGCTGAACCAACAGATGAGCAACATCTTCTAGGACAAACATAGCCTGGGACTAAAATCAGGAAGAACAACGTCCTTTAGCATTTAACATTTCTAAGATAAATACTTGAAAAAAGCATTGTAAAAAAGATGCACAAATGAGACTACATAGAGGAGTGTTGGTTATTTTAGAATTTTAAACAGAGAAACTCCTTACTGTTGTTAGTTTGACAGCTCTTGTTGTGTAATGTACGAGACCACAGATATAAACATAACGCTCATGACTCATTACATCATAAATTATTACAACATCTTCATCTGCATGCTTTATTTATTAAAGTCACATATTTCAGATAACACATAAAATGAATCATAACATCTGAAATAGTTTTTAACCAAATCATTATCATCATTATTTTAGATTAATACAGATCCTTTGGATCCAGGTTATTTATGGCATTTGGTTTGAACAGGTTAACATCCTGAAATCACAGATAAAATCTAAGGTTGCCATATTTTCCAACTTTGGTTATAAAATACTGCCATCTGCTGGACAATGTAGACCAAGCACATTTGCAAGTAAACCCAGTCCGATGCCTGTAACTACTGATTAATTTTGTTATTCAAATGTGTATTTTTGTGAGTTCCTTTTAATCATATTGTTCTTGGCTGGGCAGAACATTCTTAGGTTGTCAAGTACAGCTCTACTACCACAGTACTTCTGAAAAGGCAACACTAAAAGCTCAAACTCCTTTGAGGAGAATATTTTTTTCTGATAATTCTTCAGAATTAGAATACATATAGTGTATGACTTTCCCCAATCTTATGAATCTTGTAATAATGCACAGATGGGTGACAAATTAAAGGAAAAGCTGGTACAGGTCTGAATGCTTGACCCCCACAGTGAGGGGATCTGGTGGCTCTGTTATGCCATGGGGGGCATTTTGCTGGTATGGTTTGAGTGCACTTGTCCCTTTAGAGGGAAGGGTCACTGCAAATCAATACAAAGTTGTTCTGAGTCATCACCTTTATCCTATGATGAAACATTTCTATCCTGATGGGAGTGGTCTCTTGCCCCAATTCATAGGGCACGAGGGGTCACTGGATGGTTCGATGAGTATGAAAATGATGTAAATCATATGCCATGGCCTTCGCAGTCACCGGATCTCAACCCAATTGCACGCCTATGGGAGATTTTGGACTGATGTGTTAGACGGCACTCTCCACCACCATCATCAAAACACCAAATGAGGGAATATCTTTTTGAAAAATGGTGTTCCTCAGCCTTGGCATTGATTGATTGATTGTCTCTGGAACTCTTCTGGAGGGATGAACACTATTCTTCAAAAAGATATTCCCTCATTTGGTGTTTTGATGATGGTGATGGAAAGTACTATCTAACACATCAGTCCGAAATCAACTAACCTTGTATCGATTTGCAGTGACCCTTTCCTGTAAGGGGACAAGTAGACCCAAACCATGCCAGCAAAATGGCCCCTTAAGCATAACAGAGTTACTGGATCGACTCACTGTAGGGGTCAAGTATTCAGGCCTGTACCGGTTCGTCTTTTAATTTGTCACCCGTCTGTATATGTGTATGTAAAAACAATGGTATGAAATGACACTGGCCTTTCAAACAGTGTATATGACATGAACTATGCTGGTAAAATCACCTATAAAATAACCATAAATATCATATATTTTATACAGTATCATTACATTTTTAAGAATCTTGGAGGTACAAAATCAATATAGAGTTCTATATGAATGTTCTTTCAATTTTCATGATTCCATCTCAGTCTTAAGCGGATAAAAATACAATTCATGTTGAATAACCACAAGTTTCCATGATGCTGGAGTGTAATCCTCAAATCACAATTTATCTAACTAATCATTCAAAGAAAATTGGAGAATGACTTTCCACGGTCATGTTATCTATAATTCATAGGACGAAAATCAACAGATTTTATACACAGATAACCAGCATATTGTTGACTATGTTGTCCAATTATTAATGTGGTATCAGATCTGAAAATCCTATAATAGTCTGGTAGTAATACACAGAGGTACCATTTCATGAAAGAAACACCTAGGGCAAGGTGTGATCTGCAGCACATGCAGTAGTATTACAATTGCAAATATAACTGGGGTCCTTGAGAAAACTCTCCAATGAACATATTTTTAATGCTTCTTCTGAAAAACATGGCAATTAGCTATTACTGTGGAAACTCTCTGCCTTTTATTCCAATAATGTCCCAGGTGTACTGCAACGACTGAGTGACATCCCTGAAAATGTGGTACATTTATTTCAGTTTATCAAGCACATGTTCCATTTGTGTGCTTGCAAACAAACAAAAAAAACTGGAAATGCATTTCCATTTGCAAGTTGACACTTTTTTTGCGAGAAATGACTTCAGTGTCAAGGCACCAGACAAATACCTGCATATAATAAATGTCTAGGTCTGACTACTACCTCCCTTCAATGCCAAAATATATCTGAAAGACGTCACAACAGCCTCTCTCATTTAAGAATTGGTAGAGCAGCCCAAGGTCCATGTGATTACCTCTATTCCCATGGGGGTCAAACATTGCCTCTTCAAAGCCTGTGAATTTGCGCAGGGAGTCTATACTTTCAACAGTCCCGCTGTCCTCGTCCTGACGATCAAGGGGAATATCCTCTCTATGTCGAATCATGATCTTCTTCCATGTCAGAACCTTCACTCTGTGAAATGGGAAAAAGTTTGGAAAATAATAAACCTGGTACCTCAGCAGGTTTCTGACTGTGATATCAGCAGCTAAAAATACCAACACTCAAGGTACCTGGACCAGAATTCCTCGCAGGCAGATTGAGGGCCCTCCACACACACAATACCAGGCTTTCCAGGCATGCTAAATCCAGTCAAGCCCAGCTCCTTGGACCACTCCAAGATATTCTTCCTCTTGGTCTTGTTGTAGATGTGGTGACTGTAGATCCACAGTCGACTGAACACTTCCTGTGGCCATGGAGAGGCAGACTCTTTCTTAGGAGCCGCTGCTGCTGATGAGCTCTTATTAATGAAGACCTGCAGGTTGTCTTTCACCCAGTCCACAGCAGAGAGCACACATACCTCCCCCTGGCAGCTTTCCATGAGGTATGCATTGAGATCTGTGTGAAGCTGTGTCTGCTGGGCCCTGCTGAGACTGGCACACCTAGGGCACGGATAAAACATGCTGTAAGAAGGATTCAGAGAGCATTCAAGGCCACTTGGGACTGGAACTTTCCATTCTTGGAAAACTTTTAATGGTAAGCTTGGAGTAACTAAGACTTGCACTGTAAATATCACACAAAAAACTATAAGTGATCATCAGGAGGTTGATAGGCTTACTAATTAAAATGAATGACTACTCTAAAACAATATTTTCTATAAGCAAATTTACTGCTGCTGCAGTATTTGCATTGTGTCATATGCATAATGTCCTCACTATTAGATCTCTATTCAAATTGCAAATTTATTCACTTTATAGTAATAATGTGATTTTATAGCTTGTGTCAGTTACTGACCACCTAAATAAAGTGAATAGGAGGAGAAACTGAAACTTATCCCCCTACGCAAACTGCAATTCAGGACAGGAACAGGACTGCAGAAAAGATTATCAGTGCCAACCTCTGGTAGATGCTACAGAACACTGTATACCACAACCACCAGGCACAGGAATAGTTTCTTCCTCCTCGCCGTTACACTTGAACAGTTAACTCGCTGTGGCACTGTGCAATAACCCTGGAACACTATAATAGCCAGTGTACCTACAAATTATATATATTTATCTTAAAATACAGAATGTGCAATACATTTCACTCACTACTGTATATCTGAACGGGCTGTATATACTGTAGATAACCACCTACTGTATGTATATTAAGTAACGTCTTTTTTACCATTTAATATTTATCATCACTCCTTGCACTCTTTACTTCTTTGCACTATTTGTATCCTGTTTGCAGTTCAGAGAAATGGTTTCACCTGTATATAGTTATTCCTTGTGTATATTTCTGAGGATTGTTGTGTTGTTATTCTGTGTAAGTACATTGAGAGCAACTAAACCAGAGTCAAATTTCTTGTATGTGTAAACATACTTGGCCGATAAAGATGATGATCAGTAGAGGTTAATATAAGTCATTCTTTCCCCTTTAACAGTTTTCATACAATTTTTTTGTAAAATAGATTAAATAATTTCACTGCTTAACAACTCAATGAAGCGATCACATACAGCATATAGGTAATTGAATGTTATCTGTATTCAACCATGCAGCTGTCTAAACATCAAATCAACCATAACAGTAAAAGATGACCTTGCACATTCGGCCACAAAAACAGTTACCTCTGTGTTATCAGTTTGTTGCTCATCAATGTAATTTTCAATCATTTTCACATTAGACCACATCAATGACACTGTTGTCCTTGGCTGCTTTTTGTGGCTCTTTGCAATTCAGGATTTATGGAATGAAAGCTGCTAAACTCAGAATGGCAAAGTTAAATATTACTTGCTTGGAGTTATTAATGCATGTTTAACATGGAGTTTTTATGAAAATGTTACAATGTTGTAAACTGTTAAATAGCAAGAGGTAATTAGTTGGCATTTTATAACCAGCTGATAAAAACAAGTGACATGATTCTTTGTGAAAAGTCTGCACTAGTAAATAAATCACCTACTAAGTAAACATAATAAAACAGATGAGTATCCACTGGCCTCCCTTCGTTCATCCGTGATTTGGAGCCTGAATCAGTTGTTCCCAACTTGGGGGTCAGGACCCCCACAAGGGGTTTTGGGATTGAGCAATGGGGTCGCGAGATGATGGGACAGGATAGAATAAAAAATATAAAATGAAATTTTGGACACACAAAATTGTTTTGTTTTTTGGGGTTTTTTTTTTAACTTTCTTCTAATTTTTGCTTTATTTCATGTGGATTAGTGTTAACTGAATAATTGTTTTAGTTGTTTTTAAGCAAAAAATTAAAAAAAAAAAAAAAAAAAAGCTTCTCAAATGTGATGATTTATTGCTTTTCTTTGTCAAATATGATGATAAACTGAATATCTGTGGGTTTTTGGATTATTAGTCAGATAAAACTAGATCTTGAAGGTGTAACTTTGGACTGTGGGAAACTTTAACAGTTATTTTTTAACTATTTTCTGACATTTTGTGGACAAAACGACAATAGTCGGTAATTTAACTGGTAGACAGTGCAACATGTGACAAGGGCTGCCAGGTAGACTTTGCTTTATTTTAAGGTGTCATAGGCCAAAAATGTTGGGAACCACTGTATTAGATTATATTCACATACTGCGTTAATGTTTTCTAATTTTCTATTGTCCAAATTATGCATTCCATTGGATCACAGTTCACTGTATTGAACAGCAGTTTGATCAATCAGCCCTAGTATGACAGCAGCACAACATTTAATGAACACCTTCACCATACATCAGTAACGTTAGAAAGTGGCTTACCGGACCGTTATTTCTGGCCTCACACTGGGATATTCAGATGGATAGGCACAGGATAAAATTACATCTGCCTGTGTGGAGTAACAAGAGACAGAAATTAATCATGTTTTGTTTTTTTTAGAATAGAACATAGTGAAATCACAATGAGTTTTGTGTGGTTACCTTTCCCGTGCCTTCAGCGTCCAGCTTCTGTTTGATGAGAAACTGGGGTCTGGAGGGAGGGGGGCTGTCTGTTGAAGCTGAGCCCTCCACGTAGTCCCTGAGTTCAGCTAGTGCCACCTGGTCTATGAACTCCAACTCCTCCTGAGTAGGAAACATGCTGGTCAGCAGTTCAATCTCTGCGAGCTGAGCTTCAGCCCACTCCAAGTAAGACATTCTGATAATAACAAACTAAAGCGTCGATCTTTACTATTGCTTTAAGTCAAAACATGACATGTTGTTTTTCTTGATAAAATAGCTAAAATTAAACTCGCTGTAGAAAAACCTGTAGAGCTGTACATGTAGTGTAGTTAGCCACCAGGGCGACTTGCCTAATCATACTGCTAGCTACCCTAGCTAACAATCTAGGTTTGTTTCTACCCGGGCTGTTCCGCGCGACACACACAGGAAACACACGTACGGAGCATCAGAAACAACGGCACCGTCACGTTTTGTTCCTCTGTTGTCTGCATGTGTCAGCTGGGATTTTTTTTTTGCCAAATCAGCGGAGTGATTTTTTTTATACGAAATTATAATTTTGTATACCTCGTTTTTCTTACCTGAAGGCTTTCGCTTTAGGGTTCAGTAAACTAGCTAATTTAACTATGTCAGGATTAGAGTCTTCATCCGCACAAAGTGAACGAAACTGAAAACTGCAGGTTTTAACCTCCGTTTGTGACAGTAAGTTGACTGGACCATGAGGGTGAACATGGAGTTTTTAATGTCATGACATTAATTGTTGTTTGCGTCTGTCACTGAACATTTACAAACATCATTGTTGCAAGCTGCATTATAACCTGGCGTAGGTATTGGCTCAGGTGACTGTTGTGTCTGATTTCCATTAATCTCTGATTCCCGTGTTTAGGTGAATATGGGAAAGAAAAGGGGGAAGGACAAGAGCTCCAGAGAGGACGATGACATTGACCTGGCAGGTAAAGAACATGTCATCATCTTCATGTCATATTACAACCTGTGGAGGGGCCTATGGTGAGTTTGCTTCATTGTGATTTTTCTTGATTTTATGTATTTATTTTGTTTCTTCATAGGTCCATCCTGCAGGCATATTAAGAAAGGAACAGACCAAACTCTTCTCAAGAAACTTGCTGGGAATTCTGATTGGATAAGTTGCCAGGATTGTAAGCATGAAGAAAATGAAAATGAAAATACCAGCACCACCCAGTCCCAGGAATCTGAAGAGGAAAAAGAGACAGCGGCAGTATGGATGTGCTTGAAATGCGGCCATAGAGTGAGTTTTTATGATCTATTGATAATTCAGATTTTGACACTATATATGAAGAGACTTTTTTGATGAAATTGCAACTTTTTTTACAAGGGATGTGGACGAAATTCTGAGAACCAGCACGCCGTCAAACATTATGAGACTCCTCGGTCGGACCCACATTGCCTTGTGATCAGCATGGACAACTGGAGTGTCTGGTGAGCATATTGCTGTGGTGCATAAACAAGTAGGCATATGTTTAGTTTCAAAAAACAGGAGTTTACTTGTTCTTTGTATTATGTGTTGTCAACCCCTCAGGTGTTATATATGTGATGATGAAGTCCAGTACTCCAGAACTGGACATTTGGCTCAGCTGGTGACCAACTTAAAAAAGCAAACCTCATCGGATCCCATAAAGAGACCGCAGAAAAGTAGGTACCATAGGCAAGTTTAGCACCACTGTGTGATGGTTTTGTTGGTCAAAGTGTTGGAATTACATGTTTCCACAACCATGTCCGCTCTGTCCACTGTGTTGCGTCCGGTTATTTAGGGGTAAAAGAGGAAGACAGCGTGCTGGAAGCAGAGCAGAAGACAGAAACTGTAAAAGCAGACGAAAGCGAGGACAAGGAAAACAAAGAGAACAAGGGCCACCAAAAGAAAAACGCTAAGAAAGAGAGTGTTGGGAAATCACAGAAATCCAGCACAACGGAAGACAGTGGTGGTGTTTCTGTAAAGGGACTGAGCAACCTGGGAAACACGTGTTTCTTTAATGCAGTGATTCAGGTAAGGCCATACCGTTATAGGATTCCAGTCTTGAGTTAAAATGAGAGCTTAATTTTTATTTTTATTTTTAAATGCTTTCACTACCTTTTCCAGAACCTCTCTCAAACACAGCTGTTAAGACAGACTCTCAACACGGTGACAGGAGAGAAGACAAGCCTTAACATTGAACCTAATGCCTCCTCAGATCTGGTGTGTTGCCATCACTCTTTAAATATATATTTTTTAAGATATTAGATTTGTCCTGCCCTACGCTGTTTATTACTTTAAGATTTGTTTCATTATAATTGCAGGAGCCTATTGAAGTGCAGGTAGACCAGCCAGGATCCCTGACTTTGGCCATGTGTCAACTCCTCAATGAGATCCAGGAATCTAAGAAGGGTGTGGTAACACCCCGGGAGTTGTTCACTCAAGTTTGTAAAAAGTGAGTGCAGCTACAAATTGAGGTGGAACTCAGACTTAAGATATACTTTAAATGTATTTCCTAGAATCATTACATTAAGCATCGGTCATCGTCTTGTCTCTTTTCTGCAGAGCTGCCAGGTTCAAAGGATTTCAGCAGCAAGATAGCCAGGAGCTGCTGCGCTACCTGCTGGATGGGATGAGAGCTGAGGAGATCAAAGTACGCACTCAGTATCAAACACATCTATCTATATATCACATTGGTGAAAGATTTGCACTTGAAATGGACACTGTGGCTGTCCAAATGACTATGTGTTACATGGCAGTATACTGTATTGACAGCAGAGCAGTAATGCATTGTATACATTTCTTGTAAGCCAGTGACGTGTATTGCACCATGCACTTAGACTTCTTATATCAGGCTCATTGGTACCAAGTAATCCAGACTCTAAATTTAGTCACAAATCGAGGACACTTTATGCATATCATTTACATTTAAAGATTGTGTTTGTATCTACAGAGAGTAAGCTCAGGGATAATGGAGACTTTGAAACAATCTAAACGAAGCACAGATGGAGAACAGCTGAAAACTCTAGTTAAAGGTAAGTTGTAACTGTATTTGGTGAAATAGAATGATTGCGGTTACTATCATGAAGGCAAAAAACTTACCTTTAGTATAGTGTATAGCTTCAGTACACCTTATAGCTTGTTTATTTGAGAAATGTGGTCCTCTAACAATGAACTTTGAATTTTAGAGTACGAGAAAAATGGATTTCCAAAAAACTTTGTTGACCAAGTTTTTGGTGGGGAAATGACCAGCACTATAATGTGTCAGCAGTGTAAAACGGTATGTACTGTGGACAAAAGAAATGAGGGAAATCTTTTTTACAGTGTCATGTTAAAATCATGTTAAATGGCCACTACTTTGCTCTTACAGGTGTCTGTGGTCACAGAGATGTTTTTGGATCTTTCTCTTCCTGTTTCTGACGAGGTAAAGCCCATGTTTGAGTGTTTTTTGACAATTTGTTGAGCAATGATTTGTTTGTGTTACACATATGTACCCCTTTACGAATCCATCTATTCTTAAAGGCATACAGAAAGAAGAACCAGAAAAAAGTAGTTCCAAAGACCAGTGACTCAAGCCAGGACGGCAGAGACAGCCCTGCTTTGACAAATGGAAATGACGACATGCCCACTGGGGCTGGCAGCAAATACCAGCAGAAGAAAGCCAAGAAGCAGGCAAAGAAGCAAGCAAAGGTACCTCAGTGAATGTATATAAAATAAGATTTTTCTTTTGCTGTAACTTTCTTTTTGATGGATGAGTGCTGAATAATTAACTAACTAATTAACTGATGATAATGTCAAGGGACCCTAAACTGACACAAATTAGACCACGGACCCCCATTTGATAAGATTTTTATCCTAGGATCCCCCATCTGATAAGATTTTTATCCCAGGGTCCCCCATCTGATAAGATTTTTTGCTTTTAGATGTTTTATTACAGTCATACATTCTGTCATTGTGTTACTTATGGATGTAATTATAGTGAAAATAAATGATTCCCCTTTTATTATTCCTCTTTTTTGCTGGGACTCCCTGGAACTCCCTCAAGGAACCCCCGCTTTGAGAACCACTGAACTAATTAACTAAATGGCCTGTATTGCTTCCTTGTCTTTACCTACAGCATCAAAAGAGGCAGCAGAAGCTTGAGGGCAGAGTCACTCTGAACAGTCTCACATCTCCAAACTGCACAGAGAGCGAACAGGCAGATCCTGCTGCGGAAGCAGAAGATGGGGAAAATGCTGACAATGAGACACACAATGAAGCCCCATTGGGTGAAGGAGATTCTGCACAAACCAATGTCTCCGAACAGAACCTGAAGAACCTTGACACGGTCCAGGCTGAGAAGGAGGAAGAAGAGGAGGATTCAGTGATCGACTGTGACTCAACGGATATATCATCGGTCAGCAATCGTTTCACCGTCTTGTCAGAAGAGCAGAACTCGAAGGACGGCGTCTTAGATGAGGAGAAAATATCCGACATGGATCAGGAAGGAGAAGCGGACACACAGCTAGTGAGTGAAATGGAGAAAGTAACCTTGGATGATGCCTTCATAGACTCTGATACTGTGGAACAAAGCATGGAAAGTGAAGATGAACCACCAGAGGCTAAAGAGTATACTGTAGTAAACCAAGACCCAGAGCTGGCTTTCCACACACTGGCTACCAGGTCGTCCCCTGAGAAACAAGAGTGTTCGGTACAGTCGTGCCTGTTTCAGTTCACAGAGGTGGAAACCCTCACACAAAACAACAGCCTTCTGTGTGTCACCTGCACTAAACGGCAGTCGAACAAAGACAAAGCTGGAGGTAAATTGAATCCATCCATAATAATCATATTTGTCCTTTTGTTATTATGCTTTTGTCTTTGATCTTGTACAAAGTGAACACATTTATGGATTTTGTTCAGTCATACTGTTGTTGTTTTCTAGTTGGGGATCAATAAAGTTCATCACCATACTTAATTTGTCCTTTTGTGTAGGATCCAAGAAGAATATCTACACTGATGCCTTGAAGCAAATGCTGATCTCCTCTCCCCCGCCAGTGCTTACCCTACATTTGAAGAGATTTCAACAGGTGATCCAGTTGGAAAGATTTTCAGTATTTACATATCTTTGATCCAACGGACTGTCAGCCTAGCAGCTTTTAGTTACACAGCTGCAACCAAACTGGGAGCATGACACGTCGTTTTGTTTTGATCATTTTTGTCTTTTATAAGGAACAGAAAAGTCTCCTTTTCTTCCTGAATTTTAACGAGACCACTTTTGTTGTTTTCCTCTAGAATGGCTACAGTATTTGTAAAGTGAACAGACATGTCCACTTCCCTGTGACATTGGATCTTGCCCCTTTTTGTAGAATCAAATGCAAGGTAAATAACAGGATTTACAGCTTTTAATGAAATTCAATACTCTTAAAGATGTATTTATGAATGTATTAGTGTTTTAGTGTTGCCTGAGAACTAACAAAACATTGTCTCCACACAGAATGTTACAGAGGGAGATACTCAGGTTTTGTATAGCCTGTATGGTATTGTCGAGCACAGTGGAACAATGAGGTCAGGCCATTACACAGCCTATGTAAAAGTACGACCTCAGTGCCCTAAATCCTCATCTAATGGACTTTCAGCAGAAGGTAGGTGTGCTTTAAGCATGAGAGTCAATAGAATAATAACTTGGTCCTAATATTTGAAGTGTCTCTTTTTAACTCACCTCTGCCTCTGCAGAGCCACCCAGAGGATCCTGGTTCCATATCAGCGACACAAGCGTCCA
Source organism: Thunnus maccoyii (assembly GCF_910596095.1). Taxonomy (NCBI): domain Eukaryota; kingdom Metazoa; phylum Chordata; class Actinopteri; order Scombriformes; family Scombridae; genus Thunnus; species Thunnus maccoyii. Next base: position 26,360,934 of record NC_056538.1, on the reverse strand, counting down.
GCCTGTGAGCGAGAGCAAAGTCCAGAGTTGCCAAGCCTACCTCCTCTTCTATGAAAGGATCCTCTAATCAAACTGTGCATCAGGAAATCCAAGCAAATCAACCTGCTGCTGCTTCAGCTCCACAATAGAAGGGATCTCACGAATTTTATCAACCTGTTTTGTCAATGATACCTGGGCTGTGTTGAAATGATATTTGATATAAATGATATTACTCAGAGAAGACATGTGACAGTGTTGGTATTTTATCACACTAGTAGAGAAATGCTACAGTGTTTCATATATTAAACTTAACAGTTGTATTGGCAAGGTGTGCGATGAAAGTCAACATGGACATTGAACAGAATGTGATTTGTACACAACAAAATAAGTATCAGTTTCAGTAGATAAACGAAAGTTATGGGAGTGGGGTGGGGTGGGGGGGGGGGATTTGTACGAAATATTTATATGATTATTTTTACATATGCCATCATGTCATCATCATGTAATGAAATGCTTTAAAATGTGAAAAGTTTCTTCTTGTCTTGTGTGCTGGTTTGCTGACCGTCTCGCACTGAGCGTGCGCAGTACGTGCTACCAATTTTTCCTGGTCCAAACTGTCACATGAGAGGAAAGTCTGGTTCCGGATGGCCAGATCCATCTCTGCTTAGAATCCCCCCAATGGCAATATTATCAAGCTGACATGGCAGGTCTGTGAATATTTGACGTTTTAAAATGAATAGTTATAAAGTAAAGTCACTGTTTCAGAAGGTTGTGATTATTAGCCAACAAAAGGAAAAATGTATTCGCTCCGTACAGTCGTTACGGCTAACGGTCGGCCTACGTTACTGTAAAGCTTTGACGTTTTGACCATTTCTGACCATTATCAAACTCAATCGAGAATACTGGTGAAATTTTGTCAGTCGATAGAAACATGAACAGAAATCTTCAACAGCTTTGGATATTTTGTTAAGTCTGTCCACCGGGCCCTGCTCGGTAACTTGGCTAAACATGAGTCAGCATTTTAAACTTGCGCTTTCCAAGTTAAAGAGTTAAAATTAAACCCGTCCTGGCTGCAGTGCCGATCAACTATTATAACATTTAACCTAGCTAGCTAACGTTACTTAATCGTCTTTCATGTCGCTAATTCTTTGTTTCACTTATCGCAATGTTAACATCGTCACTGCATATTTTGATAGAAGTCAGAGAGAAACAATCCAGCATTTGTTGCTACCGCGAAGTTAAAGAGACCCGATCGTTGTTAGTTAATAGCCTCTAATCATAGTTACTTATCACACATATTCTCATATATAGTTGAATGATAAAATTCCATATTATGCATTCAAGTAACTTAGTGTTGAATGTCTTGCATAGGAAAACTTGTACGGGGTCATTTGATCGTCCCGTGATCTTGCTGCCCATAACAAATATCACCTTAATAGATGCAAATATGTATGCGACGGTAGGAAGTGTATCTGCGGCAGTTTTGCATGAAGGTATTTCAGTAATACCAGGATGAAGAACTATCTCAGAGGCATTGATATGTTTCTCCAGACCTCAAGGGATCAACTTACACTTTCAAAATGTGCTTGATGGCTTTCTGTGATTTTTTTCTGACAATGCACTTACCACCTCCTGCCAAAGAAACCAAAAAGGCTGCAACAAACTATTATTTTCTTTATCGACTAATCTACCAGTTATCATCTAGATTCATTGATTAAATATTTGTTCTGTAAAATGTCAACAAAAAAGTTTAAAAAATCCCAGCCCGGAGTTCAAGGTGAAGCCTTTCATAGAAGAGTAAGAAAAGCAGCAAATAAAAAAACTGACTGATCAAAATTGTTGCTGATTCATTTTCTGGTTATTGACTTATTGGTTTATTGATTAACCACAGTTAGAGCTGCAACAATTAGTTGAGTAATCAATTAGTCGGCCTACAGAAAATTAATCAAATATTTTTACAATCAATTAATTGTTTTTAATCATTTTTTATAGAAAAAATGCGAAGCTTCTGTGGTTCCAGCTTCATAATGTGTATTTTCTAGTTTCTTTAGTCTTCTGTAATAGTAAATTTAGTATCTTTGGTTTGTGGACTGTTGATCAGATCAAAACAAGAATTCTTTGTGTGCATCTCAGGCTTTGGAAAATGGTGATTGAAACCATTTTCTGACATTTTTTTTTTTAACCAAACTACTAATCAATTAATCGATAAAATGACCGCCAGATTAATCGATAATGAAAATAATCGTTGCAGCCCTAATCACAGTAGTGAGTGTAACGCATTGTGGTCTATTTTGGCAAACAAGCTGTTGTGATCATGTTGTTCATTCCACTCCCCCTCACTCCCTCTGTCACGCAGGCTGAGCTTGTACTGTAGGAACCATGTCGCTCCAAGCCCCTCGCATGTCAGTGTTCACTTTTCAGTCTGCAGTGCACAGTGCTCATGTTCTCCAGTGTCTGAATGAGCAGAGGCAGCGGGACATCTTGTGTGATGTGACAGTGTTAGTGGAGGACAGGAGCTTCCGGGCCCACTGCTCCGTCTTGGCTTCCTGCAGCGAATACTTTCACAGCAGGGTCACCAATGTCACCAGACAGAATCCCACCATCACCTTGCCCGACGAGGTCAGTGTCCTGCTGTTCAGCTGAAGGATTTGGGGGAAAATTTCACACTGCAAATGATTTGTTCTGCGCATCAATATATGGTGAACAGAACATTAATATAATGTTACAGTGGCACTAGTATCTGCCATTGTTGAATTCATTCAGTTAATATGGAATTTATCAGTGGCAATTTTTTAGACTAGGAGGAAGTAATAAAGGTAGTGGCTTCAGATCACTGCCATGCATTTTAAAATACTATATTAAATTTAGCAAGCTGCAATATCTCTACACACAGTATGCATGCAAGACCAGTTACACTACAAAAAGTTACACTAAATTGCTTTTTATTACATGATAAAGACAGTTGTTCTTAAAGATTGGCCATGAAAAATACATACACCACTTTGTTGTCTGTTGAGCAGTGGATGATTTTGTGCAACATGACTATTGGTCCAATTTGCAGCTGTTGTAGTGTGACTCTCATATCAACACCTGTGCTAACAATATATCTGCAGAGAATAATGTAGTATCATGCAACTTTGTTCTTTTTTTTTTTTAATTTTGGATGAATAATGTGTTTAGTAGCCACTGAACTTTATATTGTGTAAAGGCTTTAATGTAAAACACTGTTACACATTTCAGGACAGGTATGTAAAAGTCATGTTGTAGTCTCTGCTACTTTTTGAGCTGATCAAGTTTCATTGCAGTATTTTATATATAGTGATATGAGTTATATTATGCCTCAACAATTTCCTGTATGTCCTTTTTCCTGCAGGTGACTGTGGAGGGGTTTGAACCTTTGCTTCAGTTTGCCTACACATCAAAGCTGCTCTTCACCAAAGAAAACATTCACGCCATTCACAGCAGTGCTGAATTTTTGGGATTTCACAACTTGGAGTCAGCATGCTTTGATTTCCTCATCCCAAAGTTTTCTGAAGGCAAGAGAACCTCACAGGAGGTCAGGCGTAGAGCGTGTTGTCGGAGTCGGGATCCCAGTACAGATTTTGGCTCCAGCGTAGAGAGCAGCCAACCAAAATCATTTGAGTCACACAGCCCAGTGCCTTCAGGAGGTGATGAACAAACAGACTTCCCATCACAGTGTCCTCAGAGCTCACAGGGTCAGACGAACAGCGGGGAAGAACACTTTTGTTTGGAGAACTGTGGGCCACAAATGGCCCCCTTATCTCTTGAGTTAACAGCAAATGGTGTGTGCCCCATGTTGTCACTGCCATGCCCAGACTCCGACAAAGCAGATCCCTCTCAGTTCTGCGAAAGAGATATTTTAGAGATAGGAGATGTGTGTAATCAAAGTGAGTTGAGTTTGGCAGACTGCGGCTTACCCTGCGAGCTGTCAACCCCAGGGGATGTGAATCCGTCAGAACTCATTCAGCCTGCAGGCAGAGATGTTAAACAGACTGTTGAAACGCTCGGTGCTGAAACCAACTGTAACCCCAGTTCATGTCCACTCAACACATCAGGGGCAGAAGATTGCAGTGAGTTATTAGAGCAGAGTGAGGCTGGCCTTGAACAGAGAATGTCAGACCCTACACTGACTGCTCTAAGCCATGAAGAGGGATTTGGGGAGAGGAGCAGCGTAGAGAGGGAGGTGGCTGAACATCTGGCAAAGGGATTTTGGTCTGACCTATGCCCATCTCAGGCTCAACCACTCCCCCTGGACCCAATGGACCAAAACAATCTGGCAAAAGCATCAGACTTTCATTGGCTTAAACAGCTAGACCTGAGTTCCAGTGCAGGAGACTGTCCCTTCCTGAGGGACTTTGGGACAGGTGATGACCCGGCCTCACGCGCTGACAACCTTTCCCAATCAGAGAAGAGCCCCTGCATGTCCTCCTCACTCAACTCAGGGGATGATTCAGACCTGGACACAGATGGAGATACTGAGGCCAACAACAAAAGAGCAGCAGAGGTCATTGTCATGTACAGCTGATGTTTGCTTTTTGAAAGTTTAAGTAAAATAAATCTAACTCCGATTCCCTTTACTCTACAGATTCAGCTCCCATTCCCAGTTCAGCAGATCTCAGCGCTGAGCCGGAGTGCCTTCCAGCAACTTCTGAGACACCATCAGCTGACTCCAGATCAGCTGGAGTTTGTCCATGACGTCCGTCGACGAAGCAAAAACCGCGTGGCTGCACAGCGCTGCAGAAAGAGAAAACTAGACAGCATAAACCAGCTAGAAAGTGAAATCAAAACATTGGTAAGTTTTGTTTTACTATCTCAAATATTTTCAACATGTGATCCAACCTGCTGTTGAAATATTCTGTAAACATTATTGACCTCTAGTGGTGATTATTAGGAATTTCAATGACGTCGGTGGAAGTTTTCTCCTCTTTAACAAATCGCTGACACAGTCTCCACGCTTCCTTTTTACAATTTCTCCATTTGACATAACAAAGAAGTTATTTTTGCAATAGAGGTCAGTAATTCAGTTGATTGGAGCACAGATTAAAGAGAATCTACCTAATGAAAAGGTTATGCTTCTCAATGCAAAATATTTTAAAAATAATACTACTTTATTTGCTTTTGGCATGAGAAGAAAGGTTTTTTTTAGCATTTTAAGTTAAATGTGCTTGCATGTATCACAGCTCTCTGCTGTTTAGTGGTTTAACTGTACATAAATTGGAGGAGATGGGCAAGAGTCACAAATTGACAGTGGGTTGAGTTTTTTTTTTGAAAACAGTACCTGCAAGAAAGTGAGTTTTGAAATCTCTGCAACAAAGGCTTGTATCATGAAGAGTATTAAGTCTTTAGCCAGCAGTCCTGCAGGTAGATCAACATGGTAACCTGTGCTACACAGCTAACTGACAGGTTTATTTCAGTAGACCAGATCAAAATGTGTATCTACTAATCACTCCACTCAAAAAGCAAGAGCTATTTGTGACAGCAGGTGGATGCTTCTCACCCTCTTGTACGTTTAAATTACATGGGTGTAAATTCGATAGCAAATCAAAGCAAAGAGGATTTAACCACTCAGTGCTAAGCTCTACTGAGTATTTAATTTTACGGGTAATCTGCGGTTGCACTCTATCCTAACAAAGGTTTATATCTGGATAATAAGTTGAGAATGTGACTGAGTTGCTCTGTCATTCATACTCTACAGAAAAGTAAGAAAGAGAGGCTGCTGCAGGAGCAAACTGAACTGGAGCAAAACCTGGAGGACGCACGGCAGAGTCTTTGTGGGTTATATAAGAGTGTCAGCATCGAGTCTGTCTCTGATCAGGACCACCTGCAGCTTCTTGCCAAGCACTCCTCACCAGACTTCCCCATCTCCTTCCCGGGCCTTGCGGGTAAAGACGAGGAGTCCCAGATTACTATCGAAATGGTAAGTTGTTCCTCAGAGTCTGACCCAAGTGGCCCGCCTGCAGAAACTGTTCAAACCGCCACACCACAGGCCAGCACACAGACAGAGGAGGCAGAATCTTCTTCCCCACAGAGCTGCCCTGTCTCTTCTCCTCTCCTCAATGCTTGTTTGGACATGAATAACAGCTTATAATTGAATTCCAGTTCCATTGTCATTTGTAATCACAAAGGACCAGGTGGCAGGGAGTGTATTTTTGATTATATACTGTAATTCCCATTAGGAATAGATATGCTTTCCTGTTTATTTCACTGAATAATTTTCTGCCTGATATTGGTATCTTAAGTTGACATAGAAAAATGTCAAACTATCTTCACTGTATTTCTATTATGCATTTCACTGTAGTAATCACAGAATCCAGTATTCATCATTTTGAAGGTGCAGACAATTTTCAGGTAATTCCCATAAGTTTCCATTTGTGAGCTAGGAGGGTATTTCTTAAAATTAAGCTTGTTTTTTCTCAGGGAAACTCATAACCTGACTTAACTTTGATGGCTAAGATAATTCTTGTGCACACACCCCCCTCTATCCTTCTTACATCTACACACACTCACAGTTCTGAAAATAAGACGTTTCTTTAATCTTAGTTTAATTAGTCTATCATTATAATCTTGTCACGTACTGTATTGTTCTACAATAATGCTGTTTCTTTGATAAAATATGCACAGACAGAACTTTTTACGGTTGATTACAATAAACTGTTACAGCTAACTTAACTTTTCATCAGCATTATTTGAATGCCAATGCATAGTTACAGTAATAACTATCACTCTTCTCCGATATTTGAGGAATGGTTCCAGTGTATCTGTTACAGCTGAACATAAGAAGTTATGTTATTTGATGGAAAACGTGCCTTATGCAGTAGTATAGTATGAATTCAGAAAGATAAAGGTAATCTTTCTATATTCTTGTCTCAAACACTGTTGCACATTAATCCAGATCGAATTGAACTGATGGCATTCTCTTATGTTTAAGTCTGTCTGCACGTTGAGTATTTTTATTAAATGCTTTTATGGATTACAGATTTAAATAAACAACATTTTGTGTACTATTTAGTGTTTCATTTCATCAAGCAAGAAGTGAGGGTGTTTTCCTCTCTGCTGATATACTGCACAGTACCACACTTTGGCCACTAGATGGAAGTACCACCCCGCTCATCAGCTATTATGGTCTTTGACTGGCAGTGTGAACGGTTCATTCTGAAATTTCTCTGCTGGCATTTTCTCATAGATAGCTATGTGCAAACTCAAGGATTGAAAATTTACTTTTATCCACAAACTTTAAAAAAAATCATCCAGAAACTAAGTTGACCCTGAGCTCTAAATGAGGAACTGGAACCAGGTTCAGAACTGTTTGTGCTGCCATCAGCAAAATGACTTTGTGGTCTAAAGGATCATGTGCACATTGCACATGGTTTTATGAACATGAGTGGAGATAAAAAACTTCATGTGTTTCCAACTAATAGCAAAATTATGGACTAAATTAGGGCTGAAATTAAAGGCAAATTGAGATTAGGGTGATAAAGGGACCTACGCTATAAACCTTATAAAGTAAAGGTACCGAGAGACTCTGCATACAGGAAATTAGAAAAAGTAACCCAGCAGTGCACACTGAGTTGGAATACTCATCATGCTGTAGGTGGAAAGACGCCTTGATCACATCTGCCTGAGCTACTAGCATAGTATGAGTAATGCTGCTCTCCAAAGACGTTTCAATGACAACTGTTGGGAAACAATCTGTATCATCCTCATCTGTTTAAAAATAAGAACGCTAAATCTGTCTGGAGTGTTTCTTATTATCATCTTGACTCTCTGCCTTGCATTATGTTAGCCCAGTTCTTATGCAGACCCCTTGTTTCTTGGCACATGGGTGCACGTTAGTCATCTCATATCAAAATATAAGAAACTTTTTCTGACAAGACAAAATGTTTGATAGAATGTGAGGCTTACTGTCATTACACATACTCCTTATCTCACTTTTATTTTTCTGCTTATTTTTGTATACAAGTTAAATATATGTGTATAATGCATAGCACAGCAACATCCTCAATCCACAAACTTTGTTCAAAGACGCACCTTTAAGCAGAAAACATCACAACATAGTGTCATCACTGTATGACAATCCATTTGATTGTTGGTTGTTCACTTTGTGTCTGTAGACCTTCAACTAATGGTCTATGTGGCTGTAAATATCCATCTTTGAGCTGTTCAAAGTAAACTGGGCTTATCGTTTGTTAGGTTTAAACATGTCGGGGTTCATGGAGCTATTCTGTGAATTGACATTGGTCTGAGTGCTCCCTCTCATTTCAAAAAGTAGAAGACCTTGTTGCAGACTTGGGCAAACAAACCAAGATTAAACAACCATTTTATGAAGGCCATTTTAAATCTACTTCTGAGTGTGGGCAGTGCTCGCCTTGTTGTTTTGTGTCCTTTAAAATAGGTGCAGTAAGACTTAGGGACGATGAAAGAAAAAGCAATCTCACTGTGTTTTCCTTAGAACACAATCCTCAAGGTTAAAGTGGTAATTACATCCTGAAGTGACTAATAAAACTTATACCTATCTCTGAGAAGTCTACTCACACACATACACACACACACATGCGCATGCACACACTGACATATAATGCTGTTGCATCTAAAAGTCAAAAGGATTAGATGATGATGATAATGCCACAGACATCAGATATCATCTCCCAGTGCTGCCATGACACACATCTGTAGAAAATCCTCAAGTTGATGCTTGTCAAAACTGGCATCACCTTCAAGTATCACAGCTCTCCGAAGCATTATGAATGGGACCTATTTCGGAATTTCTCCCTCAAAAATTAGGATTCTTCCCTGGTGTTTGTATCTTTTATGCACAGTTTAGATTTTGGAGCATTGTAGCGCAAAAAGTAAGATTATCCTCTTTTGCAAGCTACACAGGAAGAGAGACTTGATTTGAGGAAGAAGCAGCTGTGCAGCATGGCAAGGTCAGAGGCCCATAATCCGCGGCCTCATTCATGCGAGATTAAAAACCTGCTCTGAGTTCTGATTAAGAACGCAGGGTTAGAAGATTAAAGACCAGCAAACAAAATGAAAGCAGTTTAAGCCCAATCCTGGAATTCATCAGAATACCAAAACCTTAAACTGTCATTACAACGTGAGATTAATGCAAAGCACACTTGAACTCTGTATCTGTCTTGATATATCTTCTGTGTCAGAGCCTATATTTCCTTTTTTCCAAAAATCTGGATGATGATCTATCACTTTGTTCTGTCTTTTCTCTACACGCCACTTCTCTGGTGAATTATTTTTTTAAATGATGAAATATTGTCAGTATGAATTGACACAGATTACTGAAAATATAATCACCAGTCCTTTTTAATTTATTGTTTTGTCAGATACTGAATGGTTTTATTTTTATAAATGAATGAACCTACTTTTCACAATGACTACTGTGATTATCCTCTGAAAGACAAGAGTCCTGAATAACTTGGGTAGCAAAGATTAGGAAGCAGGAGGCGAGGAGGAAAACAAGGATTAGAAATTAAAACATCTGGAAGTTAGCTTGCTTGTACAATTGCTAAAGCAGAGAGAACAATAATATAATCAACAAACAGTATTCAATTCAATGTGGCACTCACGGAGCTTACTGGACTTTTCTTGCAGGCTAATGCTTCCTGATTTTCAATGCCACAGATACAAATGTCATTTAGTAGATCTTGCTAGACAAGCAGAAGCATTGTGAGATAGATTGCAATTGCAGGATGATGGTTGCAAAAACAACTTGTCCATATCCACTTTCATTTTCAGACAAACATGAAATTTCCAGAAAAGCACACAATCCAATTGTTGGAACATCAGAACATTACAAACCAAAATCCCTGATATGATCACACTGGTGGTGAGGTCTTCACCTCAGTAAACACCAGATTATACCCTGATACTTGAATTAGCTTTTAGCTTATTTACTGTAAAAATGCATGTTACACTAATAAAAATAGTAGCACCACAGTGACCTCTGTTGTAGACCCCTGAAAATAGAACTCAGGAGTGAAAATCCATATAGTTTTCAAGTTTCTCTATCAGGGGTCAAAATCCTAGAGAAAGACACAATACTTGTATAATCAATCCCAGCATAAGGTCCATGACCTTCTTGCCACACAACATAAATCTTATAAGCTGTTGAGCTACTGTATCCTAACTGATTACATGCTGCAGTCGCTATGAACTTCATTTTGGGGGTAGTGCAGAGAAGGGGGCTGTATCCCATTGACAGGATTATATAAATGAGGACCATAATACTGTAATCTCCCAGAGAAATGAGAGAAACCAGGGGACATACCAACCCTAGCTAGCTAGCACCCTGGTCTTCAACCGTCAGATTAACAAGCAGCTGGTTGTACCGTGACAGATTACATTCACACTTGTTTTCTTGTCTGAACCGTCCTCACTAACTTGCAAGTATAACACTGGAAGCACAAGGAAAACTGCCTTTCAAGATCTATCAAAGAAGCCATACCGTACCGGAGTACGACTATTTAACAGTCATGGGGAAATTGCCAAAATATATCAGTGTCAAGAGCCAGCTGGAGAAGCAAAAACAATTCTTGCAATTCTGTCAAGTACATTGTTTTTAACTGACTTCAGTGCTCTGGGAGTTAGATTCAGCATTGCATCATTTTTAAGTTTAGCAGTGCTGATATTTGCAAAGTTTAAAGAAAGCCATCATTCTTTGAACACAGTTACATTCTGTAGGTTATTCATGCATTTGATGTATGCTGCTGTCAACTGGGTACAATTGAGGAGAGAATATTCCAATATTTGTTTATATTATAATTCACAGCTGAGCAGCCAGAATATCTCATGTCCACAACTGACAATTAGATCCAATTAGCTGCTGATTCACTTTATTTATTGATTTAAACAATCTGATGCAATACTAACTTAACAGTCAAGGTCAGTTTAGTCAATGTTGTCGAATGTAGTCAAAAGGTTTCATTTGTGCACCTCAGTTGAAGCAGTTGGGTTTAATAGGTTTTGTTTAGAGAATCATCAGACTACAAATGTCTTTTGATGCGGCTTCAAGGACCTGATTAAATGGATGAAAATGGTGTTCGTTTAAAAGCAATCCACTGTCCATATATCAAGAACAAGGATATATTTATATGTCATTTATTTTTAAAGTTCATCTTTGCTAATAAATTATATTAATGAACAGGACTGAAATGAAATGAATTAAAGAACCTAATATCCTTGATGATGGGTGCACACCGTGTCCTTTTTTAGGTTGTTGTTGTGTTTTGTATTGCAAAAGGAACATACTGTGTAATCCTGCCCTCCCCTTGGCTTGGATTTATCTTTTCATTGTCATGTGACACTTTAAAGAGATTCCCAGATCTTCAATCACAGCACTGAACGGAATCCAGTGCTGAAAAAGAATAGATATAATAGGTGAAATTTTTAACATGTTGTTTAAAAAAGGAGAAAGACAAAACAGTTGCCAGGTCAAAATCAAACAATGCAGTGGACTTCTTCAAAAGAGTTACAGTTTATTGTTTAATTTTGACCTTGCATTACACTATTTCAGTGACTGAGACATCTCCAAAGAAGCTAGAACAAATAAGTGTTTGCCACTAAGAGCTAAGCATTGTAAACTACTGTAATTGCTTGTATAATAGTTCATATAAAAACTCTGATAGTACCTGAATAGTTAAAATTTGCACCAGATGAGTCCTGATTTCATGTCAAAATGTTCTGTGTTTTGTTGATGAGAAATAACAAACTCAGTTTAACATTTTGAATTTAAATCTTACATTCAAATTGTGCCCAGGAACAGTTAAACCTTTGCATATTAAAGTCAGCTCTCCAGTGATACTAATTAGATAGTCAAAACTGTAATGTCATAATGTGCATACTAGTGATGCTCTATTGACTGAATGACTGCAACACTGACATTAGATTCACATTGAATGTTTGGCCTTACTCATCCAAATTAGCATTATTTTGAACAGCTGCCTAATGAAAATTATCCATGTAACAGTCATAATTACATTTTCCATCTGCTAATTGATTCACTGCAGGGATTAATGATGGGGCATTGGACAAACATCTCTTTTTTTCTTTTTTAGGAAACATAAAAAATCGGGGTAATGATGGTTGTTGAATCCCAATTAACTGTCCTCATTCATAAGCATAATTAGTTCAAACCTGAAATTCTGTCACTGACTGTGACGCAAATCCTATAATGTAGAGACAAAACAAGCAAGGCTCAGTGTTACCTGTCAGATTTTAGGGAGGGGTTTCATTACAGCTGCAGGATTTTCTGAATTGTGTGACAGGAAAAGTCTCACATTTTAAACCAGGAGTGTGTAATATGTTTTTATAATCCACTCCCTAATGAGGACGTTATTAACAAGCCTAAGCCTGAGTGAGGTAAATGCAGACCTGATCAGTGCTGAAAACAGCGAGAAAGAAAGCTTTTAACAGCCAATGTGATGGCTTTAATGACCACCTGCTTTAACACTGAATCTTTCAATGGTTTAAGTATGCTAGGGATAGCTGCATTACATCCTGTTCCTTGGTAAACCATTAGGGTAAAAAAAAGATACATCAAAATGATGATTTTGTGTGTTTTAAAGTGGTTTAAAAATACACTTCTTCATACCAATCATGCATGAAAAGGATTTGCAAGTGCACAATAGTTTGTTTTCAGAGTCTGGATAACTTAACAATGCAAGCGACACTTAGGTATGCAAAAAATAAGACCTTGGTGATATACAGTGTAGTATATAAGCATATAGAAAGAAAATGTGTAATGTGTTTTCTATAGTGCAGGCTGAAAACAGTAACTATACAAGAAAACTTGAGGGTACTTATCCTATAACCCTTGTTCTCTAATAACATGAGTGAGGAATCTCTACGGGGAACAATATCCTGAGACACTGTAACAAATGTTTAAAGGAGAACTGGGTTACTTATCCTGTAACCTGAGTTCTCTGGTACCATAAATGAAGTGTCTTATGAAAAGTGTTCCCCAGAAATGGCTCAAATGAATGTTTAAAAGAGAACTCAAAAGGTAAAAAAAATATCACCAATATCATCAATCAAATATGCAAAAAATGGGAAAGACATACTAGTTTTACAAGACCTCAGATCTTCTTGATGTAACGCAAAAGTTTCATGTATGATATCAAATGGTTGTCATTATGTCAGAGTCCCATAAAAGAAAAGGCCGTGCATGCAGAGAAAAAAAGAGAGTACACACCAAAACCAAACAACCAGAAATAAAAGGGTTAAGAATGTAATGTTCTGACATAACTTTAGTCATTCTGAGACAATTCTGACATGACAAAACTTATACATGCATGTTCATGAAATTCATATGATAGAAAGAAAAAAAAAAAGTGTAGACATGAAGCAACTTGATGAATCAAATCTCGAGGGAGCGCTCATTCATAAACAAATCGGAAACAACAGTCATTGATAAAATCAAAAGACGTCTCGAAATACATGAGTACATACGAAAGTGGTAAGAAGTGGTGCTTTTATGTCAAAGTTTCTGTGCGCTATAAATATGAAAATCGCAAACATTTTTATAACAGAATACTCTCAAACCTACTGCAATTGTTGAAAGTGACATGACGAACATGCCTCCAAAGATACCACTTACCATCACTTACCCACAAAATCATGGCATGACAATGACATTTTCTTCACACAAAATAATGTTACAATACTTTTTTTGCAAAAAACAGCAAGGCCAAGATGGTCAAGTGTCACGATGTCAGACGTCGACAACCATCTGTCATCATAAAAAGGGTTTCAAATGTATTCTTCCAATTAAGACTAAAATGTTCATGTGCTCTACATCAAAACTACTGAAAACACTAAACTCTGCAATAAAAAGTAATTTGTTTTGATTGTAACAATGCAGTTCAACACATTCAGACTTGAAACAAATTTTTGTTGTTGGCCCAGTGATTATCGTAGTCCTCTGAAGACAACAATTACAACGCAAATGTGTATTTAGGGTCATGACAGTCCTTGATCGCATCCCCTAGTGAGTTAATACTTGTTGTGCCACTCGCACTGGCCGACACTCACCTCCTCAATGTCCAAGTTTTTTCTGGATTTGTAAATAAACTCTCCAATTGCTACAAAAACTGAGAGGACTAGTCCAGCTGCCAACACAATAAAGATGCCACCGATGTTCTCCACGCCCAGAGCACTGGCCTCCTTGCTGTCCTCCTCTGGGCAGCCGTTTCCCCTCCACCATTTTTCTTTCATCATATGCAGCTTGCCTTCCTCCTGAAGCTGCAAGATGGCGATGGTAACTTTGTCTCTGTAAGGAGAGCCTACACAGGAAAGCAGCAGCAGGATAAAAAACATTACTGTCATTACTTGCGACATAACCTTAACTAAAGTGTGTTGCTGTGTTATTGGTTATTGTTGCTGTGTAGTTTCTTGCTCATATGTCTTACCAATAGGGGTTCCCACACCATAGCCCTTTGAATCTATCAAGCCTCCGATTTGTGTGAGGTTGCAGTTACGCTGGCTGATGTACTCAATGCTGGTCGACTCCATCAGAAGAGCGTAATCTGTGGTAAGGACCCTCTGAATCCCCTCTCGGTTGTTTTTCACCAAAGCTGTGTTTTTCCTGCTGCTCATGAATGCCCACATTTTCTCATAAGTTGAGATCTTAGATTTCTGTTGAATGACAATTAGGATTTATAGAGGTTTAAAGCAATGCCTCTTGATGCTCCACACAGCGAATGACAACAAAGAGGTTTGCACAGAACAGATAATGCTGATATATGGTCAATGGTTGATGCTTGTTGCTAATATTTCAAATGAAACAGTATTTGGAGACTATCTGCTGACTGGAGCAATCGTTCTGATGCATGGCAGAGAATAGGATGGGATGTAATGTGACAAGTGTGTACAAATCTGCCCAAGTTAATTCAATTTCTTCGGTATATTCAGATATACTGGTTGCTGTGCTAAAGGAAAAATTGCCCACAGGTTTTTTTAAGCCGCATGTATAAGGAAGTTTTTAGGATTCTAAGCTTTAACTCTGTTTTTTCACCAACTGCCCTCCCTTCAGATAGCACATGTCATGTCACTATAATGACTGAGGATTGAAGGCTACAGGGTAAAACTTGTCAGGCTAATTAAAATCAAAAGTGGTGTTCTTGTTTGTGTCCCACCCTCTTTGCTGTACACTAACTTCCCCACTCACTGGTCAGTGATAAGAGGATAAAGTGTATCTAATGATTTTATGATGGTTACCTTAAAAAAGGTCATGGTGGAGCCGTCTCTCACAGCACCGTACTCTATTTTGGTTTGCTTGGCCAAGTCATCTGCAGAGTCAATTGGTGAGTCCATTCTCTCCACAGTGAGAAAGGCAGCCAAGTTGGCAGTGTATGAAGAGATAATGATCAACGTAAAGAACCACCATATTCCACCAACGATCCTTGTAGAGAGGGCCTTAGGCATCAGTTCGGATCCTTTAAGATAACAACACAGGGTACATTATGATTCTAATGACGACTACAACATACAAGAAAAGTAAGCCAAACTACAACCTTGTTTTTTTTTTTCAGGCACATTATAAACATTATTCTGTGTATAATGTGATGTGATGGTAGAAGCAGCTGTACCAAACTGAAACATTTAACAGGTCTGAAATCAACTCTAACACAAAGTGAAATCCGTTTAGTGAGAATACCTTGCTGCATGAGTGCTCCAACTCCAAACCAGACACTATTTATTAGAGTGAAGTTGTTTTCAACCACATCTGAATCCGGGTTGCAGGGGTGAGGATTGTACCACTCATAGGGAGTAAACCTAAAGGTGAAGAATTAAAAAGTCAATTTTGAGATGACTTTAATGAGACACATGTTAAATAATAACTACCCTAATAGTAAATACATGTTCTTTTCTCATTTCTTGTATAATGAGGGCTGCATTTAAAAATAATAAAATAATACATAACAGAGAGCTTTTGAAAAAATGTGCACCATAATATGGAATAAAGTGGATAGATCATATTGGGCTCTTAGATTGTTTATTTTCTGTTTGAGTGGGTATGTTTGCTCAAAAGATTTGTGCTTCGTCTCGTAGTGGCGCTTCACAATCGCCACGGTCTCAGAACATATGAGACCGTGAACTGCCTGTGGGAGGAATGAACATGTAAGAGTCTGTCCATTCTTGATTAAAAGCTCTGTTTTCGGTGTCTACTTTTCTCTTTTCAGAGCACACCATGTGAAATTATTTTTCTCTGACTCGTTTATTTCTCCGACTGTAGTCTCTCATCTTGTCTCTATCCTGTGTGTGCCACTGTGCGTATCTCACTCACTGACTTGAGTCTCAACGCTTATCAGAATGCACAAATTTGACTGGCATCACGTAGCATCACGTGAGATGATTTACAACTTATGCAATTGGTCTGTGAGTTTCCTGGGCCATTAAACCACATCCGTAAAGGCTAGAAAAGCTATGCTGGTTAAAATAGAAACGCTCTGTTGAAATTTCTAATAATTCTCAATAAGTTATCAGTTATAATGAGCTTGCATTCAACACTGCACTCCTTTATAACAGTGATGAACCAACACGTAAAACATTATGATAATGTTTCTCTATAGATACAGAAACAACTCCTGATTGGCTGCTGTATGTTGCAGCTATGTGTCTGCATGGCTGCCATATTGGAGAGGTTAAGATCTGCTTCATGTTTTCTTTTAATGATGTCTTATACATTTCTCAACCAAACAACTTCAAACTTGATACATCACGTCCTTGGGTCCTCAGCAACACACCCGCCAAGGTTGAAATCGTTCAGATGAATGGTTGTCAAGAAAGGACGGACATACATACATACCGTACATACAGACACTCCTTCCTTTATAGTTTGATAATAGCACATTTTAAGTTTACCAGGTACCTGCATTTTTGCTGCTAATGTATTTTTTAACAAAATATTTAAGTCTTGGGAGTCACATCCAATTGTTTCACTTTTTCCCAATGTGACAGCTTACCTGGCAATGACAAATAACACACAACTGACACCGAGGCATGCCAGCAGCACATACATCCAGATATCAGGAGAGAGTGGGTTGAGGAAGGAAAATACTCCTGGATTGGTGCCATTGGGTTTGTGGTAGAGGATGCTGATCCCCAGCGTCATGAAAGGCTTGGAGAAATCTATCACCTTTTCCCTCACATAAGTGATTGTGAGAGGGGCCACAGCGAGGTCAGCCACCTGGTACAGAGCAAAAACATCAAGTAGAGCCACAGTCAAAGACAGAACATACTGCTGATCATTTGAATGTCCTCCAATATGATCATACTTACATGATCAATGAGTTCTCGCACCATGCCATTCCACTCCCCCTTGTCGTTCTGAGCTCCATATTTACCATCAGACACCAGCTTTACCTCGTAGGAGAAGCCCAAAATATTGGAGAGCTCTTTGAGCAGGTCCAAGCAGTACCCCTCAAAGCGATCATTTCCATACAACGGCTTATCAGATTTCTTATACATGACATACGGATTTTCCTGGAACACACACGGTACACAGCAGTACAGACTTCATTAGTTTTATCAAGACTTTCCTGATCAAATGTTGCCTGATAATAATTACTGATATTCATACCAGAATAGTAGTGACAATGAGGGTCCTGTTGGCCATTGAGTCAGTGACATTTGTGGATGAGTCTTTGTTGTTTTCTGTTAAATTAAGGCCTGTTTGGGAGTTCCACACACCAATCTGTAAAGATAAAATATGCACATGACAACCTAACAGTGCTGATTGGACAAGGATATCAAAGATCCTTAGTTGCCCGAGTCACCTTTACATGATGAAGCTAAGGAATGCAAAAAAGGGGAAAAGAAACAAAGACTAGGAAGCAGAAAAAATACAACAAAAGAAGGAACGAAGATGGAGAGAGTGGGAGAGGGAAAGGAACACAAAACAATATGTCTTGAAATGCCATGTCTTATAAAGAAATGTTCACACATTCAGTTCCTATTTTTATGAAAATGGGAGACATTACAGGGGGCATCAGGTAGAGTAAATCAATAAACAGTGTTACTATTCCTTTAGTCTGCGGGGGCAGCTAAAGTACAGACCTTTTTCCACACTTTATTCAGGCGATTGTTGCCCGCGATTGTCTTGCAGAAATAATAAAGAGAAAGCATTTTAATTGCATAGCACTGAACTTAAAGGAAAGTATGACAACAATGCTTACTCTCTATAATAACTCTTAATGATTTTAGACTGGTTGCTCTCACATCGATTTTAATGAAAACCTTTGAAAAACTGAACATGCACTTGATCCCATGCAGTTTGCTTATAGGCCACACAGAGGAGTAGAAGATGCCACAGTCACTTTTCAACTCCATATTTTAACCAGTAGGCTTTTAGAACAATTTGACTTTAGTAACTATATTGTGGGCTGGATTCTTGACTTTGTAACTAATAAGACACAAAGAGTGAGTGTACAGGTTCTCTCCTTCACTGGCTCCCCACGAGGTCTGACACAAATATGTGTCAGAGCAGGCGTGAAAATAGGACTATTTTAAAGTATGCAGATATTGTTAGTCTGCTCGAGGACAATGAGACCAGCCATGATGCTATCTTCAATTAAACATATCTAAAACTAAAGACATGATAATTGATTTTAGAAGACATGCCCACACACAGGAAGTCATATACATTAAGGGTCAGACAGTGGAATGTGTGTAATCCTATAAATATCTTGGGACAATTATTGACTCATAACTGAACTTTGAAGCAAACTGTGAAGCCGTGTGCAAAAAGGGGCACCAGCGTTTGTTTTGTTTGAGTAAACTGACCTATTTTCATATTGACAAAACCATGATGACTTTATTCTACCATGCTTTTACTAAGTCAATTTTATCTTCTTCTTTGATGTCCTGGTTTGGAAACCTATCTTTAAAGAACAGAAACTCTCTGAATCCAATTGTTAAATGGTCTAATAGGCTGATCGGTGAGTCACAGCTTAACCCAGTGTCCCTGTACACCAGACAGTTACAGTGGATAACCAGCTCAATTTTAAATGACGACTCCCACCCTTTGCACAGTGAATTCCAGCTTCTTCCCTCTGGTCGGAGGTTTATAGTCCCAAGGTATAGAACAAAGCAGTATAAAAATAGCTTTGTTCCAGCAGCCATCACTCAGATGAACAAGACGTAGCAACACTGCAGAGATGCTATAAAAGTAATGTTTATTTATTTATTTTTACCTTGTATTTTACCTTTTTTATTCTAGCGGTGATGTATTTTAGTGTTTTTATTGTTTTTTTTTTCTTTTTAAGCCCTGATTATTGGAGCCTCAAGCACTTTATCATGTTTGTCTATTGTCTGTGCTGTCTGTAAAATGTGTGTCAAGATGGATGCCTGTTTTCTCCTACTGCAAACCAAATCTAAGTAACCTGAACCTGAATACTCGTATTTTAACTTTAATGAAAATGTGGAAAATAATAATGACTCTGGTTAGAGCACATAAGTATATTTTGTTGTAGTTTACTCTGCCTTTACTTGTACTTCCAACTGTGTTAAGTTTAATTTCTTTGTAGTGAAGAGATCTGTCATAGACATATAACAGACCTGTTAATGACCTGCCAAAAACGAGAGCAGCATTGTCAGTGTGATTAAAGGAACATCCACAAACTTTTGAGCTCAAAATGACACCTACAACTATTTGCAAGAGCTGTGTGTCAAAACAGTTCAAAAAGTTTCTTTTAAGGTATAATGAGGACAGAAGACTTCAAGATTTCTGTATTTTTCAGTGAGCTATACCGTATGTTGTTTTACAGACAAGTCATCTTTCTGCAAATTTAGAATAAAATGATCTTACAGTGAATAGCAGTGGCCTTGTTTGTCTATATTTTCTACTCTGTGCAGCTCTCCTTGACAGTCTAACATAACTGTCTGTACTGACTGTACGATCGCGGGTCAGAAAGTTCACCTTCTCCAAGCCATCCTCCTTTAGGCTGATGACATCTAAATCAAATTCTTTCCGCAGGCCGTCCGTCTTGTTTATAATTATTTGTCCCGTCAAGCCATTCCATTGTGCCTGTGGCAAAGAAGGAGCAGAGAATACAACCAATGAATCTCTCAGTTTCTTACTGTCATATACATAAATGCAAAATCAAGCAGAAGCCTGGAAAAAATGAAAACATGTCTTTAAAAAAAATGAATAATTGATGAGTGCTCAATAAGTAAAGAACATTGACAAAGGCTAACTGCATCTTAATGGAGATTTTTGCATTGGCTTGATCCTGGAAATAATAAGTGTCTCTGAGTATGTAACATGGTAGACAGTGATGTAAATGGAGCAGGCAGGCATGGCCTCTGTCTGAGTGGAGAGCAGCGGGTGGGCAGCAGAGCTCAGAGATATTTGAATGCACTTGATAATGAAGTGAGCTCAGTTGAATAACAGTCAGGTTAAATCTGTGTTACAGAGGGCTTAGAGAAATGAGCTGCATCTTGATTCTGTGCTGACAGAGGACACTTCTTTATAAGAAGACAGTATAAAGCTATCTACAAATCAATACAACTACTGTAACTGTGCAGATATCCAGCCCAAAGCATGTCATGATTTTAAATTTTTCTGGCTGTACTGAAAGTATAATTAAAGGAGCAGTTCACTCAAAACTAAGTGTCTTCATACTACATATCAAACCTTCTTATATGAGGATACTGACAAAATTTAAAGCACAACCACATTTTCCTTTATGAGGCTGTTGTTCTGATGATCACAGACTGATAAACATAGTTTAGCTGTGGAAACAAAGCATGCTGTGTATGCATATTATTCACCACGGTTACTTGTGATAATCCGCACAACTTGCTGTGAACAGTTTCTTCCCGCGGCACAAAGATGAGAGTTTTTTTAGTGAAACTGATCACAACGAAGCCTGTAGATTATTGTGAGTAACAATATTTTTATGTTTGAAAAGAGACATTGCTGTTGGGTTTTGTTCTGTGTATTTGGAAGAGGAAGTCAAATACATTTGGGAAATAAAGCATGGTATATGGTAGAGGTGCTGCGTGACTTGTTTGTTTTTGATGAACTTACACTGGTCTGCACCTCGCTGTGTGTGTGTTCTCAAAGCTAGAAATTATTGGGGGCACTTGGAGTGACACAAACCAAATGCCAGTGAGCAAATGGCACTTTCAAAAGCTGCAAACCACCACAAATTATATGAAAACTGTTTGTTTTTTTTTTTTTGAGGTAAAAGGGAAAGGCTTTATTAGGTCTGTGGATGAACTGTGCCTTGGTGCAATAATTCATTGTTCTTAAGCATGAATGTTTTAGCTGAAATCTGGGTAGTTAATTCAGTTCAGTGCTACACCTGGACCTAGATTCTACAATTACAGTTGTATTAAGAGAAGCCAAACAACACTGAGCCTTTGTGTTTCATCATCTTGTTGTTTCAATCCTTAAACAGATACTTACATCAGTTTGCAAATTAAAATAATTCTATCAAACCAATGAATGTAAAACAAGCAATAAACAAAACAATATTGGTTACAGAATGGAATTACTTCATCATCATACCGTGCTGTTTCACAAGCTTTTCATTATGATTTAAGTAAATTAACACTATCTCTGGCACTGAACAAGAGAATTTGTACATTACTGACAGGGGTAGCATCCCACATGACAACGCACACACACAAACATAAGATTCAAGATTAAACTTGATGGCATGATGAGGAACGTTATCTTCTTCGTAAAGTTTCTGACATCCGTTTCTAATACAAATATCTTTAACGTCTATAGAAGGTTAGAGGGTATCATTTGGTGAGGTTGCTCTTTGATTAGACCGCTTCACACAGTCTCATTGCACACATCTGTGAGACCTTCTTGACCCCTAAGTCCAGATTTATTTCTGTCATTAAGTCTCTTTTTAAATCCCCACCAATCAAAAGTGTCTCTGTCTCGACCATGTGTTGGTGTCATTACTGTACATGTAGTGATGACATGGATCTTCTCGGATTGGAGAATCCAGATGATATAGAGGATAAGAATGAGATGTCAACACACTACTGAAACCTCACTGAATATCTATACTGGACTGGCAAATCAGCACCATAGCGAGAAAAACTTCATTTGCTCTTTCCACCTCTGCCTCAGGCCTATATACGCCAACGTCACAAACTCTTAACATGTGCATATGTAAATTTTAGGAAAACAGTCAAAGTGCACAAAGCTGAATCTGATTTTCTTGAACTGCAAGCACTTCCTGAAACTTTATCTGCAAGATTTTTAGTATTAAATATATGATAGAGCAGTAATTCCTGCAGGCAAAACTGCATTTTTGCCTTCCCTCCGCCATGAGAGCAGAGTGCAGACTGAGCTACAGAGCAGCACGCCTGGATTCAGCGTCTTGCTCAAGAGTACTTCAGATAATACTTCACAGCTATAATTTAAGATGCAATCTTGAAGAGCTGCATCAATATTTTTGTATGTTTTAACTTAAATTGTGTATACTATATGCATCATTTAATATTTCTGATTTTTTTTCTACCATCCAGGCAGTCACAGGTTTATGTACAGTATCAAAATCAGCTTGCAGAGTCTTGTTAATTACTTGTGATAAATGATCAACCACAGTGAACAGCACGTATAATTAGATTGTTGTTAAATTTACATAATCATTGTGTGCTAATGCACATTGATTTGATTGGCAGACGATAAGCGGTGCAAATTCAAACAAGAGAACCAATCAAAAGCAACACACATTTGAGTGCATACTGCCAAATGAATGGAGCCTGTGTAGATATAGAGCTCCTTGTAAGCCATCCTACCCTTGATGACTTTGCTGACCCGTTTGCTCTGAAAATATGCCAAAAGAAGGCATTCCTGCACAACGAAAAGATGCAAAGCAACAGAATGAATGTTATATTCTACATATAAGCTTTTTACTGAAAAGAATATGTTCGGATGTAACCCCTTTCTAATCACCAACATTTTGATTTGTAACTGTAATTTAATTACATATTTTTTCTCAGTAACTGTAACAATTACAATCACATTTATTTCGTAATTTAATTATGTGACACCATTACATGTAAACATGGAGTTACTAACCAACACTGGTAATAAGCCAGTGCAGACTTTTCAAATCAGCCATGGTTCATACCTGTAAACCAAACATGGAAACAGGGAGAACGCTCACGTAAAGCATGACTGACATTATAAAATAAATACATGAGTCAGAGTGAAATAAAAAAACAGAACCTGAATGCCACACTTAGCTCTGGTGCAAAATCGGAGTTGCTACAAGGTCAGCAATGTGACAGACTCCTGAACCACAGCAGACACTGGAAATTCATCCATTGCTGGACAGTGTGATCTACTCTCATCTCTAATAAAAAAAAAAACTCTCAGGAGCAGAGCAACTAAAGCTAAAATTTTATCACTTGAGTTCCACAAGTCAAACACAAGACTTCACAGGTTTGCTCAGGTTCAACAGAATTACCAAACAATGATGACAGAAGTAAGAATAGACAAGATGCTCACTGTAACAGATTCAGGAAAGTTTCAAGTCTCTCAAGTTTATTTTCATACAGTAATAAAATGAATGAAAACCAATCTTGATGGCTTCTACCAGTTCTTAATATCAGTTTGCCACTAACCTGTCCTGTCACTTCAGACCATGCCATTCCCTCATTTCCATGTCACCTGATCTCCACCTGCCCAAAAACCTGCCACATACACACCTCAGTTCCCTGCCAGATTGCTTCAGTGTTCAGCCATTCTGTTTTCACCCAGTGACAAACTTTGTTTTGCACTTCAGACACAGTAAACTTAGTTTTAGCTCAACCTGCCTGCCTCTGAGTTGTGCTCTGGAGTCCATTGCTTTAACTAAGCCTAACCAACTGAAAAACTATATGGTGGGCTTTGGAAAATATTTGCTGGTAGTGTAAAGCACATATGATATGGAGTAAATGGGTTAAAACATGAAAAACACCAGTATGGTCCTTTAAATTTAATGCACTGTAATAAAAGGAACAAGATATAGGATGCCATGTTTATTGAGCATAAGACAGTATGCAGAGAAATGCATCGTTAATCCCTAAAGAATAACATTTTATACCCCAGGGTGTTTAATTACGGACAATATCTGCTGAGGCCATACAGCGAAAAAGTTCATTTACTCACACCCTGCTCTCTGGGCTCTTTGGCTTTGCCTGTGTCCTTCAATATTCTGTTCCCATGGGCAATTGAAAAGCTCATTTGTCAAAGAAACATCTAATTAGAGAGTGCAATATAACAAGGGAGGCGGTTATTAAATTCAAATTAATATATCTTAGCAGAGTTGAGAAAGTCTGTGTAACTGTGGTTAAACTAAGACAATTACCTCTGAACAGGCTGCGTGATTTTCAAAGATTTCTGCAAATGTTTGCTTTTAAATGTGTTCTTGTCTCATTGTGTTCTTATCCCGTCTGCTGTCAGATCAACACTTTATAAAGAAACTAATACTGTTCTTCATTTTCAATAAAGCTTACTATGACAGCCTTCATAAAATGTTGTCAGAAGGTTCAGTGAGGACCTAGAATGAAATTTTGAACAAATACATTTCAAAATAAACTCTGAGGAATTGTCTAAAACAATGTTTTTGAGCTTATTCTCTTTTGTACTACATGTTCATGTAGAAACCTGCAGCTCTCATCAGTAGTCACCTGACAACTCACTAATCTAAGAAACCTCCAACATGAAGCTCATGACGTCAATCCCTATCTCCTGAGAAAAATTATTTTGAATACAATAGTCACACACACGTTCATCATCTGATTTCTAACTCTATTATTTCTGCTTCTGCACCCATGGAAATGAAATAGAGGCAGCAGGCTGTGAAACGGATGGATGGATGGAGGAAGAGGGGTTTGTCACACACTCATAAACCAAACTCACGTCTTTGAGCATGTTCATGAAGCGTGATCCAAAGCGCCAGGGTTTGTGTCGGTGGCACTGAAGGGAGCTGACAGTGATCTGGGAGGCGCGTTGCGAAGCAGCAGCCACCATGTAGACAGCATCGTACATCAGAGCTGCTTCAGTCTGAAAGAGACGCACGCCCATCATCATCACCGGGGATTACAAATCACCTCAGAACTGTTGATGTACAGGCATAGTATGGTTTCTCTAAGTGTACCCAAAAATGCAGTCCTAGTTTTACAAACTACATGGAGAGCAATCAAACTAACCACAATCAGCCACAGTGCGCACAATTTGGTGAGCAATTTTATTCAAAGTACCTTTCTGATTGTACACACAATCAGAAAGCAACATGGTGGATTTCCGTATTCTGACTCAAGTGTGGGCGATGAGGGGCTCCAATTAAATCTGTGTAAAGGTCTTGTGCAGTTTCCCAGAATAGGTTACGTGTTTATGTATTTACATATATTCTCTCAGAGTATAGTTTTTGGCCATGTTTGACAGGCAATGTTAACATTATGTAAATAAATAACACATTAACTTCCATTTGATTGATTTCCCTCTGATTGTGGAATTTTTTGGAGGGAAATTATGTTTATTCCTTTACCTAAAAATGTAAAGAGTTGGGAAGCTTTAATGACTGTAATCAAAACAACAGGTAAACAAGGAAGTGTGGAAATCAAATGGTCTGTTGTTCTCAGCTGCAGCCAACATTCCTTAGTTAACAAGCTTAAAGACGGTCCAAATGTTTTTCCATTTATGATTTAGCCTTGTAGAAAATGAATGGGCTTCAAGAGACTTGTTGAGCATGTTGCTTGCAGTGTGTAGCACTGTCACAATCCCATCAGAGAGGACATTGTTAACATTGGTGTCCCTACTGAGAAACATACCGTCTGCACTTGTTAACCTCAAGAATGAAAAGAGTGAAGTGAATGGTTAACTCACCGTCATCATTCCCTCCATCATTCCAGTCTCAGCTTTGGAGGGGGCCTGCAGTCGCTCCATGGCCCACCGCTCCACCACCGAGGCTACCTGAGGACTGTCTATGTTTAGCAGTCTGAACCCCGTCATGTTGACCCCACTGTAGCGGTACGGCTCCAGGTCGAGGGCAAACAGGTCCTGCAGAGACACACCAACAACATTATCAGTGCAGAATTAATGTGATTTTCATTAACAGACCGAAAAGTAGAGGTGAGTTACTCAGCAAGGGTAAATTTGATTAAAACATTGGAACAATATATAGTATAATACCATGGAATTATACCAAGGGCACTGAAGATATCCAGCAATCTTATTATAAAACAAAGCACAGATGTTTGAGTTCATCTGCATAATCTTTGCATGACAGAATCTCTAGGAGGACACACACATCTAAACTTATGAAGGTTAAAAGGACACTTAATTGACACAATGAAACAGTGTGTAATTATTATCAGATTTTGCAGTCGAGTTTCAATAATAAACCACAAGATTCAAAGGTCTTGTGCTCATACTTTAATAAAAACAAGATTTATATGTCATTAAGATTAGATTTTGGAAAGGTGGCTTGACAACATGTTTCTTACCAGCGTGGTGAAGAAGAAGTGATAATATTCAGTCATCATCCCCATGGACAGAATCTAAATGGGATGTGAGACAGGATATGGTTCAGTTTTCCCACCGACTATACATTAACACCAGAGTTTTGTTCTAGCCAGCATAAATAATCTTTTCTTCCCCTAACAACATCCAACCTTATCTCTATCCCGTACCCTGGGACTAATTACACATTTCATCCATTTTCTGAATTGCCTCATTTTATATTGTTTGCATGCATTGCATTAACAAGTATCCGAGTGAGTATATGTCACAATTTGCTCATGTTAGCGTTGTGTTTCCAATTAATCTTCTGTGCAGCTTTTGGTTCTCAATGTGTATGTCTAGCTCTGAAATAGGCTCTGCTTGGATTTGGAAACGAACATAGGATTTCTGAAGGGGATAGAATTTGACTAATCTTGCACATAGTGAATATTAAACCAAAAGCAATTCAGAAAAGCCAAAATAGCACAGGGAGTATGCTCCATTGAAATATTCAAATAGAATGTCTGACAGACTATTGTATTTTAAGTATTAAGTTAACTAAGCTGTGAGGACAATGACCTCTGCCCAGTGTGGATATGAGATACTAATAGGTGTTTGTGTTATTCACCTGCTTTAGAACATCAGCTGATGTTTGGTAAGAGCAGTCAAAGATGACGTAGAACTCCTTCCCCTTCTTCATCTCTTTCAACAGAGGACGGGCGTCTTTACTTCCTGTTGGCAGCTGGCGGATCTTGATTTTAATACTGTATCTAGATGGAGCTTTGATCAACTCTTGCAAACGAATCAGCCCTTAAATTAAAAGACAAGAGTACTCATATTAGACCAAACAATATTATTCCTGTGGGTATTTTAATTGAGTTATATGCGGTGTAGTGAAAAAAGGACAGTTTAATTAAAACATAATCAGTTTTTGATTGTGTTCGAACAAAAACACATTTGCTTCTTTGACTGTAGGCAACTTTCAGACTTAGTTCCTGAAGTATAAAATTTAATTTATCTAATTTATTTAATTTATTTTGCTACACAAAGTTATGGCTTTTCTTAAAAAGTTAAGAAACTGATTACGAGACCACAAAACAGCAAAACCAATGGCAGTTGTCCTCCTACACCAATCTAACAATAACCCATCATCATTCAGTCGTCATTCCTGTTTACCCATCAACATTTTACTGCTATCAGATCATAATAAGAGGTCAGTTTAAATAAAACCAGTAACTGTCAGCTCTGCAGAATTACATACAATTCCAATACTAATTCTAATACAAAAGCTTATTTTGTTATTATTACAAAACAAGAGTGTTCATGTCTACGTGTTTTACAGGCTGAATTAAACCCTTTATGAGAGTATTAACATTACAGAGGCTAACAATGCTAGTTATCTAGCTAAACTACTTCACCTGCTTTCCATTAGTTTAGAATTTTCAGTGTTAAATAATTTATGCGGTAGGCGTAACGTTGCAATCTCTAACTAACAATTTGTTCACTTTTTTTATTTTTGTAAAGGTGCATATATGACATTCAGCCCCACCAGATGTCAGCAAATAACTATTCCACTATTAGATATAGTGGAGTAATGGCGTCCTGAGCAGAGAATGAAGTCACACTCCCTCTGTATGTGTTGTTATCCGAGCTTCTCTGTTCTTTGTTTTGATAGCCGGTCCGGCCACGCATGCATGCTAGTATATGTGAGTGTCCTCCCCGCGTCTATTTTCAACATGGTGTTCAGGTCACAATTTTTCTCATATTACAGCTAAACAGTACACTAAAATATGTTTCTGAAAACATTTGAGGTGAGAAATAGGCAATGCAGTATCTTGATTCATATTTGATCATCTCTGCCTAGTTTGACAGTTTGATCTGAGTTTCGTGAACCATGAGTTCAAATGGCGCTTTCTTTTTTTTTTCAACTTTATTGAGTAACCAACGTGCGTGTTTGTTTTAGTCTGAGATGCTGTTGCTCAAGTGCAACATCTGGTGGGGCTGAATGTCATATACTGCACCTTTAAATACACTTAAGTCAACTGAAGTGTATTTACACCAATCTACCTTTCACAAAAGCGTATTTACCATAAAACCATTAGTATTATCTCAAAATGAATACTCACAAAAGTATATTTTATATTAATCATAATTTTATTAATAATTTTATTCTGTTATCATTCCAAAAAATCAGATGCTAGCTAGCTACTTCGTTTGCTCCAAACACCTACAGTTGGTAAAAGACTTAGTGTCTTGCCCTGACCACAAGAGAACAAATAACAAAATTTGTTGAGGCTTTTTAGTTTGATCATATATTTCGGAGGTATTTATCGGAAGTGATAATATGCTCTCATATGTGTATTGACGCTGGCTTAACAAATTTTATGTTGCAGTTCCTCACTGTGACCACTGGAGGGCAGTAAACAGACGTTATCTCCGCCCAGTGTTAAATCAGACCTGAGTGTTTATTTTCTTTGGTCACTGAACCTAAAACTAAAATGTCTATATTGACGTTAGTTTGACTAATTTAATATTTTGCAGTTCCTCACTGTGACCACTGGAGGGCAGTAAACACCTGATTCTAAATGTACTACTGTGTATAGCTTTCTAACTTGATTTATGTGACATGTATATGTATCCTGTTCCTCTGCGGTCTATTTTGTGTACTGTTTTATGCTAAATCAGAGCATGAAAAGTTTAAGCATAAGCAGTGAGATGGTTAGGGTAAGGGGTCAGGGGTGTGTGTCGTAGTAAAGTGGGGTTGTTGCGTAGGTCTGCAAGACTGAAGATAGACCCTTCCAGTACAAAATCTTGGATAGGAAATGTTCACTGCCCTCCAGCAGCCACAGTGAGGAAATGCAACTAATTAAATTTACCAAGTTAGCATCAATGCA
The DNA here is from genome assembly GCF_910596095.1 of Thunnus maccoyii. Taxonomy (NCBI): domain Eukaryota; kingdom Metazoa; phylum Chordata; class Actinopteri; order Scombriformes; family Scombridae; genus Thunnus; species Thunnus maccoyii. Next base: position 26,331,573 of record NC_056538.1, on the reverse strand, counting down.
GAAATAATTGTATACTTAAGTTTCTGGCAAAGATAACAAAACGGAACTGTCAAATTAGGGTGAACTATACCTGTAGTTGCACCCATTTAACATGTTGGTTTTTGTGTGTTGAAGCAAGACATCCATAAATCATGCCTCAGTACTTCTGCTTTGAGAGGTCATTACTGCAGACTTGGATGTTTTTGGAGTGGTCTGTGTTTGGAGCCAAACATCATTAGCATCCACCACTATTGTCAACAACAAAGCTGGCTAAGTTAGTGGATGACGTCATTGCGCTGTGAGTGACACCGAGCAGAACTGAGGGAAGGGGTCTGGACAAGGAGCCAGAGAAACGATTCAGTGACAGACATGGCGGGAGAGTGTAGAAGCTACAATGAAAGTAGCAGTTTCTGCAGCAGAGGTACAATATTTTATTCAGATTCTCCTTTCCAAATGACCTGCTGTATCACCATCTAATGAACCACCAGACTGTTAATTATTTGCCTGGACATACTGCCATTCACGAGCAGAGCAGGTCTGACCTGCTGAGAGGACTCATGCATCATTTTGCACACACAGTCAGAAAAACAGCCTCTTCTGAAGGTAAGACACATACAATATATCATTAGCACTCTGCAGTGTGACTTGTGATGTTTTGTTTTAGTGGTTGTTGTGATTGCTCTGTCACGTGTGTTTATCTATTAGTCAAAGATGCTGTAGTTGTGATGGGCTGCAGAAGTCAATGATAGGCAAGATTATATTATTACTGTAACTATAAATAACTAGGGCTGCATAATGATTATTTTCATCATTGATTAATCTGTTCATTATTTTCACAATTAATCAATTAGTTGTTTGGTCCATAAAATGTCAGAAATGGTGAAAAATGTTGTTAACTGTTTCCCAGAGCTCAAGGTGAACATCTTTAAATGTCCACAACCCAAAGAGTTTATTATCATTGAGGAACAAGAAACAAGAAAATATTCAAATTTGAGAAGCTGGAATCAGAGAATTTGGAACTTTTCTTCTTTTTTCTTCTGACTCAGAACAATGAGTCAATTATCAAAATAGCTGGTGATTAATTTAATAGTTGGCAACAAATAGATTAATTGTTGCAGCTCTACAAATAACAATGTTATGACTTTCTCTGCAGCCATCTGGCATTTAGGCCTAACTTTGGCCTATGGTGTGAGTATAGTATCATTTAGGACATGATGATGCCTTACGTTGTTACAGATGGAGGCACTAACTGTTTACTTAACCACAGTAAATCTGTGGTGTTAGCCACAGTGCTTTACTGTGATACACACAGTAAGTCTATAGGTCAAATTATAGCATTATTGATAAAAATGAAAACAGAAAATCAACCATTCCTGTTTAGCATTTTGTATGATAAATAACTTAAACAATTATTAGATTGCTGATGATAACCTTTCTGTCGAATGACTGTATGATTAAATGACTAATTGTTTCAGAATTTGCATAGCATTTCAGTTGTGCCCACTGCAAATTTATGATGTAATCAATAGTGTTTTAACTTTTCTTCTATTACTATTAAAACACAATACAAATAGTAAAATTTACACATCACCATCACCATGAAAGCAAAGGTATATGACCTTTACCAATAACACCGAATGATGATTCAAGAAAACCAACGAGCTGCCAACTGAAGGTTGTGAACATTATAAGAGCCTCTGTTTTGTTTTATGATTTTAAAAATCTCCCAGGACTGGTTTGCACAGAAAAATGTGTCTGAGTAAAGCCACAGAGAGACACTTCATGCCCTTACACATGTATCTACACACGCCCACATATATATTCACACATACATGTACACTTAGTGTTCATCTGGGTATTTTATTTCAGTCTGTTATAGCAGAAGGAGCAAACTCCTGCCAAAGCATGCCCACCTCCATTTGAAAGGCCTGTATCTGCTGCCAAATGGAAGTAATGAGAAGAGTAAATTGAGGAGGTGATTGATTTCATTAGCTTTGATGAGTGTTATGCTTGTGATGGCTCTGTTGTTCAGGTCTGACAGGTCAGGTGTGGGGAGGCTCATGGCTCTGGCTAAGACTCATGGGATCTGTAGTTGCTGGCTTTCTTTTCAGGTTCCTCACTGTCTGGACATAAGTGATTAGCCTCATTCGTAGCTGCTATCTTTTCTTGGTAGCTTAACATAGATAATGAACTCAACTCAAAGCCCTTCACACTCAACTTTCACTCTTGTACCACAGAGGCCTTGTCTTCCTACCACCAGCAAACACTTCATCAGCACTTTGAGACATGTAAACACACACACACAGAGACACATACACACACACACACACACACACACACACAGTCAAACAGTTGTACACATTCATGGACACTCAGTTGACAATTTCAAATATTTATGTCTCATTCATAAAGTAGGGCGGACAAAACACCTCTCAGTAATAATGCAATAGCCTACAATCCTGCAACAGCACAAACTACAGCCTTCAAAATCAAGTTAAATCATCACCTCTGTAAAACAGTTTAATCAAAAGCCATACATTATAACTTTCTGAAGGTAAGTTATTGCAAAACAGTTGTATTAGACTGCATTAGTTTTAACTAGGTGTACTTGCAAATGCATGTACAGTGTGCACACATTTTAGTTGCCAGTTTCTAGTTCAGTTGGTAGTTGCAACATTTTATGCATATGCTCACATGACTATATTTGATATAATTTGGTATTAAAGTTTGTGTGTTTTCTGCTATATTTCAGGCATAACCGCAACCTGAAGCATATTTTTACATTTCAAGTCCATTTCTTCTGTTTTATGTGCATGACTATCAGTGGTGGAAAGTAACTAAGTACATTTACTCAAGTACTGGACTTAAGTACGATTTTGAAATACTTGTACTTTACTTGAATATTTCCATTTGATGCTATTTTATACTTTCACTCCACTGCATTTCAGAGGGAAATATTCTACTTTCTACTTCACTGCATTTAATTGCTTTAGTTTCTTTTCAGATGAAGATTTGACACAATGGATAATGCACAACACATTGTTAAAAATGAAACCAGTGGTTTCAAACCTTTTTGGCTTTTAACGTCTTACAAAAAGCAGTGTGTAGTTAGATTCACATTTCAGATGTCTATGACTTATTAACAGCCCCAACCTAATAGTGATGACTACATTAATAGTGTGTTGTGCTCTGAGTGCTGCCAACACGTCGGGCAACCTGCTAATGTGCAGCCTCTGCTACTCAGCCTGTGTAGACATTGTGTTAATCACTTCTGACATATGTTGCTGATGTGTTTTTATGCTTTACTGCTGTTTTGATCCCTGAAGTTCCCTCTGAGATTCATACCATATGTCTCCTATCATTAAATCTCATTTTCACTCACCAGTTGCATCCTCATAGACAACAGTGACTGTCTTCCACTTGTAGAACTGCACTATGTCCAGCACAGCTCGGCTTATGGAGGTGTATTCGGGATAAAGATTAATGTAGAAGCTGTCTCTGTTGTCCACTGACGGATGTTTCCAGCGTGTCTGGATGTGAGGGACTTCGAGGGCATTACAAATAGACTGGACCGCACTGACAGATGAGCTGTGAGAGGGACCAAACACGGCCCCAACACCCAACGCCAACTGGTCACAGGCTGAAGTAATGAAACACAAAGTGGAGATGGAAAATTACCAACTGAAGAGACACTTGAATCAACAACAATCTCTTTATTGATTATTCAATGCAACAGGCTTTGAATATTAAATGAGATCAACGGTACCTCTTCTTGATGCCTCAAAACTGTCGAACAAATTTATTCTCTGGATGTCATAGGTCAATGTGGTGTTTGGCATTAAGGTCCGGTTCCTGTTTATGTTGGTTACAGCAAATTTAAAGGCCAGCTCCTCAACACTAATGGGCTCATTCTCAAGCGTCTCAAAGATGCCCCCTGTAGGAAGAGAAGAAACGAGTAGTATTAGTTGCAGATCAAACAAGTTAATAGCAGAAAAATGTTGATCCAGTGACTTCATTCACCTCCATTATATTGATTTTGTAAAGTCTGAATGTTATCATGACTGCATTCTTACAGTTGCGTAATGTGGCCCAATTTTCTGTGTAATTCTGTCACATAATGCTATTAAGAGACTAGTTGAGATGACAGGATTTAATCTCATTCAGAGAAAAGCTTGACCTTTGCCAACTTCACCCTATTTATGTGGCCTAAATTTCACAAGCTGATACAATAGCCTTTGTGAAAGTGTGTGATGACTATGATAGGAAGACATACCAGCTTCACTGCTAATACCTCTAGGGAGTTATCATATCCAGTAATATATTATTATGGCAGACGCATCCAACACAATCTTTTTACTCTCCTTTTCTCTTTTAGAGATCAGTCATTTTTGATGAAATCGTACTCAAATATATAATAGTAATATAATAGTCTTCATCAATCAATCAATCAAACTGTATTTATATAGCCCCTTTCAAACAAATCAAATGCAATTCAAAGTGTTTTACAAGCAACTGACAAAATGTAGGATGCTAAAAATGGATTTAGAGACTAATTCACACCAAAACAACTAAAAAGAAAAAAGTTAATTGAAAGAGAAGAACCGGAGCACCTGAGGGTAGTCTGGTGCAAGGCCACGTAGTGCCTTATAAACTAATTAAAGAATTTTAAAATCAATACAAAAACTAACAGCTAAGTAACCAGTTTAAAGATTTTAAAAGACTTTAAAATAGACAGCAGAATTTTGAATTAATTGTAGCTGATTTATTGTATTCTTCGGTAGACCAGAAAGGAGAGAGTTACAGTAGTCTAGCCTGCTAGTTATAAAAGCGAGCATCAGTCTCTCTGCTCAGAGAGCATAATGGCCTCACTTTGGAGATGTTCTGCATGGTCTTGCATAATTACATCCCTAAACTTACTATAATTGGCAATAATCTGGCCAATAAGAATAGGCTTGGCCAGTTTGTCAGAGTGGCCAGTAAAGTTATTGAGGTGGGTCAGCTGCAGCTCTCTGACCTCTACTGAAGGCAGGTCCTAAGGAAGACCCAGGACTGTCCTGATCAACACCTGCAGAGTTTTCAGAGTTCAGGTTCAGAGTTTGAGCTCCTGCCTTCAGATCATAGATACAGAGCTCCTGCTCAGGGGACAAAAAGATACAAACTCTCTTTTGTCTGCACAGTAATTAGTAGCCTGAATTTGCATATGTGATCATGTGAAGTGATCTGACATTGTTTGTCCCTGTCCTCCGTCTAGATTTTTGCATTATGTTTTTTTATGATGAACGTGTTTTTTATATACCTGCCTGCAACCAAATTTCCACTGGTGAGATAAATAAAAGTTTGACTTTGACTATGACTTTGACTTGACTTGATGCGAGTAAAGGGATTAGGCATGAAGTGACTGAGTTTCTATCTGCCTGTATATCTATCTGTCTCTGTATACTACAGCTACATTTTCCTCTCTACATGTTTCTCATCAGCTGACTAGTCACCTTCATTTTCTTCAGGTACAAATACTTTGGCCTGTGTGTTCTGCAGCAGAAAGGTTTCAGTGAATCCCATATATAATCCTCACATAAAGTCCTCTGAAGTGCTGTTCAGTTATTTAATATCACCAATCTTTTTTTAAACTTTTTAATGAGACATTTTCTGGCCATTCTATATGAATCCAATGTACAGTAAACTACAGTATGTAAAAATCCCAGCACCTTATGACCTATAAAAACTACAATGAAAATGCAGAGCTAACCTCTGAGGTGTCACTGCTTATGGAGAGGCTGCTTTATTGTCCCTTCATATTGCACTGGAAAAGAGGGAAGACTCTCAGAGGCTAAATGAGGTGCAGTGGATTAACATTGACCGCTTTTCGTGTAAAAACCGCATATTGTATGACAAAGCAGAATCATTTTTCATTTACTAAAACATACTTAATCATCAGCCATGCAAAAGGGATTTTCATATCATGTCTATCTTTCCAGTCATTACCATAACTACCAACGTGCACCTGAAAGTATCCGAGTTTAACATGGCATTTTGTAAATGTGACATTCTAGTGAGTGCTATAATCAGAGCTACAACCAACAATTACTTGCACATTTGTCTCTGTTTAATTGATGTATTGTATAATTTTTATAAAATATCAGAAAATACAGAAAAATGCAAATGACTGTTTCCCAGAGCCCATCGTAAAAATGATTTTCCTGTCAACAAATTAATTATTCTAATTTCAACAAATCAGTTCAAACTAAGAGATTCTCAGAAAATAAGCAAATGACTACCAAATATCAGAGTAACAGAAAAAGACACAAGACAGTAATCTAAAGTATTAACCATTATCAAGTAAAAAAATTACATAATATACACAAATATTATAAATCAATGTAACACTGGAATTGCATTTTCCACTTCATCCTGCACACACATACACTGTACATTACATAGGACAAAGCGATAAAACACTGACCATTGCTTTCAAAATCAGCTGAGACCACAACTGTCAACATTTCATTTCAAGATACATTTCTCTTTTAAACACAATCACTTTTCAGCAGGCTGTGTGTGCCAGGGCCACAGGGAGGGGGGTTGTTTCAGAGTTGAGAAGATCATTCTGAAAACCATCCAACTCTTAATCCACTGTGTTGCTCCAGAAAGATGACCGTTCTAGCATGCCACGGCCGGCAATATGGCCATATATTACTCCAGCCATGCACGGGCGCTGCATACAATGTTTTACATTCCAGTTACATAAAGTGCAGCATGAAAAACATTAGGATTAAGGCCGGAAAAACACTGGATTGTCACCACCTGCATAAAGGGCGGTCAGACTCGTGTGAGATTCAGCGTCCTTATCGCCGCTGAAAATGCCCCTGCATGTCGATTTCACCCAAGCCTTTCAAATGTAAATCATTTAAAACATCTGGGCTTTCAATGATAGGATTTCTGAAATACTACAGTCAGAGCTAACTGTTTGTTCTCACTACAATGACATTCACAAGTGCAAGCAGATATAATGCCAGTTCTGAACAGTTAAGACAAGTCTGTTTCTTAATCCTAAAAAAAAAAATGTTTAATAGACTGCTGTAAAATGTACCAAGGGCACATTCACAATTTTTCTTACAGTATAATAAAGACTAAAATAAGACACTTTAAAAGTTCTGCCATTTTCAAAACTGTTACTTACGTTAACTATGAACACAAATTATGCCATCACAAGATGCCATTTCAATGCTGCAATAATTTGCAAATGACCCCACTTCAACACTGTGGCTACAGATGGCAATAGGTCATTGCACTGTCTAACAGTCTTTGAAGAATTGCCTGTGAAATTGTGATTGATTTGGATGGAGAAAAGGCCTTTAAAAAGCTCCCCTTGAGACCTTGATTGTGAATGACCTTTTTCTTTGGTGTAGCATAGCCTCAAACCCCAAACTGAGAGAGCCTTGTCTGGACTCCCTGGTCACTAAAAGCATGCTTGAAAGTGCCAATCCTAATTATGGTTACCAAGCCTCAGTGAGCAGCTGCTAGGACCTGTTAAAGTCCTTAATTCTATTCACTGCAATATGAATTTCCCAGGCAAAAATACAATAACCCTCTCACAAATTTGCAGAGAATATATATTCCATCTCTGTGTCCTTGATGTGACTTTTTCCTTAAAGGTGTTTTTAATATAAAAAGGGGAAATAAACATGAGTTTTGACCAGCCATTCTTGATGTTTGCTTCAAGTGCAGTGGCTGCAGCTAATGTCACTGGATTCAAAAAAGAGAATAAAATGATTTATTCAGAGCTTAACATTGTGCAGACCTCACTCCTTTGTACCCTGCAATGAAAAATTTTTGCACCTGAATAATTTGCCAGGATGTGCGCACACTTGGTCCCTTTTAAGGATTCAACAACAAAAATAATGCAAGTGGCAGCATCACAGCATCATTTCCAATCAGCGATTTTGTTTTCCTCATACTTTAACTAGGCAGTGAAAAATAGATGGTCCTGTTTGTGCGAGAAATAGCTGCAAAAATAGCTGCTGCTATTTAGATTTTCTGATTTACATTTTTGTAGTTGACCTCTAATCACAAGCATAATCACAGGCACAGACTCAAATGCAAAAGCTCCAAATGCAGCAAAAAACATGTACTGTATGTATCTGCAAAGTGTGTTTACTGGCAAATAATACAAATGAACAGTGGACAATGAAACTGCATAATTTGAGATGCACCATACCAGTCCTTAAAATAAAAATAGCTTGCCTATAAATTCAGTATTTATCAGCCTTTAATAATACATTAAATGTTGCCTCTTCCAGCAAGAAATTGATTTAAACTCATTGATAATCCTACAATAGCTTCAGACTTAAATGAAAAAGACATATTAGTAGCACCACTCACATCTGGACATGACCGTTGCATATAAACAGACAGGAAGGTCATATTCTTTTAATGAGCTATATAAACTGTTTACACATGACATTATTGTCAGAAAGAGGCAAATATGACATCTATTTTATTGCACTGTTAGCTTATTATTTTTCCTCTTTGAAGATTGGTAGAAAGGCAGATCCCAAAGTGAAAGAAAACACATTTATCTCTCCTCTCATTTCCACCTGAGATAAGATCTTAAATTTCTGCTTAAAGAGCGTCCAGGGGGATTCAGTGTGACGGCTGTTTGTCTGCAATTCAGCATGAAGAACGCCGGTGCAAGCAATCAGCAAAACACCACTGAAAAATATGCAAATACTGAATAAAACAACTGAGTTCTATGTTAAAAAATATGTCTTTGTGTAACAGACATTATTAATATACCTGAAGTTGTTAGACACTGTGTCAGGAAATGACTTATCTATCTGTTAGCTTAGTTATTGTGCAGCAGGGTACAAAAGCTCAGCTATAATCACTCTGTCGTTATCATAGTCATGACCACCATCAAACACCCAGACATCTGGAGGGAAGCAGCAACAGGACTCCACTTCATTTTGAGAAAATGAGTTTCAAATTAGCTGATATATTCATGTGGTTGAAAACTGAGGCCGGAGATCATAGTCTTATCTCTATAGGCATTTTCTATTAAAAGACATGTGTGCATATCACCAGGAAAATAATTAAGTTTGTTCCTACTCCAGGCTCCAACAATTGTGGTCCAATGTGACTGAGTCAACACTGATGTCCACATTAATAGTTTACTCCTAACATTTTTTAGGTTGAGGAAACAACAAGCAATCCCTGAAGACACTTTGAAATCAACCAGCTTTGATCAGAGCTCATTACAATATTTCATCTCAATCTCCTTCCCTGGTGACAAACCTTGACCATACCTAAGGATCCAAACAGGCACAAATGTCCAGGTTATAAAGTAGCATACCGTACAGCATATATACAATAAGCTAATATCAGTTAATTTATCTGTCTAGCTTTACTTTAAATGAAGAGTAATGATTAAAAAAAAAAGAGTCCAGTGTTTAAGATTCATTTTTTAACCTACATGCCCTCGCTTATTTCAGGCATGTACCACCACCACTCTAACATTAAGTGCATGCAAAAATCTAGATTTCACATCCTAAACATGATCAATATTTTGTAAAATAATTTATTATTTAAATAAATTTAGGATATATAATAAATACATTCATATATTCCATGAAGAAATTGATTCTTTGTGGCTTTTGCAGTGTGATACTGCGGCCTGTAAACAAACCTGCCTGAACACAAGTCTTTTGAGCAGTGCTGTGTGGTCGGCTTTTGAATGCAACTCCACAAATGGGTCACCGGATCATGACTCTGTGCATCTTTATATTCTGCACTTCTACATTTTATAGGGTAGGATAAAAACAACACTAAAAGGAATCAATTTTTAATATACGATGCAGTTAAAATGGGGAATAAGCACCTCACACTTTCTGTTTGCAGATGACACATGGATCAATGCACTCACTCAAAAGGCTATTAGCGAGCAAATTAACTAAATGGACAAGAAAGAGCTGCCTTTGACAGCTTATACTTCAGTAATTACAAATGTGAGCTAAAACGTGGAGGTAAAACTATAAAGTTAGAACAGAAATCACCTCAAAAAGTAAGGAAAAGCTTCTTCCTTTTTATTTTAATACTGCAGAGTTTTTATAACGGCTTTATGATTAATGCAATTTATAAAGAAAAAACTAACTGAAATTCTCGCTATAACTACCATTAATTAATTTTCAATATAATTTTCAGGATCACTGAGCTTCCATCTCATCTTTAATAGGCCAGACAATGCTGTGGGGTGATGCATGCTAGGAGGTCACAAAAACAAAAGATTCTGCTCATGCTGCAGGCTAATGCTGATAAACCCTGAGGCACTGCTTTTTATAGATTTCTGTTCCTCTCTTCAGTGCAGAGAGCAGGAAAAATAACATGGTTCAAGTTTAGGCAGCTGGGCGCACCTTTTCGTAACCCAGAAACAAAAAGTAACATTAAGAAAATGATCTTGTGACTTTGTCACTCTGTGCAATTATCACATGAAGGGGAGTCTATTAAGGCAGAGGAACACAATAACGTAGTGTTTTCCTTTCTCCCCTCTCCCCATTCTGGGCCAGTTCCCAGTGAGAACCCCCCACACCCCTACAACACCACCAGTACCACTCCAACCTGGGCCCATGCCAGACTGTGAATGAATGAGGAGGTCCTAACCAGTCTACTGTCTTCGTTTGATGTGGAGCACTGAGGTCTCTCTGTTTAATGGGGAGCTGCTAGCGACCTACCACCAAAACATTTAGGCTAAGAGAATAAAAATAAGGATTATATTCTGCATCACTACGTCAGGAAAATCCTGAACCACTGGATTTAAGACTATTTAAAAGGGAGATGGATTACATCTAATGATATTTCGTTGGCCAGTAGTAGCTAATCACACCTTTTACATCACATGGATCAGATCATAAATAAAGAAATCAGATATCACTAATACATAAAGCACGCAAGCAAGAGATAACAGGAATTTAACAAACAGCAAAATAGAGTCGAGGCCAAGCCACAAGCTGCTGCTTCTGTGCTCTCCCCAATGATGAGATTTGGTCGCTGCCATATTTGGGGAAGAGACTTTCTGCATAAAGAAGATTAGTGTTAGTTGTTTAAGGGCTTGGGGGAGAAGATTTACCATTATTACCAACCCCAGTGAAAAGAGTGGAAGCCAGTCACAATCTGATGCCAACACTTGCCAAGACAGAGAAATGTTAATTGAACCAAGCCACACACCATATGGGGGAGATTATGATGTGTGCGGGTCATGCAGAGAATGACAAAGATTAGGTGGCCTCGGAGAGTGATAGATGATTTAGAGAGATTAACAATATAGTGCACAGATCGGGACTGGTAGAACAGGGACGTGGCGCCGGCCTATTAGCCTTTAAAGTTATGCAACGCCAAGTCTGATTGTTAAAGTCTTTAGAAGTAGAGGAAATTTAGAAAAAAAACAGACATGCCCTGAGCATTGAGTGGAGCAGAGAGTCCTGAGGCCTAAATTAAAATAAGTCATTTTTTGTGATGCAATCTACTAACCCATGAGACGAACAGTGGATAACCAATGGGAGAGGAGTAGAGAGCATAAACACCATCTCATTGTATTCTTTTGTTTCAGTTGCATCAGAAATCAAAGGGGGATAGTCGGAGCAAGGGCTCTGTTTGTCCAATTACAAGTGCAGAGTGAAGCTGAAAGTAGAGAAGCCCTTCTTGTCAACTTTCAAAGGCTACACAGACGACTTTCGACTCAGATTCACTTTCACAGATGTTACTGGCTATCAGCGTACATATCCACCAAGTCTAAATAACTTTAGAGTTTGTTAGATGGGAAAGAAGCCAAATATAAAAGTTTCAGTGAAACTGCCCACTCTTTATTCTTTAGCTGTGTATCCATTTCACATTCCTCTGTGCCAAGACATCATGCCAACAGTACATGCTTTAAGATGCAGCAGTAAGCCAACTTAATCACTCATCTGCCTCTGACCTGCTCTGTCAACATGGAGGAAAAGAGAGAGAGACTCTGGCATTGGCCAACCAAAGTGGATTAACATGATTTTAATGGAAACCAATAGAGTTGTTTCATGTGGACCTGCTTTATCAACCCCCCACTCTGTCCACAGAAGTTTGAAAAAGACAAAAAAAATCCAGTAATGAAACTAATAAGAATACTGTAGAAACATCACAACAACGTGGAAAAGGTTCCCAAAGGACAATAATATATTATATAGTATGTATTAATCCAGTTTCACTCAATATAAACTCACTATAGTGTGTTACATAAAAACACACATTATATGCCCTTCAGGTATATTACAGCAGATGACAATATGATTGCCAGATACAGTAACAAGAGTGTTAGTGACACAACAAGAGACAAAACATTTCAAACTGAGCTGTGCAATTACTATGAATGGATGTTTTTGCATGACATGCACATATTTAATCTGTGGATTATTCATCCTGGCAGGCCTTAATTAAGTATAATGTATAACTGATTGCTCAGCTTTAAAAAGAAGCAAAACTTCACGCTCTATAGGCATCATGAGAGATTAAAAAAATATCTCAAATTATTATTATACGACCGCCAATATTCACTTTCTCTTTTTTTAATTATAGATGCACAGATAGAATAAGTTATCAGTCCCAATGGGAAATAGGTCTTGTAATCATAGGATTGAATATTAAAACACTTGATGAGTGCACAGTAGTAATCTGCACATTAACAGTCAGTAAAAATGACTTTAAAAATATGACAATTTTACCACTTACCAATTCTCAGGACTTGCTGCGAACTGAGCCAAAACTCTGCCATAAAGTACAGCAGTGAAAATAACAGTCCCTTCCTTTTCGCCATGGTCCTCCCTCCAGAGTCGAGTTTAACATTGATATCAGTTTTTCTGCCCTCGGTAATTCATGCTGATAACTTGCCAGTCCTTGTATCCGTAACAAAAACAAACTGGCATCCGACCCACATCCTGCCCTCACACATTGTGATGAGGAAGAAAAACAACAAAAACAAAAACACAAGCTCCACTTATAGTCGCCAATTATCAAATAAACTCCAGTGTTCCCATTCTAAAATCCTTCCTGTGCAGCCTGTGGGGTTGGCTTCCCACATTCACTGTCCAGATATCATGTTTTTTTTTCCCGGTGCACACTTGAATTGTTGGGTGCAACTGAGGAGGAGCACTGTGCACTGTACTCCTGCTGTCAAGTCCCCATAAATGCACAACAGTATTTCCAGTTACAAATTTCAAAATAAAAGACATTTTCAAATTTATTTTATTTATACAGCACTTTAAAAAGCAAACAGTTTTTTGCACAGACACATACAGTATGTACACTCATACAAGCATAAAAACATATATGTACATAACAGATGTTGTGAAAATAAAGTAAGAAATCAGATATAAATTTAAAAAAAACAGATTGAACACAATTAAAAGCCAGAGAATGACAGTGGGTCTTAAGATGCATCTTAAAAGCATCAACAGACTCAGCATGTCTAATGGCCTCTGGCAGGCTATTCCAGAGCTGAGGAGCCACTACAGAAAAAGTCCTGTCCCCGGCCTTTATCTTTTTTCAATGAACGGGGTACAGCCAACATGCCATGGTAGGAGGCTCTGGGGGGTCTCATGGTGCTCTAAGGGCTGAGAAGTTCTGAAATATATGTAGGGGTGAGACCATGTAGTGATTTATAGACAATTAGAAGGATTTGGCATTTTGGCAAATGTGGAAAAATCAACATTTACAAGACAAAATCTACTGGAGATGATTCAGTCATAAAATGTGTATTTAAGAAAGAGAAACAAAATACAAACTACCCAAACATGACTGAGCTCCAGGGCAGATTATCATATTAGATTTAATGTAATTTCTATTAAACATTTGTGTATATTTCTTAAAGGGCCTGTGTGTAGTATTTAGTGGCAACCAACTGAATACCCCTCCTCTCCCCCTTGCCTTCCAAGCATGTAGGAGAACCTACAGTGACAGCAAAACTTGCAAAAAACACGAAAGGCCCTTTCGAGAGCCAGTGCTTGGTTTGTCCATTCTAGGCTGCTGTAGAAACATGGCGGTGCAACATGGCGGGCTCCGTGGAGGAGGACCTGCTCCCCATGTAAATATAAAGGGCTCATTCTAAGGTAACAAAAATAAAACAGTTCTTATTTTCAGGTGATTATAGACTAATTAAAACATATTTATGAATATTATATTCAATTTCTGCCAAGTCTGTTCTGCTAGATGCCACTAAATTCTACACACTGCACCTTTAATTGTCATCATATGACATGACATCATATATTCAACCAAACATCTGTTGCCTATTATTCAATATCCCAGATTTTCAAGGTGTAGTCTTGTAAATAATCTCTTTACCCGTGGCTGTTTGCAGCTAATTAATCCACCATTTTAGTGGACAATTCATGCTTGTATTGTGAAAGCACGGTTTTCCTGTTTCCATTTTTACTTCAACTGTCTGTGGCTGACTTGACAGCTGAGAGTCCCTCCCGTGCAGGCGCTCAATTGAGGGCACAGCCAAGCCGCTGATCCGCAAACATGGATACGTCCTGAAGATTAACTTCAAATCTGGCAACATTCGACCTCGACAACGTCTTTGCTTTGGTACACCGAGGAATGATTAAATCTTTGCTCCAGTCCTGATGGAAACGCAAATCTAATCTTCAAACTGGTCGGTGACGCTCCCTTGAAGATTAACTACCTCAAACTGTTTATCTGACACAGTCTCATAGTAAAATAAAATGTGTCCACGTTACCTTAACCCACTTTTTACCTTGAAGCAAAGTGTTTCAGAATTTGAGGTTAAAAAGTCACCTTGTAACTCAATTGCACCAATCGGCAGCTGTTGATGCTATAAACAAGTGGGGTCCAGGGGTCCTTGAAGGAGTACCAGGGGGTCCCCAGTAAAAAGGGGAATAATTGATTTTCACTATAATTCCATCTGCAAACATCTAAAAGCAAAAACTTTATCAGATGGGGGAAACTGGGACAAAATCTTATCAGATGGGGGTCCGTGGTCAAATTTGTCAGTTTAGGGGTACTTGACGTGAAAAAGTTTTAAGCCACTTCTTTTTAAGCAAGAGAGAAGCATCAGGGGTGTTTCATGGGTGTCTTGGGATTTGTATAATCTCACTTTTATTTATTTCCCCAGAAATTAGCTAAATTAGAGACTAAGAATTATAATTATTTATAGATTTAAAACAGCAATTATATCACACGGATGGTTTTTCCTGGGACAAAATCTTTTATCAAAAGGCTATGTGCAGTTTGAAGTCTCTGCCAGAGATGATATAGTAAAAGGCGTAAAGATTATCTGCGGTAACTCACTGCAAAACAAAACTATTTAGCTGGGTAAACTATATCTCACATGGCCATCGGAATATGGTCATCTTGATTTGGAAACTCAATTTTAGTACAACTACAATTTTGTCAAAAAAAACAATGTCACCTAATGTTGTTTAAAGCCCATATGGATGAAGGATTCACTCACTCTCACCATTATTGTCCCTCACTATAATTTGTCTCAGTTGCCTGTAGTTTAAATGGGGTGCTTATGTTGTGAATTTATTTGCACAGTATGAAGTTTTTTCCAACTCAGCTACAACAAGCTACAAGCAACTAAGCTTCAGATAATGAAACGCAGTGGAAGGAAAGTATTATTTCTCTGACACTTACAAAGTGAGAAGGAAAGGTTGCAAGATCTGTCCCGAGTTTAAGACATTCATCATGTTCTTTGCTGTCATCTAGTGGTGAATAATGACAGTGTCTGGGATTGGTTTAGGCCACCATTGTGTTAGCATACGCAAGACTTTTGAACTGTCAGTATAAGCTTTTATCAAGCTATAATCATTACACATGTAGTACTTGTTGATAGAAAGCAGATTTATTTATTGAAAGCCAGTTCAGTAGCTCATCTATGTCTATGCCTCTGTGAAGGCCCTTCCATCTAGTTCTACTTTTTTTTTTTTTTACAGTAATATAGCATTTGATGATTTCAGTACCATTATCACACCAAGAATCTGATTTAAAACTACACCTAGATGATGGTGCTTCACCACATGGTGTGGTAGTAAGCAGTATTCATTAATTTTTTTCATTTACTTAACCACATATCTCAGACATTCATTCCTTTACTTGTTTATTTCCGTACTGCGTCACATAGAGCCTGGTCTCTGAGAAGAAATTCTTTATGTAGCAGAATGCACAGAAACAGCCTCCCCAATCCTGTGTGTCTATGGAAACGTGCTGATACCCTTGGAAAATACCACACTAAACTCCACACAAACAGGTTTATCTTAATACTCATCAAAAACTAGTGAGTGAATTACTGCATCCTACAAACTGAACTTGAAAACTTATAAGCCTTTGTAATTCATAATTTCCCTTTAATGACCAATAGTAATAGTAATATGAATATATTCTTAAAGTAAGTCATTTGTCACTGCTGAGCATTCTGTTTTTCTTTCACAGTTGCAAAGACATCTTGTTATACAATACATTTAAAAAAAACCCAAGCACGTACAATGGTAACAACAAGAAATCCAAAAATATAATGAACAGATGGTTACAGAGATGCAAAAGACAAATCCTCAATGATAAATATCTCTTTTGGGAAAGTAAGCTCATGTTATGGTTTCATGGAAACAGCCCATCACCTGTATTTACACTAATAACAACAGCAGTTGTGCTCAACCTCATCACATAACAATGTTTTCTGCAATACAAATAATAAAAATTACATTAATAGTACAAAAAAGTTGAATATGTTATTAAATCTGAGCATCTGGATAATCCAATATTAATCAAAGATAACAAAGTTGACTTTCATCTTGCCGCTGATGTACAGCAGTTTAAATGCACTTATGATGATAGAGTATAAAAGCGCAGTGCTTTGTGTTTGTAAAGGTTAATCAGCTACAAAAAGCTCACACATTATTTTTCCTTATATGTATACGCCAGCCCTGTTCCCACTGTGAGCCTGTGGTTCAAATCTTGATTCTTTATATCCTATGAAAACAGGAGTGTGTGGAACCGGATGAAAGCTGGACTGGTAGGACATAGTGGGATTGCCGGTATAAATTGATGAATGTGGTGTGGTGTTTTGGCCTTTGTAGAAGGAGTGTCCTGGCGTATACAGGCTTTCAACATGGTTAGAACTCCTCATAGAAGAACGATGAGCTACGCTACCTTGATAAAACAATGATGCATTTTCAGGCAGACCCGGGTTATAGACAACGGGAGGGTTGATTAGTGCGCCATTAGTTGTCATTACTTGAGGGACGTTGTGCATCGGAGTTGCTATTTGTTGTCCAACAGAGCTGTTGTCCTGTGGAGAAGGCTGGTATGCATTCGACCTGAGGCTGGAAATACTCGAGATGGGATGATAGGTCATCAGAGTTGGCTTGCTTGGTGCTGGCTTGTAACCAAGAAAGTTGGCCGGGTAGTACATGTCAAGTGATCCTTTGTCTGAGGGCATACGGCGGCAGACAAACAACGTGGCCGAGGCAAAAAGAAATGCGCCAGTCACCCAGCCGATGTAGAGGGCCTCTCCCAGCTCCCTCCTCTGTGCATCGATCAGTAAAGGGTTGTAGAAGTCCCTGATGATAACGTGACCGGTCCATGATACAGGAATGAAGACACAGACACAGGCCATGAACTGCATACAACCTGCAACCATCAGGATTATTGTCTTAGCCCAATCATTACCCTGAATACAGGAAGTACATCGCATTCCTGCTAGAGCCACAAGGAGCCCAATTCCTGACAAGGCCAGAGAACAACACATCAGACCCCTGGCTGCCTGTAGCTCTGGTGGCAGAAACAGCAGGGAGTCGTACACCTTACACTGCATCCTTATGTTGGCCTGTCTGTAGCAGTTCATCCATAAGCCCTCCCAGCGTGTTTCCATCACAATTATGTTCTCTCCGATGAAAGCTGTCACCTTCCACATGGGCATTCCTGTTGTAGCCGCCGCCCCGATCAGCCCGACCAGGCCAATGCACATTGCAGCTATCTCCGAAATGCCTTGAACCATTGTGCAGTGTACAAGAGTCCAGCTGTGTCCAAATCCAAAATTAGGAAAGTTCACTCAACAAATTCTGATGCTTTAGTACATCTCAGAGAAGGAGACGTGCCAGAGACGTGCCTAAGGCAGTTAGGAGTTTGTGCTCATCTGACTGTGAGAGGCAGTTTATTATGGTAACAATGCTTTGTGGTCACCTGGTTGACTCAGAGTGATGGGGGTAAAAAACACCTCTGCATATTTTGTGTTTATGGTTCCTGTGGCTATATAGTGGTATATCTGTGTCATCAGCAGAAAACACCAACAAGACAATACCAGAAATGACTCACAACTTTTGAAAGTTTTTATCACTTGTTTTTATTCTCCATAATTATATGTGATAAAAATTCAAAAACATACAATATAGCACATAAGCTCCTGCAGTACTCCTGTTGTCCACTGGGGAGCAGAGATGACCTTCAAGGTAATGAAACAGTGAGGGAGCTCACATCACAGTCAAAATAGTTATCGATTGTTGAGTACCAGATATACTATATATTTTGATATATCAGAAGTAACATATTCTATATTCATATAGCCCGAGGGCAGTTGAAAAGGCACAACACAGAAAAACAGATCCTTCATTTTGCTATAACCTTGAGCAACAAAAGTGAAACACAACATTGTTATTATCTCAACAAACATTTCTAGTATGAAACAGCAATAAAATTACTGTGTTTTTTTTAACTAATAGAGACCCTAACACTGTGGATTTTATGTTTTGTTTAGAAATGTAAATGCATCATGTGTATTGAGAGGGGAGATTCTACAATTAAAATTTAAACTGCAGTTTGCTTTTGGACTGACTGAAAGTGAAATAATGTGACCCAATAGTTCAAGAGCTAATGTACTTGACTGAAGAGATAGGAGTGCTCTTTCATTGCTCAAACACATGGAACATGTATCCACATGGAAATGAACTGCACAAGTTTTGGTCTAAAGCTCTCTGTATCTCCATTCACAGTGACTTGCAAATTCTGATCACGTGATCATGTTGTCAGGCTCCTGTAGCTTCACCCAAACACCAAGCTGTCTGCTTAAGTTTCCTCTGACACAGTCCACACCTTTAACAAGCTATCTTAAACCAGCATCTCCTGTTTACTCAGCCATTTGCTCAGCTCTGTTAGTTCCTAAGAGCTGCAGGGCATCATACCAAACTTCAACAGAGATTCACATTCGTTATCCGTTAATTTCTACTAGATACATAATGTTTTGAATTTTAGGTACATTAATAGAATTTTAGGAACACTAATGTCCATGTAAGTCTCACACAGAGAATCAGTCACCTGGCTTTGTTTTCCCTTTGTGAAATGTGTATCTAATACTGGTAAAAACAAACAAACAAAAAAAAACTGGTAAAACTAGTAAAAACAAAGTAGGTAAATATGATGAGTGTATGTATGAAGGGTGATATGTGCCTGTGAGAGGTCATGTTTAGAAAGAGTCAGTGTGTTGAATTGTTTTGAACTTGGGTTGAAATATCTGTGAAATATAACTGCCTGTGTAACTACACAGCTCGGTCATTTGTAATAGTAATGGCATTTTAACCATAAACTCAAATACACGTTACACTACTCAGTGATTAAGTTAGCATGAATATTTATATACAACATATGCATACATAGTTTCTGTGCTAATATTCAAATATACAAATGTTGTCAGTATAAAATAGTGATTATATTATAAAACACATATAGAAATCATGCATCAGCTTACAAAGGCAAGGTTATTATCAATTTTTAGATTTATATCATGATTCTGTAAACAGTGCTCTTTAATAACACATTAAGTACTCCTCAAATAGTATATTAAAAAAGAGCGACATCAGTATGAATTAGGTCTATATAAATTCATTGTAAATTTACTCATTGAAATGTGTTTTTTGTAACCTGAAATACATCTTTTGACATTTGAAATGTGTCATGGATTGCACAGCAAAGCAAACCTTGTGATAGTCATTACCTCAGTCAGTTAAAGTGTTCAGAGATAAGCCACACCACTGCGTACAGACGGATATCTGGAGTGGTAGCTGTAGTTGGTTGATGGATGTCTTGATAGCACTGGCTGGGGCTGGGGCTGGGGCTGGGGTTGGGGAATGAGCACCAGCTGTTGGGGCTGTAGAGGTTGTGGAGGATAGGCCATGTAGTCGGAGTTCCTGGAGTACACATACCGTCGTGAATCTTTGTCGTCAGACTGCAGATTACAACAAACAAACATGCATCCCCCAGCAAACAAGAAAGCGGCGGCCACCCAGCCGATATAGAGGGCCTCTCCGAGCTCTCTGCGCTGTGCATCAATCAGCAAAGGGTTGTAGAAGTCCCTGATGATGACGTGACCCGTCCAGGACACAGGGATAAGGACACAGATGCAAGACATTATGATCATGCTTCCTGCAATGATGAGGACCAGTCGCTTGGCTCGATCGTCGTTTTCAATACAGGATGTGCACTGCAGCCCCACCAAACTGATCAGCAGGCCAAGGCCACCCAGTGCCACAGCACTGCACATGAGCCCTCGTGCCGCCTGTAGGTCAGGGGACAGAGCCAGGAGAGAATCATACACCTTGCACTGCATCCTGATGTCCGCCTGCCTGAAGCAATTCATCCATAGACCCTCGTAGCGGGTCTCAAACACAATGATATTCTCCCCAATGAAGGCTGTGACTCGCCACATCGGCATCCCAGTGCTCGCTGCTGCCCCGATCAGCCCAATCAAGGTCAATATAAGACCCACTATCTCCAGTGCTGAGTTGGCCATCCTGTCCTCCTCTTATTCCTCCAAGCTTGTGCATACAAAAATGAATGGACACAGTGCAAACCTACTAGGAAGCAGTAGATTCCCTCTATGAAAGGGCTTTGCATCCCAGTGGAAGGGGAGGAGCAGGTTGATGTTCACCTGTACTACCTCCTCCCAGTGGATAGGACACCAGAATGGGAGGGGTGGGAATTGTGACCTGTTGCTAGGAAACAGAATCCCCCAGGCCTGTTTTTTTCTTTGTACACATATTCCAGGAGCTGCTTCTGGCTTCTACCTTGTTTATTCAGAAGTCTCAATTTACAGTCATGCTTTACAAGGAACCTTTTTTTAAAGGGATTTTATTAACAAGGAGGAAGTTGTAATCATTTACCAATTTGTTACTGATGGTGTTTCTCAAAAAGGCTTAATATATTACCAGTTTCAACCACAGAAATTATTGACATAAGTAGAAACATAGACATTAACCAGGTCTTTGTCCTATTTGAACTTAAAATCATTCAACTCTGTGGAGTACCATATGTTACAGGGAATGACTAAAAATGATAAATTATAATTAATTATAACTCTAATGTAGAGTATTTAGAAATTTTTATACATCATTGTCCGTATTCTGTGTGTGTATGCGTGCAAGCATGCATGCGTGTGTGTGTGTGTGTGAATTTGTCATGAGATGGAAGTAATACTTGTGTACCTATGTGTCACTGTCAGTGTTGGGTTACTTGTCTGGTTGCAACACTGGCTCAGTTGAAATGAAATCTCTTGGCAGTTTTGCATTGTGAGTGGACCCGTGTGAACAGTCTGGTTTTACCAGTTTAGGCACACTGCCACTGAAAACAATGGAGATAACACAACAACTCCCCATTTGCATACCATTGAGTGTAACAAGCAGTTTCAGTGGGAACTTTTTAATCCCAGACAAACTCAAGATCTTCTGGCAGGGAATAAGTTACTGGCCTTCATGTAAGCAATAGTACAGCCTCATTTATTGATCAGTTTAGTCTAATCTTGATTGGACAACAGAAAAAATAGAAAAATCTTGTTTTTTTCAAATTTATCCCTTTTATTAAATCATATCATATTCATATCATATTGATCCCATATGCACACCAGGACTGTGAAAAAGTAAGTATATACATGTACAACAAAAACAACAGTGAACAATCATGTGGAGGTATATTATCTGAAAAAGGCCTAGTGCATAATTTGTTCTCAAAGAGCATTTTTAACAGAGGCTGTGAAGACAATTAAAACAAATCTGCAGTTAAAAGTTGTATTATTACACATTCATTATACTTTGCCTGAATTATTTACTGTGGTATATGGAAGCAGATTCAAATAAACAAAGCATAGACACTCAATTCAACAGTTCATAATTATCAAAATACAATCAGTTCCACAATGGATTACAGTCTCTGCAATACACTTGGTCCACTTTGAGAAAGTCATGAAAGATTTGGCCATTTCCAGTGACAGCCTCTGGTCATATTGGTCAATTGAAAAAAAAAAGGTCTCTGTGTTTGATTTTCCTCACTAGTACTGAGTTGGTGTGTATGCTACAGATCCTGGTGGAGGTACAGAGTAGGGAGGCTGGTAGGAGTATGCCGGCTGGTAGGTGTACGGTTGGTATGTATATGCAGGTTGGTAGAGATTTCCCCCGGGGTTGTATACAATCCTCTCATCTGGATCCTGGGTGCGAGGAGCGTGACGGCATAGCAGGATCACTCCGGCAGTGAAAAGGAAAGCTGAGGTCACCCAGCCGATGTAAAGAGCCTCCCCGAGCTCCCTTCGCTGGGCATCAATCAGCAAGGGGTTGTAGAAATCCCTGATGATGACATGGCCAGTCCAGGACACAGGGATTAGAGTAGTGACACAGGCCATGAGAAACAGACAGCCTCCAGCCACAAGAACAATATGCTTTGTGCGAGCCCGATGGTCCACCACTTTGGTACACTTCATCCCCACTGCTGCAACGATGAGGGCAAAGGTGGTCAGGGCTACAGAGCTGCACATCAGACCCCTGGCAGCCTGGAGGTCTGGAGGCAGAAACAGCAGGGAATCGTACACCTTACACTGCATCCTGATGTTGGCTTGTCTGTAGCAGTTCATCCACAAACCCTCCCAGCGGGTCTCCATGACAATGATGTTCTCCTCAATGAAGGCTGTTACTTTCCACATCGGCAGGCCTGTCACAGCTGCCACTCCGATTAGTCCGATGAAACCGATGACGAGGGCCACTACCTCACAACAGATAGCTTCCCGACGCTCCTTTTTCTCAATTCTCTTTTTTTCCTCATAGACAGAGTCTGGATAATCTGCATAGGTCTTCGCCAGCTTCTCATCATAGCCATAGCCAGAGCCTACATAAGATTGAGGTGGCTTGCTGTAGCCACTGTAAGCAGTATAAGAGGCCATTGCGGCTATCACACAGAGAGCCAAAGGTAGACCTCCGGCTGCACTCTCACCGCTCAAGAAACAAATCTAAGGAGAACAACAAGTCAAAGAACTTATAGCTACACCCACAAAAAAATGCTAACGATGCAATGCAACCTTACTGGTTGAGCTGCTTCACAGCCATCAGATAAATGGGGACACGCCAAAGAGTTGCTTTTTTTAAATGCAAATACAACTGTCACTTTAACAATTGGCCATTTGGTCTTGTGATTAAGAATATTTAATCACAGATGATCAAAGTATGTTCTCCTCTCTTAAAGTTTAAAGCAGTAACCATTCAGTTTCTGGGGCACTCCATATATTATAACATTTTCAATACTACATGGAACAATGTCTTCTTGTAAACTAAAGAAAATTATTTAGACAGTAAACATGATTGCCAAAAGCTACTACAACATAATGATAAACATGAAAAATACATAAAGATCATTGCTTTGGTAGGAAATTAGAGGTTAAAATGACACAATTAAATGTGTGGCCCTTCTTATCCCTGAGAAGAATTGGCATAAAATTAAAACAATTATTTTTTGATATACAGTATGAGAAACAAAAAAATTACATAATGTCTACCTTTTTATGTAGGTGGTGACTGTATGTGGGTTACAAATCTATTGTCTCTCTCAAAACAAAAGCCGGTGGTGTCAATCTGTCTCCTGCTTTATATGTAAACCGAGCTGATAAAAAGGTGTGGAGTACAGAAACTTGAGTAGGGTTGATTTCATTGTAACTCAGTACTTTCAGTTCATTCAGTCCCCACGTTGCCACTGTCACACTTATGCTGCATTTTGTCTTTTGTGCAAGACAAAAAACAAAACACTTGAATTAATAGAATGGAGGCATATCTGGAGTGTTAGCTGTGGTTTGTTAAAGTTTGCTCTTGTGGGAAGCTAGGTATAAATTATACAAATCACTCTCTAGTAAAAATGTGATTGTACACAACTGTAGAATCAAAAGTGACCAAAAGTCACTCTCTAGCCTCCAACTAGTTCAGAATGCAGAAGCTCAGCATCTTACTGGTTTTAACAGACGACATCACATCACCCCAATCCTGGCTTCTGTCCATTGGCTCCCTGTTTGATTTTACTGATCACTTTTAAAGCACGTCTGGCCCCATAACAGAAATGTTGACCCAATATGAGCCAGTTTGCAGCCTTAGATCTTGAGGTGGGTCCCTTCCAAAGTTGAGGCTTAAATCTAAAGGTGACCGTGCTTTTGCTGTCAGGGCCCTTTGGCTTTGGAATGACCTGCCTGAGGAGATAAGGCTCACAGAATCAGTGACTTCTTTTAAATCACTTCTTAAAACCCATTTTTATAGTCTTGGTTTTATGTGATGTTGTCTTTTCATTGCTTTTACTCTTTTTATTTGTATTGTATTTATTTATATTTACTCTTATATACTTATATTCTACTACTTATATACTTATATTCTTTTACCGTCTTTATCTTTCATCATCCTTCTGTCTTTGCTGTGTTTCCTCATCTTTTGTCTTCTTGTTTTAACTTTATCTGAACTTAACCTCAACTTTGTCTTGCTTGTGTTTAGCCTTCCCATTTGGCTTTCTGTTGTTACATTGCCTTATTTTGCTTTGTCTGTCAAAGCATTTTGTAAACTGTTTTTAAGGTGCTATATCAATAAAGTTATTATTATTATTTAATAATCTGTCATTAAGTAGGTTGATATGACTCCTTGGCCAAAGACAATTTAGTAGTTAAAAGTGACAGTTGACAGTTGAGAAACTCATTTACACAATAAACAATAAAAATGACACAACAGTATAGAATTACAAAAGCGATTTTATTGTCAACAGCGCTGGTTAAATTAACAGCAGAAAAGCATATCAAGGTATGACTAGTTCTATATGTACAGCAAATATTACCCATATATTTTGTTGCAAATATGAAGGATTGGGGCAGAAAAACACCACAAACAGCAGAGATTAGAACAATGTATTGTGCAACAGGAACACTAAGTATAAGCCAACAGTCACAGTGATGAAAATGTGTATATTTGTGGGAATTTGGACACTTTTTTACATCATCTTGTGACCTTCCCCAGTTTGCACATCGCAGGCAGTACAGTTCAGTGTAGCACAGCTGTTTAAACATATTCTTGATGCTTATGAAGACTGGATGGGGACTTCTTCAGGTACACACTGTCCGCTCTCGATACATCCCTTGCTACCATAACATGCATGTCAGCGTAGGGCTCTTCCTCCTTCGATCTCCGTTGGCTGTAGCTGAACAGAAAGATGATACCAGTGATCAGCAAAATAGCAGAAGTGGTCCAGCCAACGAAGAGGGCCTCCCCTAGTTCTCGCTTCTCAGAATCCAGCACATTTGGGTTATAGAAATTTCTGATAACAGTATGGCCCACCCAGCTGACAGGGATGAGTGTGGTCAAAAAGGAAAGCAGATACAAACACCCCCCTAAGGCTAGGGTGATGTTCTTGCTCTTCATATTGTCATTACAACAGATGCTCTTCTTGGTCCCGCATCCTGTGATTAACAAGGAGAAGACAACCAGGACTATGGAGACACACATAAGCCCCCTGGCTGCCTGCAGCTCCGCAGGAAGCTCTAGCAGTGAGTCATAGACCTTGCATTGCATCTTGATGTCGGCTTGTCTGTAGCAGTTCATCCACAAGCCCTCCCAGAGTTCCTCCATGACGATAATATTAGCGCCAATGAAGGCAGAGACCCTCCACATGGGCAGGGCAGTGGCGGCTATGGTCCCAGCCAGGCCAATGATGCCTAGGACCATGGCGAGGATCTCCAATTTTGCTCTCATGGCTCAGAGGGGAAAGGTAGCCTTGTCTCTTGTCTGTCGTCTAATGGAAAGACTCCTCAACCAGCCTGCTTCATAGAGTAAATCTGTGATAATATCATATGCCTGCAATGTCATCCTACTGGTTACCACGAAAAAATCTTGTTTCTCTTTCGTTGTTCTCTCTGAAAAACAAATAGGTCATAAACATCTGTCAGTACTAACATCTGTCATGCATGACAAATGCAGGTGAAAAGAACGTGACTGTGTTGCCACTGGAAAATATGCAAGTTTAGGTATGACAACTTTCGATTTGACATGGTAGGTTATACTCCTTGGGTTTATAAAACCTCTTACTGATGGATATGAAGAGGATGAAGAGGTCATAAGTCATAAAGTTTTATTTTGTCATAAGTTGACATTTTGGAGGCAAAGGTTTTCACCTTCCATTACTGTATAATGCCATACTGTAGTACATTAGAGATAAAGTGCATTGCAAAGAAAACCTGTCTTGAAGTAAATGACATTAAGTCAGACTATTCAAAGCTGAGGATATAAAAATATAAGAATATGAGACAAATCATGTTTTTTTCTTTTTTTTCAAAATTAGTCAGCAACACCTACTGAATGCAATGGCAATGTCCCAGTAACAACAGAATGTGTGGTTAAAGGGCAACACACACACACATACACACATTTTCTATATGAAACCGTACACGGGCAGTATCTTGGTGCATGTTTATAGCTGTTCTGAACAGCCACTCTCAAATCAGGGGTGAAACACTTGACTCCCAATCTCATTTAAATATGGATAACCAACACACATTGTCAGATACTCTCCTGGAAGGCTTTCTTTGTATTGTACCTGCCTGTACACATGAATCTGTGATGAATGAATGATCTGTGTATGCTATGGGTGTCAACTGAAACAACGAGATGCAGTGTGTGTTGCACTTAAATCAGCTTTCATTCAAAGTGTAAAAAAAGTTTTTTTTTTAGAGGGGAGTTTGTGATAGATCTGTATACTGCTACATGACTTCAGTGTGAGGCTCATTAACTCTCCTCATTAAGGATGGAGAATTGACATAATGTTCCTCATTTAATTAAACCCACTCATTAAAGAGACAAGTAAAAATCAATCATCAGTCAGTCTGCTCACAGAGTTTTTCTTTTAACTGACTTGTCTGTTGAAACTTTCAAATGATCAGTGTACAGACACTTATACTGCCAGTGAAAATGACAACTTTAACTTGCTTTAACTAAGACTGAAAAATTCTTTCAACCTGACCAGGTAAGGGATGTGATTGTAGATAAAGAGGAAATGTTTCAGGGGATTTTACAGTTCATAAGAGACACTCCTTTATTCAGACTCATTTGGCTGTCCTGTTTCTGAGAAATAGGAGAGACAGAAAAGTAAAGAGAGAGAGAGATGGCAGGAGAGGTCATGAAACAGGAACAGAAACTGGGAAGCCTGTTGAACAGGTTTGCTGAGTGATACAATCGTCCCATGCCTAACTTTAAATGTAAACAGATGTGCTCATGCTGAGAAACCTCTAGCTGTGAACTCAAAAACATCAACCCTGTGTTGCGAAGTAGAAAGCTGATGTTATTTTAGTCTTGGATTTTGATGTGGGATGGAATTGATTAAAGGTATAATGTGATTAGATTACATTGAAAGTAACTGAATACTCAGTAATGTGCAAGTTGGAGCTGGTGCAGTGGCAAGTCCAGCAGACTTTGTGTGCCACCTGCTGTATGTTAACATGACTACACATTCCTGGTCTACAATAAGATTCATAAAACATTTTGCAAATATTTCAAAAGAAATGTATGGCATGTTTTTCTCATTTCCTTCTCCTGTCTTGCTGGCTATGACCTTTAATCTCGGTGTTCATGTTTAGTTTTAAGGTTTTATTCCGACAAGTGGAAAGAGTATCCCTTAAATCCAGCCTGTGCCATTTTATCTTGGGTAGGACATGTATTGTTAACTGAGTCTGAAGACATTTGCTCCTGCAAAGCAAGGGGACTGATAGAGCAACCCTGGCCCATCTCAACACTCTGTCATTCAATACTGGATCCTATTGCCTCAGCATGATGGAGTCTGAAGTGATCTTTCACCCTTTATCTAAGAAGCACAAAGTCTTTTGTGGTGTGTGAGGTGATTGACAAGAGTGAGAGGGAGGCTGGTAAATGGGGATGAGCCTGGGTGACAGAGTGTCTGCAGAGCTCAGAGACATAAAAGAGGAGATAGGGCTGTGAGAACCATAGATTATAGTGTCTTGGGCAGGGATACTCCTCTAAGTGTTCATTAGTGGGTTATTCACTGTATTCATAGTTGAAAATGTCATTGATATTATTCCTCAAGAGGCTTGATATGACTACTTCAACAGGTACAATTTGTGGCTCTTACTTTCATATTCTGGGGATAGTTTTGTTCAAAATGGTCATGTTTGGTGTCATAGCAGCGTTTTACATTACATTACATTACTTCAAATGAATATATATTCATCAGTCTACTAAACTGTACATGCACAGTTTCAACTGTCACCTTTCTTTTCTTTCTTTTTATTTGATAAAGCCATTTTACTTTATCCACTGGAGCTCCTGAATCTGTCAACAACCTTGCTACTTGCCTAAAAATTTCTGGTGAAATCAGTCTTTACCATAGCATGAAGTTGAAAATTCAACAATAACTGAAAGAATAAGGAAGACAAGTGTCCACAACTCAAAATAGACCCTTGGCACCAGAGGAGAGACCATATGATCACCTACATTAAATAAAAAGGGTTTACCCTATTTACATTTACTGTTACAGGACATCCCAGACACAGCTTTACATTTTCAGACATTTTTCATTAGTAATGTTCGCATGCTGTAGATAGAGGACTGGCTCACCTATTTAACTTGTTATGGAAGTAATTATAGCATATAGTAGAGTAAAACAAACTTTCCGATCTTCCAAATTGTACAAGTGATGAGAAAGTGAGAGGGAAGTTTTATTCTCTTTTTTTCTTGGTCCTTTTCTTATATACCTGCTTTTTTGTTTTTTTTGTCAGAATGTAGTTCAATTGCTGAGCCCTGTGGGAACATGGTATCCCCCTTCCTGGTCAACAGCTCAATTGTTTGAATGTCCAGTACCATTCAAATAACAGCAGGGATGGAGAAAATAAAAGAAGCACTTTAAAACACAATAGTCCTCCAGTCAGTATCAGTTTGGTGAAGCTTGTTGAAATTTACAGGTACCATGATTCAAGTTGATGACCATTTTTAGGCCATAGTTTGTAGTGTTGTAGTTAAATGTCTTTCAGTCAGTGCTGGTCCGGGTCTACTGAATACTGTTCATCTTTGCTAATGTAGTTTTCCTGTGATTAAATGATTTTTGACACTGTTCCCCTTGTCACATTATTCAGCTGTGTTCATGACCAATGCACCAACAGTTCAGATCTCAAAAATCATGATAACATTTGCAAGACAAATAGAGCCTTGACAAAAGAGGAAATCACAAGGTGACTCTCACCAACATTCACTCAAAGATACTTGTACAATAGTTGCTTAACACACCCTGAGAAATGACCATTGAGTGGAATCAACAAAAACAGTCAAATCTCTCATCTAATCAGTCCATTTTTACCAACGGACTGATTAGATGAGATACTAAAAATTGCCTACTCCTAATTTTCCTATTCAGCCCAATGTGTTTTCTTTAATCTTCATAGCAGACATCATTAGCTTTCCGGTTTCTGAAGATGCCTGAGTATGACTTCTTTATTGAGTTTTTTTTTTCAAATGAGAGGACTGGTTCTAAGTGAAAACTACATGTTGATTGCAGCCATCCTCTCGCTGATGATAGAGGTTTTAGCTCCTTCACAATCATTTAGACACTAAATCAGCTGTGGCTTGCAAACACACAGAGTAAACGTCTTATTAAGGTTCCGTTTTTAGTTTCCCCCTTTTTTTTCCCTGGAATTGCAGTTGGTTTTTCTGGATTAGCTGCTTAGTGCTGTTGTTCTCAGGCATGTCTGTGCACATTTATGTTATTCTCACATCATAAAGTTGTTTTTGTGGAGATTATGTTTGCAGAGCTGCAGGGAATGTGTTATGCTATTGAGTAAAACCACATAAAACAATGAATCTCTACAAAGAGGGGCTTTGAATTATAAGTAGGAAACAACTGTATTTATTATGATATCAATACATTTTTTTATATACACACAGTAACAAAAATGCAGTCTTAGTAGCACAATGAGTTGTTTACAAGTATGACTTCTTTCATTGTTTAGGCTTACTGCAAGTCTTTCCCTTGATTGCTTGAGCAAATTTGGACATTCTTTATGAAAAAAAAAAACAAACTTAATGTTGCTTTGCTAACAAATTAATTTACATATGAATAAATAAAAAAAACATTGCTTTGTAATCCATTACCAGTGAACAATCTTTTTGAATAAACAAGACCTTTTAAAATAGCTGATGTGCAAATTCTCTACAATACAGAGTGGGCACAAGAAGTGTTAAGAATGAAATGTTGAGCGTTCTTTGAATGGCAATACTGAAGAGCAAAAAACGAAAAATGGAAGAAAATGGTTTCACAGTAAACAAAAACATGAAACAGCAAAAGCAAATTCAAGTAAAACAGGATTATGTTAAATTAAAACAAATTAAAATTCCCTAGACTCTGTGACATAGGGGCTATTACATAATTCCACTATTAAATGCAACAAAAGAACAAACAAAATATTTTCCAGGCTAAAAAGATAGCTTTAAGTCTTTAAAACAGAAGATCAAAATCATATATTATACATAAACAGGAAATCTGTTCCCAAAGCATGTCAGTGTATATTCATTAAAAATGTACAAGTACAGTAAACTATGCAAGACAAGACTGTCCTTTGCAATTATTTATTCTATTTCTTTAAGGACAAATAATATACAGCCCTTAACTATGATAATATCTCTGAGTCACACAGACAAAAAAAATATTCATGTTCTCACAATACCCAAATTTGGCAACTGCAGGCAGGACTATAGAACACTGCCCAAATGTGCAAACCATGCCAATCAAAGCAATTGATTAGATTCCATGATTGTACCATTAGTTCATCTTTCAAAGCTTACACTTGACTTCTATGTAACAGCATTTGATTTGGGATAAAGCACCCTCATTCTGTTTTCCTGTATTGCTCCACTGATGATCTTACCTGTACAAAAAGCATTCAGCGAAAGTAAGGTAAGGAAGGATCTTCTACTAGCTGTGCGATATACGTCAATGCCCATGCATTGTTGGTGAAAATTGATGACTGATCTTTATGGAGCCTGTGTAAAGCTGTCTAAGACACTCGTCATCTGCTTGTTCTCTTCAGCTTTTATGTGTCACAGTCTGGGGAGCAACCTGAGTGCTTCCTTCGCACCCAAATTTCATCTTCCTCTGTTTGCTTTTTATCTTTCACACTGTCCTCTGTCTTCGTGTCTGACAGCTTCGAATCAGTAGGTGTCTCACTGACTGTTGGGGACTTGAGGCCCTCGCCATCCTCTGTTTCCTCACCCTCCAAGGATAAAGCCATGACGGGCCCCTCGAGGTTGGCCTCAGCGGACGGCGCTCTGGGTGTCTGGCAGAACTCGTCGTCGTCGTCACTCAGGATGTCAGTCTCCTTCACCTCTTCCTGGTCCTCGTATTCTTCTAGATCGAACTGCTCTTCCACCCATCGATCGGTGTCACCTGCTAACTCAGGCTGCTGCTGGTGTCGTTCGTCCTCCTGCTGCAGCCGATTTGAGTCGGGCTCCTGAGGTGAGGGGAGGTCCTGTTCGGGCTCTCCATCAAAAACGATGTCTGTGTCGATGGTGAAACGGTTGCGCACTAGCTTCCTCCTTCCTAGGGTCCTGGTTGGGGCAGATGCTATGAAAAACACAAATAAGTTAGGTTTGCATGAATTTTACAATATCCTACTTGAAGATAATATGCATTGAAAAGCAGCTATTTCGAAGATGATTCTGATTAACCGTAACAAATTATTACAGTTCAACTACACCATGCTAACCATACCCTGGTTTGGTGACCAAATCAGAAAGAATTCTCAAAGACTGCCTTTAGAATGACATAAAACTTGCTGCACCGCCTTCTCCTTACACTGAGCTTTGGTCACCAATAGTTCTGGAGAGAGCTCTTTGTGCCTGTTTATGGACATTATCTCTCTTGCATCAAGGCCTGCATCTGCAACATGTTGCACCATGGTGCAACAGAGACAGTGTTTGATGAAGCTCTGCGTCGTCCCTGCTTGCTTACAGATTGCGGGCACCATTTTAACGGTAGCCGTGGAGTGATAATTAAAAATAGAACTGTAAAAGGACACTAAACGTCATAGCCATAGTATACACTCATTATACCACGGCTATCAACCAATCAGATTGCAAGATTTTAACTACCCATTTTATAGTCTGAATTGGGCCACTTTCAGTTATAGGGTGAATGCAGCCAAAGACTGGCATTTACCTGCTCTATTTATGGCGGGACGGGCCCCCTTCAGGGCACAGAGGCGCTTTCCTCCAAAGGGCACATACTGCTGGTTGAGGGGTAAACTCTCCGTTTTTAGAAGCTGCCGACGGTGCTTTTCCCTCAAGATGGAATGGACGGTCTTCAGAAAGTCTTTTCTACTCTCTGGAGAGCTGTGGGAGACAGAAGGCCATGTTATCAGTTTGTCACTCTATAGATAGCAGCAGACAGGATTGTATCAGTGGCACGCAAGCTTCAATCTGCGGTAGAATTCAGCCTCCATTAGAAGAGATCCTCACCTACAGCACAGCTGAAATGTCCTCTCTGGTCGTCCTTCTGACTCTGACTTTGTGTGGACAATCTCACACATAGCAGAGCCCTCACCATCTGAGGAAGAAATTAACAGTCACATTTGACCTCATGGACAGAGCACTCTAGCAAGATTATCTGAAATAATCATTTGTGGATTTAAAACAATACAATGTAAGTAATGAAATACAGTACTTTATTCAATGAGTCACTTACCCGCATTAGCCAAGGACCTGACCTGAAGGGCGTCTGTGGGAATCATGTGACGGTATCGGAAGGGGTCTTTTTCCTCTGAGGATACAGACACTCGATGGGAGCCACCCTTCAGTTAATCAGACAAATGATGTCAATTTCACCTTTCAGAACTATGATTGTGAAATGAACTCCATCCATTCTAATAAGCTTTAAAAAGGACCAGTGTCTAAGATTTAGGGGGATCTGTTGGCAGACACTGAATATAATATTCATAAGTATGTTTTAATCAGTGTATAATCACCTGAAAGTAAGAATTGTTGTGTTTTTGTTACTTTAGAATTAACTGTTTATATCTACATAGGGAGTGGGTCCTCTTTTTCACGCGTTTTTCACAAGTTTTGCCGCCACCCGTGGTTCTCCTACATGCTTGCATGCAAGGGAGGAGTTGAGGGGAAGGGTATTCAGTTGGTTGCAATCTGCAACCTCACTGCTGGATGCCACTAAATCCTACATGCTGGTCCCTTAAGGCTATTTAACAGGTGACCCACTGGGCTGATTCTGAAAGTGGCACATGAGCAAAGTAAAATTTATGATGATGGTTTGCAGATGCTTTCTTGCATATGTGAGAACTCACCATTTTCTTTTTCTGTTTGGACCCATCCTTGCACACAAAGACCACTGCTGTTTTAAACACTAAAAGAAAATGGTATACAAAACACAGCTCAGTCAATATATCAATAAACACATGCAGTATGTCATAGCAGTCATATTCATTACATAATCATGGAGAAAATTCATCACCGACGTACCAAATGTAGCCATCAGGGGCTCTTTCTTCCATTTTCCTAAGGAGGCAGGAGGGTTGATCCAGGTCACACTGGTGTGGAGTAACAGGTCACCCATGGACAGATCAGCAACCTGGCAATAGCAACAAAATATCGACAGTCACTTAACATGTACCCTCTAGTTGACAGAACAGAGCCAAGCCACTTTCACCCAACCTACCTCTTTCTTTTCACCACTCTGCTCAGTGATGAGCTGGTCGAACACAGCCCCGAACTCCTCATGGATCTTCTGCATCTCATTGATGTGGCTGGCAACTTTGTTCATGGCTTTCATGGCAACTGCAGACAAGCAGATAACAATATATATTGATTTTTTTGTGATCACCTGTATTCACCCTGGTCCTCAAATGAAAATGTCAAATGATTTAATCCTCTTGGCCAGCCATATGACCGGGTCTTACCATCTAGGTGGTAGTGCTCCTCACTGTCTGGGTCTGTGAGTGAGTAGAGCTCCTTCAGCAGGAGAGGATACTTCAGCACCCTTTGGATGGGTTTGATCAGGTACGACTCAAGGGTGGATGAGTGCTGCTGCTTGGGATTACGCTCATCCAGGAAGGCCTTGAAATCAGGATCAGTTTTGGCTGAAATGACCAGTGAAGAACACTCATTTATTTGCCCTTTCCACAACTGATAGTTTTGCATGTACAGATGATTAAACCACTAAAGAGTAGAATCAAGTAATTTTGATCGTGGTCCAAAATTCACAGCAATAAAGCTTGTACTCTGTTTATGATTGTTTGACTTATTTTGATATTACCCTGGTTATTGTAGCATAAACATATTGATTTTTTCACTTTAAATTTTACTGATGTGTGCAAACTCAGAAACGGTTAGTGTTTATGTTTTACTTAAGCTCCCAAGCATGGTCCGTGCTATGACACTCACAGGCTAAAATGGGTATTGAGAACAACATCAGCCCTGCATTAAAATAACAAAGGGGGTTGTGTTGCTTGAAGTACAGGTGAGACATAAAATACAATACAAGAAGTACAGTTTGAGTAACAGATCCATGAATTTAAAGGCTTCTCAGATGCCACTGCATAGTGGTTCATAAAAATGTGCAAGCCACACGTTTTCAATGACTCCGCAAGGAAGTTGCCATTGCTCTCGTGGAAGAACAAAGCAAGCAAAGTTGAACGTGACCGTTCTTCGTTAAAACTTTGCTGTATGTTGCCACTGTACAACATGTGATGTTTTCTACTTGCTTTTTCATTCTTCTGAAACATGTTGGTTACATGATTATCGGAAAAGAAGTGATTGGGTCAGACATCTCACAGATGAACAAACCAATAATCAACAAGGAGCCACACGCAATTGGCACAGCCAAAAAAACACAATTTAAATTTCAAGAGAGGCACAAGCGGCAAATGCAGAAGTTTGTTGGGGCACATGTGTGTTTGCAGAGCTCAGTGTGAAAAGAGTGCAAGTCTTTATTAGAAATAATCCACACTCAGTCTTGTTTGTTTGTTTTGTAGACTAGTTTTTTTTAAGAGCAGGCAACCATGTGTGGACAAGAATCATGTGTTAAGTACTATAAAAGCAGCTTTACCTAAATAACACCACACCACACTCCATAACTAGTTGACTCATTGAATGTAAATGCAACAAACAAAGCAATCCACTCCAGTGTTAAGGGGAGTGGGTGTGCTAGCTAGAGAACAGACTGTTCAACACTGCTCATTATATATTATACAATGTTGCAGGGCTCTATAGCCAAGGGAGCCACCGGCTTGAAGTATGCAGAGGTCAAATGGACAACTGTCTGGCTGACAACTCTGCAGAGCAGATTTATGAAGCCTTGGAGGACAAGGCAGATGGTTGATGGATAAATACATCTTCTGGTTTGAGCCAAGGAGGAATGTTGACCCAAGAGCACATTTACTCACCCTTTACGAGGACCTTAGGGACTTTGGTGTGGCTGGCGCAGAAAGCACTGTAGATTTTAAAACGGTCTGCATAGTACAGGAAAGAGCCTCCTAGGGAGAAGAGGATTTTCTGTGAAAAAGGGAAGAGAAGTTACTCAACCAGTAGTTATAAAAGACTTTATGGGTGTTTTAAATGCCTGTTGCTGGTCATATCTTTTGGTGTATGTTTCACAAAGAGGGTGTACCTTAAACTGATCCACACTCTCTAGCTTCTCCAGATCTGGAACCAGTCTGGTCCCATCTTCCAGGGTTTTGAGAAACTCAACTTGGAACTCAACCATTTCCGGCAAATTCCCAAACAGTACATCCAGCTGTAAAAGAAAGACATCTGAGCAAAGTCTTAATAATTTCTCTATAATTTTCCCAATATCTTCATGTGGTGCATCCAATACTAGTCTCTCGCCACAGATGGAGCATGGAAACGCTCAAATATAATACAACCAAATTAATTTCATTATTGCAAGTGCATGTGAAAACATCTCTTTAGTTTTCAAACCTCCCTCTCTCCATCTCTATCTCTTTCATCATCCACCCCTCGTGTCCTTGTGAGTGGTTACTCTTCGCATGATTATGTAACCCACTTTTCCAAGAACATTTCCACAGTGTTGGTATTTAAAAGCCAACTACCCCTCAGATGTTCACAGGGAACATACCTCATCCTGAGTGAGGAAGGTCTCTTTCTGCAGTGGGGTTAAATATCTCCCGATGAGGCAATTGAGGTCCTGCAAGACAAGAGTGGATTATGTTTGATTCAGGGTTGTATGTGGTGTTGCTTGGAATACAGACATAAAAATGTACAGCTTTAAATAACTTAAATATTCCTCACAACAAGACTGTAATTAAGGTGCAGGGATAGTCTGAGGGAAGAGAAAAAATAGTCTTATCAAGATCAAAGACAGAGAAGCTGGTGAATGCCTATCTGCATCCACTTTAAAAAAGACAGGAACTATATGGAAACTCAATTAAATTAATGACTGTGGCAACAGTTACCTTAGCTGAACTGTAGAAAGCCTATGAGATTAATTAGCAGCTCTTCTAAAAAGTAGGGAAATAGACCTCCTAACGTCTTCAAAGAAGGACGGCTGCTCTAACAAAGCAACGCACAATTAACCTCCTATTAACGTTGAATAATTGGTCA
Source organism: Thunnus maccoyii (assembly GCF_910596095.1). Taxonomy (NCBI): domain Eukaryota; kingdom Metazoa; phylum Chordata; class Actinopteri; order Scombriformes; family Scombridae; genus Thunnus; species Thunnus maccoyii. The sequence goes on along the minus strand of NC_056538.1, from coordinate 26,294,662 downwards.
TAAAGTCGAGGAGCCTAAAAGATGTTCATCTTATGAAGAAATAAATGAATTCTATGTTAGAAGGTAAAGATGAAATAGACAAAATAATGTTAACACCCAGTTGAAAAGGACTTGCATTCATGTGGCTATGTGGATATATGATTTATCATAGCAACATGAGATGCTTAAAAAAAGCCTCTGTGCCCAAATTGGTAAAAAAAAAAAAAAAAAAAAGTGAAAATGTCTAAGGGAGTAGTCTTGAAAATCATGACAACATATGCCAAAAATAAATTGGATCAGCAACAGCTAGTATTACACCAGCAACTGAGCTTCAAGTCCCACTCCAACTGCACACAGCGACACATAAAATGCATCCACATGTCCGTTTGACTGCGGCTAAGTAGGACAGATAGCAAAGTCTCCCAAAAAACAGACTAAATCCTTTAAAGCTGCTGCAATATACCATCCATCATGCACACTGTGATTTCTATATATATGTATATATGCTGTATGTGCCCCCTGTAATGAGGTATAACATTCTAGATAGCCTTGACATTATCCCGTTATATACCCTCTCTAACCCAGTTATTCCAGTGAGCCACATTTATACCGGGCAGAAAAAGATTAGGCAATATCCAGGCAAGGGCACAGCTGTGTCCCCCTTATGTCTCCTGGGACACAGAGATAAATATGGATTGGTCATGTGGAATAGGTAATGTGCAAGACTAACACAATCCGAGGCGGACAGAAACAAAGATCGATGGACAGGAGGAACGCATGCATGTACTCAAAAAGACCATCTGCCCCTTACAAGCAAGATGAGTGATACTGACTTTGACATAGGTGCGTTCGGTCTCCACAAGTTCACAGATGACTTTGCGGAGCTTGTCAGCATCAGAGAGCTGTCGGAGAGTCGCGGGAGGTGGGAAGGGCGAGTCTGGGCTCGGCGAAGAGGACACGCACTCCGAGGGATTCATGTCATGGAGACTGCGGCAGAAAGCGGCGACCTGCTCCGTACTCTGCAAAGAAATTGAAGAGAGAAAGAAAGAGGAAAAATTTGATGAATTATGTAACTCCAGCTTGAAGTCAAAAGGAAGAAAGATCCAATCATCAATTATTCAACACAGAAGGAGCACCTCAAATTTTAGCTCGCAGTTGTCACTTTCCACCTACTGATGCGCACGGATTCATGACTGTGCAGAGAGTGAGCCTTCGAAAGAGGCAGAGAGGCAGCTCTAGATAAATCATTTGAACTAATTTGGTCTATTTTCAGTCTGTCATAACAATACCTCTCCACCTCTCTCTCTCTCTCTCTCTCTCTCTCTTTCACTCACATCCCTCTTTTCCCTGGTGTTTTCCTCCTACTAACGGCTCGGTGGTGTAATGATTCATCTCTTTCACAGAGTCAAAATATACACACAACAGGGTCTGTCCACATACAGTACGGGTTGCCGTGGAGACTGGCCCTGATGTGCATTAGACTATCATTTTGGACAAAAATAGACCCCACTCAGCAACGCCATACATGCAGAACTAAAATGGTTACTTTGTTCGCAACAGGCTACAGCCTTTCCATCCGTAACAAAAGAGTACTTTGGCTTTTTACATCAATACAAACACGAAATAAAAAGCACAAAAAGAACTCTATTCATGCCAATTAAACCTTTCTTTCATTTTATGAGGAAAGCATTTAATAGATCAAAAATAAAACCAGACTTTTTATGTTTTAAAGTTGCCAGGAGTTATGGCCACATAACAGGAACAACTAGCCCCTATCAACATTATTGAGTGCATGAGAGAGAGCTGAGGTCTCAAGTTAGCAATATAAAGTTTTTTTTATAGGCCAGACAGAAGCAATTTATCCGGTAGCACCTACATGCTCCTCTGGGAAATAATAAGAATACAGCCTCCACATGGCTGCAGAAGATGGAACATTATCATTCTCAGATAAAAAAAAAAATCTTAATTAAGATTTGAGCTACTGATCTACCATGAGTCTCCACATCTAAAAGGCATCAAAACAACTTAGTGTTTTTCGTGTTAGATATATATTACTCTGCATAAAAAACAATGCACATGCATAATTGATTTCAGTTTTTCAAGATTTACAACAGAATAGAATAGTATAGTAAAATATGGAAGCAAAATACATACAGAGCAAATAATTCAAATGATTGTGTTATCTAATGACAGTCACAAATCTTCTCATGCAGCTTTGCAAACGACAATGCTTATCATCGTCGTTATTTAATCAGACAGACAGATACGTTCATATGCGAGGCATGACAGCAGTTTGTTTCTTTTGACAGTGTTCCCAAAATGATCAGGCAGCTCCCAGATCATCAGATGAACTGGAATTTCTACAGTGGCTGTAAATGCAATGTTGCAAATGCAGTCTTAGCCTATAGTGAAAGAAGTGCTGTAATAGGTCTTCTGTAAACTTTGATGTTATTTTGGTAATTAAAAAAATTGTACGAGTATGTAAGTAATCTCCATTATATTTTCAAAAACATTTGAATGCAGAGAGTGGTTTTGAGAATGTCTTTGAGAGTGGTCTTAGAAAGATGCTCACAACACGTATTTATTAATAAATGTACTACTGATATCCAGCACATTTTTCAATTGTCAGAAGACATAACAGCAGTTTTTCTCAGTGCAACATATCTGCATTTGTTCCTGCAGAGCTTTGCTAATATACTTTTTTGCCAATGAGATACTGTATATTCATCCAAATTGAAGTTCAAGTGCAGTATAAGAGCAAAAAAGTTAGAAACACACACACACGCACACACACACAAAACAGCAGCACACATTCAAGTTTGAAACCACAAAAAAAAATCATCCAAAGAAATAAATGTGTAAATAAGCCTGATTTGTTCCTGCCCATTTAGTCAAATGAAATCAACCATTTTTACTGAGCACAACAGTCTGGTAATAGTCTTCCCCATCACAATCTAGGCTAATTAACACCATGGCAGCTTTGGGTGCATAGACACTCATGCCGTGGCAGAGAGAAGAGAAAGAACAGAGAGGGGAGAAAAATCAAAGCCTTCAACATCACATGAAAAGAACAATATGTAGATGAGAGCTTGTGATGGGTAAAACTGAGATGTCAGAGACTGGTATTTCCCCGAACACATGAAATTTAGATTAAAAAATGGTTTAAAGCATGAAAGCGCTGATGATGGGGTAGGGAGAAGATTGCATGCCTGCCCTCTGAAACTGAGAGAAGCCTTAGATCACAGCTCAAGCTGTCAAGAAAGAAAACTCTGCAACACTAAGGGAGTCACTGAAACAACAGTCAGGATAGTTTGTCAAAGTCATGTAACGTCCACGTTTTCTGAGGTCTCTCCTGTAGAGACTTAACTCCTACATGCTGTGGGTTGTTGTTTTTTTTTTTTGGCATGCTATGGAGCACTCCATTGATTATGGGGCAACTCTGCGACAGAGTGGTGACTCACAGCTTCCTGTAGTCTGTCCAGAGCAGCCAAGAAGAGGTGTGAAACAAACACAGAGAAGGAGAGGTACTTTACTCTGACTGGAATAACAACATCAACTCCCATCTAACACAGCAGCAGCTAGCCAGATAAAGTAAAACGGGATACAAGGAAGGAATCTCACCAGATGAAGCATGTCATAGATGGACTCTGAGGAGCGCTTGCTGTGCTTGCTCCACTTCAGGACGGACATAGCTGGGTGCAGGTGGACAGTCAGCGTCAGTCAAAGTGCCAGAGAGAGAGAGAGAGAGACTCCAGACTTTGGAAAGAGTCAAGTCTACACTGCGCTTCTTCAACACATTTCTCAGCCCTTTCGTCTTCCCTCTCTTTACAAAAAAACGAGAAGGTGCTGTTGTGCTTGTGAAGGATGAGTGAAGCTGCTCAGCCTCCTCCTCTCCGCCCACCAGCCCCTCGCCTTCAGAGTCTGCTGTGGTTCTGTCACTGATAGTCTGCTGTTTTCTCCCTTTTCCTCTCTCTCTTCTCTACAGGCTGGGTAAACTCAGGCACATAGTGTGAGTGTGAAGATCTGGCCAACTGCAGCAGCATTGTAAATGAGTCTTGATAATCCTCCAGACCGGAGAGAGAGAGCAAAGGAGCGGGAGGGAAGAAGTCTCCTCCTCAAGGTTGCAGTGGGGCAGGATTGGTTGGGTGAGCCACACCGCAGTGGAATATAAATGCAGGATTTCAGGAATAGAGGGGGAGTGATGGGGAGAGGGGAGCAGTAAGGGAGGTTTTGCAGGAAGAAAATGGATGGTAGGAAATGTTTACACTTGCCAAAAAGTATTAAATAAAAAGCAGCAAATCATGCGTTCCTGTGACACCGCCCAGAAAATGCCCTTGTTCTGATCAGTGAAACAAAGAACAAGAAGATACGCTCAGTAATTTGCATGTCGTCAATGTGTGAGTACATTGACTTAATTAATGCAATCTCATGTGTCTCCTTTCTGACAATGTGCCTCGACTACACTGCGCATCAGTTGGTGATTTCGCTACTTTTCCAAGAACGCTTTCAACAACACCCAAACAAATTTGTACACCACAAAAAGTGTCTGTGGTAATGTATAGCAAAGCAAAAGGGGTTTGCAGTCAAGAAACATGTTGGACTTGTGACTGTTGGTTCAGGATGCTAAATGTTTTGTAGCAGCAAAGCATGCTGGTCTATTGAAACTACTGCCAAAGGAAATTTTGTATTTCTGCATCTTCTATGATAAAAATATCACTGTGGTTGGTGAAAGACAGTACCAAATGTTGAGTCTGGGAAGAAGTACTTGCTCTGAATGTCTGGCACTAAAATCTTATAACTAACCAATGTTATCAGCAAATTAGATGCCGGAACAAATGAGGGCCTAGAAATGTAGGCTATATAACTAATAGCTGTTTGTTTTTTTACAATGTATTGTGTTACAATGTTTTTTTGCCCTTCGGTGCAGTGTGAAAAGTTTGTCTCTGTCCCAAAGCACAAAATAAAATAAACAATATGCACATATTTTTGATCAATAGCCATGATCCACTTACTCTGCCAGAGAGTTGTTACTTTAAAAGTTTGCTTTGCAGCAAATTCATCATGTTTGAAAGCAAAACTCCCAGTTGGCGTTGCTGCAAGTTGTCACTGGCTATAAGAACATTGGCTGCAAGAACAAGTTTATAGGACAGTAAACTGTCATCATGGTGTACACAGACAGGTGTACAAGGGGGACACTTGTCACACAGCCAAAAACGCATTAATGAGCAAACATTTGTATCATTTTGTTCTGTTATCAGTGAGCTGGTGGTGCAAATCCAGACATTATCACCGCATTTCAGATAAGACTTAAATCTTCACAGCCTCCTCCACTGATTCATCAAACATTTTCAACGCCACACGAAAACAACTAGCTTCAATGACAAGGCAATTAACATAAAAAAGGGAAAAGGCACAATTTAACAGGGGAAAACCCCACCTAAACCAGCACCATGATGGAATGCTGCATCTAACCCTAACGCAACAAACTAAAATTGGTATAATATTTGATTAATTGTTACTCATTTAGTAAGGCAAGTTAAATTTCGTAATTAAAGAGAAGAGATAAAAGACCAGTGATGTGACCAAAATTTGAAGGGCAAGTGGGATGACTCAGGATCTCGCAGTGATCCTTGGAGTTCGTCCAGGGAGCCCATAACCCCAGTTGGTGTGATGAAAATGAAGTAATCAAGTGTTCTGATAAGAGAAATTAATCTACGAGAAGATATCATCCTTTCATTCAGCATTGTATGAGCAGAGCCAAGTTGTCAGCTAGTTGCAGAAAGGATAAGATACCATGGCTTTAATCTCACTTAAAAATCGTTTTTACTCTGAGGCTCTCTGTACTCAGCATACATGAATTTGCCATCTTGTTAGCTGCAGCACTTCAATAGCAAAATGTAGGTCTTCGGTTTTGTTCAAATCTATATGGTTGATATATATATATATTTTTTTTTTGGTTGTCTTGCTAATCCTGCCGTCTTTAGTAATTTGTGTGTGTATGGTTAATTTAGAGAATACACCTCCATTCATTTTCTGATCCTAATCACAGCACATAATCAAGCAATTAGAATGCAAGCTTAATCAAAGGCCCATCCATCACTTCGATGTTACATTCAAAGTGAATACTTGACTCTTTCCTCGAGTCTCTCGTGCAGAAGATACACTTCATTTGGTGTAAATTAATATTTAGGTTCCACTGATTAGCCAGAAGCTAAAAAATACAATTAAAACAGGGAACAAGGAAAAGAGGAACCTGATAAAGATTTACATCAAGACAAAGAGGATGAACAAATGGATAATGTAAGTATAGACACTGCTCTGCTTTCTTAACCAAAATGAAATGAGCCAGTGACAGATGGCGCCTCAAACTGTGGTGGAGCAAACTGTTCTTAAGCACTGTCTTCATAACAACACAGAGAGCTGAGGGGGATGCTGTGAAGGACAAGGGAAGGAAACAAGTAAAGGAGCCAGCACAACAGCTCATCAGATGTTTTCTGCAATGATACTCAGTAGTGATGCATGGCCACACACCCACCCGACCTGTTTATGAGAGCCAACCATCTGAACCTGACCAGCAAAGCACCTACTCTGTCTCTCTCTCACATACACAAACACAAACAAATGATGCATCCTTCACATCTTAACAGTGAATTTTAACAAATAGTAGTCTACATGTGTACATCTATACTGTCTTTTTTTAGCCTACTGTTTGGCTGCACTGTGTAGAAAAAGAAGTCCACAGTTCCAGGATTGAACCTATTTCGATTTGCTTTGAGCACTCGACCAGCTGAACTCAAAGTGCACTCACTGGATGCGCTTGTTGCTGGAATGCACAGCACTGTGTGTATAGTTACATTTATTAGGATCCCCATTAGCCATTACATGAGGTGACATCTTCTCTTCCTGGGGTCCACTGTGTGTGTGTGTGTTTTTGAGAGAGAGAGAATGACAGAGAGCAGGGAAGAGACCAATAATGCACAGCCTAGCCTCTTGCACACAGCGTTTCTGTAAGTTATTTATAACTTACTCGGAAGCTTACCCAAACCTGCCTGACCCATGGGAAAGCAGGTTGTGGGTCAACCCGCATATCATTAATACTCAGACTCCATTAACAAAACAAGAAGAATTCGTGCTCTTACCTTTCTGCATTCATCAAACTCACTGAAGATCTCAGAGTCGTCATCTAAGCTGTCTCCCGAGCTCTCCAACAACAGCCCCACCCCATCATCCAGGATCTCCTCTGCAGCAAACAAACAAGCCATGTAATGAGCTTCAGGAACACTGTCTATATATACACAGTATATTTGTTTCTTTGAGATGAATTCATTTTCAACAAGGATTGTATAGCGCAAAACACCAAAGAAAAAAGTGATAAAAATAAAATATTGTTTTTGCTGTGTCATTTTTACTAAGATTTAAGACTTTTATGTAGGGCATGCCGACCTTATCAAACTAATCCATTAACTGGGGCCACAAATACTGCTGGGAACCTCTCATTCTCCCGGATTAAGACCCTGAAGATTCACTATGTTTGCATAAATGAAAGTGATGTCACTGGCAAGAAATCTTTTCTTCTTACAAGGAAAAAAAAAAAAATCAAAGCTTGAGAACAGTCTGCTTTTTCCTATCTGGTCTGTTTGGATTGTTTCTGGTCTGTTTGGTATGTCTGTTTGGGATTACAGACCAACTAGGATGGCAAACATGACCATACTGTGTGCAAACTCCAATATGCAGTAAAACTGTACATGACTTCTGTGAAATTGAGTTTTGAAGTTAAACTCCTCAGTAATCTCTACTAATTGGACCCACAAATGTGCCAAATTAGTAAAGGAAAGTTTCAGGAGCTAATCATTTACATTATTAGTGAAACAAAACAAACAGGCTGCATGTCAGGCTGTATTTGACGGCGTGTGTCACCTTGACTCTGGGAGAAGATGTCTGTGTAGAGATCTTCCTCTGCATCTGAGCGGCGTGGCGGTAGGTAGCACAACTGACGGCGGTCCACAGAAGGCAAGGTGTTGACTGTCAAAGCCAGTGAGGATTGGGAGAATGCCGCCTTCATGTCCGAGAAGTTGAGACTATGAGAGTCCTTTCCGTTCAACTGAAGTATTTCATCCCCTGCATTCAGACCTGCAGAGTGGGAACACCATAAGCTTTAATTCAATTTTTTGGCCGTCATGCCCCATGGACTAAACAAACAGCATCTACTTTCCCTTATATATGAGATGGTAACAACAATCTCATATAAAACAAACAAAAAATGGTCAGTTAATCAACACAACAAATTAGATCATTTGTTGTGTTGATTAACTGACCAGTAAACTAATCTAATTAAGATTATAGGGAGACATTATTGTAAGAAACCAAAACAAAATTAAAGGAAAAACTGGAGAACATTACTTAATTATTACATAATTCTTTGCCTTTCAGACCCAAAAGCATGACCTACTTCTCTATGACCTGTGAACTGCCAACCACTGACACAGTGAAGGTATCTTAATGTCCTGCAGCACAGCATCACTGCATGTGCACCACCTGCACTGTGATCAACAATCGTATAATATTTTATCATCCCTCAACCCTGTAGTCTAACTTAATAGCATGGGTACCAATGTGAAGCAACTGTGGTGAGGTGTCATATTCAGCACTGTCTTTCCATGGCTGCCAACTGTTACGCATTGTCCATGAGACTCACACAATTGACAATTTTCACACATTCTCACGCCACACGTACATTTTCTCACACAGTGAAAAACAAATTCATAACTGATAACGTCGTGGGGTGAAAAGAGGACACTGACAGCGCACAGACAGACAAGACAGAGCAGCACAGCGCAACAGCAGCAGAAGCAGCCAGTTATTCAGACCATCAGGGGGAAAGCGGGAAATATACACAAATCTATTATATTGTAATTTATTCCCATGCATGCTGCTCAGAGTAATCTCATTCAGAGGCTCTTCTGGCAGCAGCTCCTCTTGATTCCCTCGCGATTCCCAATAATAAATTTTTATGTTAGAGTTGAGGCCATTTCATTCATCCAAAGTCTTTGCTGTACTTTGTTGCATTTTCAATTGCAGCAAAGTACAACAAAGACTTTGAGTTGAGTATTGAGAATAGCAACCCTCAGGTTTAACATTATTTAACCAGGTTTAATCATCCAAATCATATTGTGATGTGTTGTAAGGTTATTTCATTTACATAAATTGTTTGTCCTTGTTTGACCTTGAGGATGGCCTAGTGGCCTGCAACCTACTACCATTTTAGGCTACATAATGTTTTTATAAACATAATTTCAAATATGACATAGCCATTTCCTGTCCCGATCCACCCAATTATATACTGTTCTTGATGCGTTCTTGATCTTCATAGCACCTTCAATCTAACTAATTTAGGTGGTTTAGAAATGCAGGAAATCCCTCTGCCAATTATGTATCTTCCCAAGTTTGCTCCCCCATTTTAAAACATAACAAGATGTCCATGGTGAGAAGCATAGATCTTTCTTGTCCTATGTTTGGAAGAAAAAGTCTTATGAAAAAGGTGTTGTTTCATAAGGCCAGAGAGCCCCCCCCCCCCCCCAGAAACAAAGGAACAAATCTCACTCCGTGCTGAAGTCATAACTCGGCAGCCCTGATCTTTTACAAAGGCCAGTGAGAGACAGTGTGGTTATGATTATAGTAATCAACGCCCTTGAGAACTGCTGTGTTCTCTGAACCCTTCCCTGCCTACTGAATAAGCATCTGCTAATGTACTTCTAAAGAGAAACAGTAAAAATGTCTATTGACTTTGATGTAAGAAAAATGCTTTGCTTAGTTCTACAAACATATGGAGAAGAACAAAATTTGCTAATGCAACTCCAGTTCTTTTCCTTTTTTCCTCTAGCTGTAACTCATCAGTTCATCAGGGAGTTCATTTGATGGAAATGAAGGGTAATGAACCTTTGGCAAAGGCTAATCCGCCCGCCTTCACATCAGTGATGTAGAGCTGCTGTACCCCGTCCTCCTCCACCACTGAAATGGAGAAACCTGGAGGAGGAAAAGGAGAGGCATAGAGGCGAGAAGAGGAGGAGGAGGAGAGAGAAGGGGGATTCTGTTATATAAAACACATCAGAGGGATTTGTGCAGAACAAATGGGAGTGCGTCTGAAAAAATTCAGGTCAGGTATAGGTCAAAGAAAAGCAATTATTACACCCTAAAACAACAGCACCACATATAAAATCTTTGACATTGACTTCAAAACAGCATATTAACTGAAAACAAAAACATAATTATAACCATCAATCTAAAAGAAACTACATTTAAATAGGTCCTACCGTAACCAATCATGCAGGATACATCTCGGTCAAACTGGATTACTTTTGTTATTTTGGAGCAGAGCTCAATTTCTTTGTAAAGCTGTGAAAAACAAAAAGAAGTTATTATATAAATCGTGACACAATGGCCTACTTTATTCATATTCTAGTGGGTGGGTTATTGACAGCATGGAAAGAGAGCGTTAATTTTCTGTATTAGACAAAGGAGATCAAACAGAGTCCTTATGCAAGATAGTCTGTGATGCGTCTGAGTACATGATGTAAATAAAAAAGTCACTACAGATATTATTTATTAAGGCTCTCCCATGAATAGATTTATGTTTTGGTGCATTGTCCTCCCTGGCAGGCGTTTCCACAGAGAAAATATAACATAAAACGGGTAAAAATACAAGTGTATTAATAATTCACAACATATGATGCTCTTATGGTCTGTGGGTTTTTTCCATGTTAGTTCCTTATGCAATTACTGGTATTTCTTGAAAGATTATTTTTAGCATTTGTTTGCCTTTATTTGACAGTAAAAAGTGCAGAAAGGCAGTTTTTATTTTTATTTTTTTTAATGTTCAAACAGGAAGTTACATACCAAGTCACACACATCCTCCTCTGGTTTGGGAATGTAGAATTGCACTTGATTTTCAATCAGGAATTTGAGCCGTAAGTAGTGCTTGGTGGGATCGAGCTGGTGAGCCTGTGTGATGAGGGCAAAAAGACAGAAAGAGGATTGTTTTTTTATCATAAACTTGACAGCAGCTTATTACAGACTCATTTCTGACTGATAAAAATTAAGATCCACAAAGCTACTCAGCAAGCTTGTTAAAATGAGATATTCAGATCTTTCTGACTCTGCAATAATGGTATTTGTCTAGTTAAATTATGAAGTAAGAGCCACTGCCTGGCCTCTCATGACAAGACATCCTCTTCTTCTTTATCATGCAGATGTCACTGTATTGAAACGTGAACCGTTGGTCAGGTGAGGTAATTTGAGGCTAGGTGTGGTTACCTTGCAGATGGTTTCCAGAACGCACAGTGCTGATTCCCCTGGCTGGATGATGGTTAGCACTGGCTGGTCATTTGGCAAACAAACCCAGGATGGAGTGAGGTGGTCAGGGACCCATATGTCACTTTCTGTGCTGGGCCGTGGAAGGCTTTTCACAGTTCCCTCCTCACTCTTCTGTGAATAGAGGCACATTAAAAGGCTTGTTCAGTTTGCTTTTAATTTTAAAATGTGAGCATGTTTTAGTGCAAAGTTTGATTAAACCACAATAGGTAATGATTCCACTGTTATGTTTCAGTGATTCCCCCAAAGTAGTCCTCTCTTTACTACCTGCCATCTAAGAAATTGCAATACATTTTCCAATGAGTATAGCTAATTATTGTACATTTGCTTTAAGAAATGAAACAAAAAAATGCAACCTCTAATGTGCCTGAGTTGCCTTCATAGTTATAACCTCAGAGCCTTTGCTCTGCTGCCTATTCAGGATAGAGAGAGGACTCATATTTTATTGACATCAATGTTGGCCAAAGATTTGGTCAAGTAAGTTCCCACTCATGTGTTTGACCTTAACATCACAGTTACATTAATGTAAACAGAGTATGAATAATTTTCCTTACTGCGTGTTCCTTGGCAGGATCAACATATATGCCATCTACAGGCTTTTTCACTTGCTCTTCGCCATCAGCAAAGACCTACAAAAACAAAAAGAAGTTAAAGTGGTCATAACTCAAACACAATTGTGGAGGATAAATGCTTATTGAAGTGGCAAAAAGAAATCTTGGTGTGGTCAACTCAATGATTGCCTCACAGACCTGGTTGATACTGGGATGGGCTTTTGTCTTTTTCTTTGAGGTCGTGTCCAGACCCCAGAGGGAGGAGAACCTGCTCTTGCGCTTGCTGCAGGAGCGGGACATGGCCTGTGTTCGCCGTCTCACTCCGGTCTCCGTGCGAGCTGCCACCTGCAAAAACATCACAGCTCAGTCAGGGCTCAAACTGACCAAATGAGGCATAGATAAAAAAAAAAAAAATCTATTTGACCTCATTTCAAAAAGCAAGTGTTGCAACATATTTTTGCAGAATGAAGCCAATAACAAAAAAACAAAATTGTTAAAGGATGCAAAACAAGAGAGTGACTTTTAAAAATGTGCAAAATCTATTAATACATGTGGCAAAAATATGTTAAAAATATTTGCCATGAGCATAAAAAATGCTGAACAAGAGGGATTTCATCAGGCCATCGCTGTAAATAAGAACTTGTTCTTAACTGACTTGTCTTGTTAAATAAGATGATGATAAAAGGGCCACATGGGCTCATGTGTAATAAATAGTTAACATACAAATATAGAGCTGTCATGTCTATTTCACACATGAACACTGCACTCATGCAGATTTTTACACACCCTGGCATTTCTGGGCTACTCACCTGTGAGACAATAGTCCAAGGTCTTTATAAATAAGCTGAACTGGGCATCAAAACAGCACTGTGCATGAAGGAGCAGGCATGCTCTAAACTTAACCTGGGCACTCATTCTATCTGTTTTTTGTTCTGTCAACTTTTCTCAGCCTTTTTTTGGAAATACTGCCGGGAGGGGAGAAGAGCAAATTAGAGAGGAGTGAAAGAGTAAGAAAGATAAAGAGGAGAAGAGAGCTATTAGAAAGCATCTCTTTTGTTAGACATCCCACCCTGCTATTTGGTAGCTCAAACACCCACTCTGCAACACCGTGATGGTGGAGAGGGAAAAAAATACCTCACGGATCTGCAAAAACGTCTCTTTCTCTAAAAAAAAAAAAATCAAATAGATGTTTTCCTGTACTACCTGTGCTTTTAGCTGTGGAGCACATAACCTTAGCGCAGCAGTGGGAGGCCAAAACTGAACCAAAACCTCCCAAACAGGTGCCCTATGTGAGACCCAGGCTCCAAAATAGAGCTAAGCGGTAGTTTCACACTACATATTTTACTTTCTGGAATCAATTTCCCTGCTAGGAGAGGCACCAAGTGTACTCAGTGGTGCCAATGTGTATTTTGAGGGGGATTCAGCATATTTTTCTCCTGTTACAATCTAAATGACTTGCTCTGAATAGCAGGATTGTGTTTGAGGAGAACATCCTACAACTGGAAAGTTATAGGTTTGATCCCTGCAACTTGAGCAAGACAGTGATATTTATTTAGTTAAGTATTTATTTTCCAAGTATTTCAAGTTGCATTTGTGAAGCCACCAGCAAAATGCATAAAAATGTAAATGTATCTACTGTAAACCTGAGATTTTATATAAAAGTCCATCTTGACAACACTACAAAAAAACATTACATTTATTTGACATGAAGAAACAGAGTGGTGATATTTACCAGTGCATGGAAGGAAGAGACTGAGAATATTCCCAGTCGGCCCATTGCAAGCTTGGTGGGCCTGGAGGCAAAGGCCAGGAGGCGTTTAGGGTTGGGCAGCTCGCCTCCCTGCAGGCTGGCCAGGTAGCACCTGAAGCGGAATAGATCCATGTGAAACTGCTCCAGGTTCTGCTCCCACAAGAAGATCTACAGAGGAAGAGGGACACAACAAAACATCCAGGTAACTGTTCATCAAAGCTCTTGTTTTTCTAACTTCAGACCAAGATGGAGCATCTCTTCTCTTCCCCAGGAACTATGTTACCAGTGTGTTGAGTGTTGCCAAGTTGCGATCTCTTTGCCTAATGGTTTGATTTTTACTGGGGCAGTAGAGCAGGACATTGTAATTATTCACTGGACTGTCCCCTCCCAGTCACGGTCCTGCACTGGTGTTTGGAAGAGGCGGCCAGCGCCATGGCGGAGGGCTCTGTATCACTGCCAAGTAGCCCAGAGACGAGAAAGAAACAATACTGCACATTCCACTGGCAGATAGAGGCTGGGAGCGTTTAAGCTTTCTAAGGAGCAGGCCTATATCTATTCAGTTCTGCACAATGTGAAACCTGACACTGCCAAACAGAACCGCTCCAACCAGGCACTACCTAACTGACCGAACAAAGGCCATTTGATCTCCTTTCTGTGTAAACAAACCTATTAAATACAATATGCGCTTTGCAATTAATTGAGAGAATGGCAGGCTATTGAATGGTGCCAACTTCATACCATGTTAAAAACTCAAAATAAAAACCAATCTGGTGGCCGATAGGTGTGTAGTATCAGCAGCCTCTAACGGGTGATGCCTCAAATATCTATGTCTTAATGCCATCTTCCCTCTTTCATTTTCTCTGTCCATCTTAGTCTTATGTTTCTTGCTTTAGAACAACTTGGGGATACCGATATGACATACGTGATACTTTTAATGAAGCAAACACTACCTAACTGGAAGTCATTTTGAAAATAATACTTGTTAAATATGACAAAACTTGCAGCAGATGGTTTTCCATGTTTGTGAAAGCTGCTGTGCTCACTTTCTTTCTGTATCATATTTTTTATGAATATTTTAAACAACACTGATACCAGTGAAGTACAGGTAATAATCACAGGGTCCTTGGTCCTTGATTGGTCAAATTTAATGTTGTTTTGATATGAGTCTCACTAAAATGTTTGTGTTTTAATGTATACAGTTGAGTTGAGAGTTCAAAAAGAGGGAAAGGGAAAGTATAAATGCGATGTGGTGATAAAATCTGAGTAAACATAACTGCAGTTTGAATCAAAAACTGAAACTTTAACTTCATTCAAAATGATGCTTTTTCTCAGTTACCCTGACCTCAGAGAAACATTCAAATTCCCAGACTCTTCCAGTCTGGATAATACTTTTTAAAATCCCACATAACTGTCTGACATGCATGGGAAATGAGTGGGAAATGAGGAAGACAAGTTAAAGTGAGAATAAAACTTACTTGATCCAGGATTGTCTTCCTCTTCTTTGTGTCAGTGACAGCAGACAGCTGCATGTCTCCCATCTTCTTCATCTTCTCGTCCATGTCAATCTTCTGCTCCAGCTTCTTGAGTTCAGCACGGAGCAGCCGCACCGTGTCCTCTCTGTGGTGCTGGCGGGCGACAGCAGTGGCACAAGCCGAGTGGATGGCTGTGATCCAGTTCTCCAGCTCTGTCTGGCTGCAGGTCTGTGTGGGGAGGGACAGCAAAAGGTCAGAGGTTAAACAACACACCAGCTCCCTGACACTCAAAATAAAAAAGCTGTTTATTAGCTTTTCCTGTGTTGATTCACTGCTAATTATAATAACAAATCAGAGCTAGAAAGAGCAGGAAAGAAAAGAAAACATTCCGTACATATAGGTCAAGGAATGACTTGCCTGTGGGAGAATTTGCTATTATTCACAGACCAGATGACATTTAAGCATTCTCTTACCTGGAACAAAAAGGCATCTCCTAGAGAATTGCTGAGACAGAACACAAAGTCCTTTTTGGGATGTTCCGGTACAGCCTGGACAATACTGTTCTCTACCCAGATGGCATGCTTTGGAATACTGTTGTTGTCGATCCCTGAACGGCCATCAGTCTCATAGAAAAACAGAGTGCACCCTGAGAAAACAAGGTTTTCATTACTTATAAAACACTTTTATATTAAAACTTGCATGCCCCAACGTCTAGTAACTAACAACGGTAGTTCTGAATGCCAGATTTACACTAGCAATTTAATTCTGCTCTCCAGTGGCCAAGATTAAGAAGTGCAGCATGGCAAAGGAAGGCATCATGATCATTATAGTACTGATTTGATTTAAAAACCCAGTCAACTGGCATTAAATTTGATAATGAAGCTCATAACAGGCTCAAATTAAAGTTTGGTTTACTGAGCTTAGTTGACATTGATTAGATCTTTGCATAAAACACTGTATGACAGCAAAAAACTAAACATAATCAATTGCATGCTGTATTGACAGAGATGTGTTGATACTGAGGTTATGAAATACAGAATCAATGTTATGGACATGTTGAGGGCAAAACAAACCTTTCAGAGACACCCAGTAACTCTTCCACTTGCGCCTCGTGGCTGACTCGACTTTCTTGTTCTTCTTATGTACAAGAAAGTTCTTGACAGCAAGCCGGCCAGCTTTGCGCACCATCCCCTGGGCGACGCTGAGTAAAGGGTCAGACTGGTAGGCGGAGCTCATAGTGCTCTGCTCGTCACTAAGAGCTGACCCCGCCTCCTCCAAGCTCTCGGTCTGGCAGGTGCTCATCTCCAGCTCTTGACGAAAGTTCTCGTACACGCCCTGCACACACTCACTGGCCCCGC
Organism: Thunnus maccoyii; assembly: GCF_910596095.1. Lineage (NCBI taxonomy): Eukaryota > Metazoa > Chordata > Actinopteri > Scombriformes > Scombridae > Thunnus > Thunnus maccoyii. Next base: position 26,278,185 of record NC_056538.1, on the reverse strand, counting down.
CTCCACTGCTGCTGCCGCTGTCGCTGCCGGCGAACATGCTCCTGCCGGCCGCCGAGCACACGGAGAAGGAGGCTGACATGGTCTTGTAGCGTCGGGATTGGTGCTCTGCCTCCACTGTCACCCCATCGATGCCGCTGTCGTCGTACTCGCTGCCCTCCCCGGCTGTGACATCCTGCGTCGTAGCAGAGGCACAAGACAGGTGAGACGGCATGGTAACCACGTCTTGGTCATCACTAGGAGAACAGCCAGCCAGCAACAAGTCCTACCCTGAGTGACGACTACTCTGTCTCTGCAGATATACGGCATAGAGCTGTTCTTCTAAATCAAACATTTTGTAAATACTGACTACAGTAGCCTAACAAGAATGTCCATGGGTTGCTTAGTCCTGAGGTTTGGCTCAAAACTAATTACTCACAGCAAAGCGTCTACTGTTGTATGAGTGCAGCCTGCCCTCCCTGTGGCACCGCAGGGTCTGCCCTCTCCTACCCACATGGCCAAAGGCTCCTGGGAGATGAAGGGGGTTTCACCGAGCTCGGTATCTCCATCTGGTCACATGACCCAATCATGCGCTCCAGAGCTCCATTCACCAGGGCTGACGGTGCCCCGTAGTGACAGGGCCACCATACACGTTTTACTGTTACACTCTTCCACAGGCCTCCCCTCATTATCATAACAAAAGACTGAGGCATTTCAAACAGGGAGTGACTTTAAGCTCTGCTCCCCCTCCCGCCATCTCATTCTCCTCTCCCAAGAAAAACAACAGTTTCATCAGGAAAGAACACATCGCCACCCTGACACAAGCTTTTTTTTTTTTTTACACTTAATCTGTTTTAGCAGCTTATTATCTGTGAGGTGAATGCAGCAAAGGAAACGCTCAGACACAATGGGGGGAAAAAAAAAATGTACGAGAGGAGCTGTCTTACTGGTGATGCCACCAGACTACATTAAGATTCTGCACAGCTTTTCATACTCTGTCCAAAGAACACATAATAACTGTGACACAGCTTCAGCAGTTCCCGTCCCTGACATTTCACAAACTTAAAGAGTATCAAACAAAACTGAATACATACATATATACACACATCATGGATAGAAGAATTGATTTGTGTTCTGTTTTCTATGAATTGTGCCATTTTTTAGAGAAGTCTATTTGAGCCAAATCAGTAGTGTGACAGACCAGCACAATGTGAAATCACTCCACATCTTACCTGTATTGTCTGCGCCCTCCTGCCCTGCATACTAGCACACATGGCAGCTTGGTGGCTGCTCAGGCCTTCGGAGAGGCAGTGGGAACGCCGGCAGGGAAGTGTGTATGCACCGTAGGTGTTCCCATCCTCCTCTGATGGCGAGAGCATCTTATCATCTTCGCCCTCCCTGATAGCCCTGTTGGCATCATGCCACTTGGCATAGCGGCCATGGGGTTGCCTGCAGGCAGGAATCTTCTGGCTGTACAGCTCGTCCAGGGAGTTTGCCCTGTCAGTGGAGTCTGTGGGGCTAGACTGCAGGTGGCCTTCGCAGTCAGTAAAATCCCTCTCATTAGCCGTGTCTATGATCTCCTCTGTGCTGGTCAGGTGCTCTTGGCTGAGGTCGGAAAGGGAGAACTCCAGGCTGTCATCTCTCCACATGTCTGCAGACTTAGATCTCTTCTTTTTAAAGCTGATGGTCTCCTTAGAGCCGTCCCGGGTTTTCTGGAGGTACGTTACCTCACCCGTGTACACGTCTTCGTCCTGCAACTCCTCTGCAGTGGGGCCAGGTAGAGTTATATGCGTGGTATTCATGTGCACCGAGGGATTGGCCAGGTCATTGTGAAAGGAAACAGGCCGCAGGTTCATGGCCACACGGTCCACCCAAATGGGGCTTCCAAAGTCAGGGAGGATATTTGTCTCATTGAAGGGTTCAAGGCCATGGTCAGCCAGGGATTGTGGGATACTGGGGGTGCTACTTGAGCGCGTGCTCGTCTCAGAGTTCCTGTGCTCTATTTTCCCTGATGAAGCATGTCGAGAGCGTCTGGATTGCTTGTTAGAGATGCGAAGAGACCGGGACATGTGCTTGCGTGACAAATAGCCATGTTCATTACCGTAGAGGGCATGATCCCCGCTCTGGCTCTCGACATTTCCCATGGTTCAGAGGCTGAAGGGAAGAAGGACATAAAGCATACATATACTCCCAAAGAACAGATAATCCATACAGAAATATAATGTGTTATTTACGAGAAATGCCTCAAGACACCAAATGACAGAACCATGCACAAATGTTGTATTACCTGCAGGATAGTAATAATTTTTCTGGCATTTTGTTCGTCACTGGATCTTCAAATAATATGGTCCTTCAGCTGTTGTTTCGATCCACAAAGCCCTGAAAACAGACATTCATGTGAGAAATCATATCAAAAAATTGTACTATGTGCGCTTCGAATTGTGTATACTGTTATAGTCATATACTAGCTACTATTTAAAGATATCTGCAGCTGAAAACGGACATGTAAACAATATAATTTTTATGTGTCCACAGTGGTGTTCCTTTCCCAAGAGCCTTGCATACATTTACAGAGCACAATCCATGTGAAAAATGAATCCAGACAGCTTGAATCAGTTCTATTCAAGATACAGAGATCATCAATTACTTTAACACACATTTTAACATTCATAAACTGGAACTAAGATCCAGCTTTAAGATAATCACTAGTCCAAAGTGTATGACACAGCACATCATTTCCCTTCATCTTCAATTACTTTGTTTCACTGATCAAAAAAGCCTTTAATTGCAAGTTTTTGATCTAACTTTTTTTTTGCTATAATCTCATTATAACTTCTATATAATTTTTTTTACTTAAGTCTCTATATGAAATTGCAAAAATCACAGATTTGGGCAGCAAAGACTTTCCCCTCCCTGAAGCTGATCAGAAAAGGAGGTCAAAGAGTTGAAATAAGGGAAGCAGAGCAGTGGAGAAAATGTAACACGACCCTCATTTACTGTGCTACTTCTTTATCACTCATTTTCCTAAAAAAAATTTTTTTGGTCAAGCCAGCTAGATAAACACAACCCTTGGTTTGACGGAGGAAATGATCCACTCAGCCCCTTTCAGCATGCACATGAGCTTGTGTGAAGTGGAGGAAATGTAATGACTATATGAGTGCTGTGACAGCCTGAGTGAACTTGAGTTATTCAGAGCTGAAGTGAACCACACCAACCTATCCATGCAGCATTGTTGTTGTCTGTTCTCAGGCACTACCTTCCTACATTAGAGGGGAGCTGGGAGCAGTAGGGGGGTAGGGGGGCACATGAGTTTTCACCATACTGCACATTTGGACTCCTTCTACCCACCTTTAGGCTGGATAGCCTGCTCCAAAAAGGTCCTGTTCCATGCCTGGGACCATCAACAGATGGGACAGAAGATTAACTAAACACATTGTGGCTCTTGTTCCTCCTGATGTGTGCTCCGCTCCTTTTAGGACAGACCCTTTGGGGGGTGCAGTGTTTTTTGCGTGTATAGCCGACGCAGATGAGTGGGAGCCCAACCCTCTGCTGCTGCATGCACTCAAGCTTACTGTGAAGAGGGCCATTACGTAAACTGGAGCTGACCCCGTTTTTCTACCTTATGTTGCTCCTTTTCCCCTCTTCATTCTGCTCACTCCTCACCCCTCACTGGTACCGCACAATGCACAATGTTTGATGTTGATGGTAGTCCATTTATTTTGTTATAACCCTGCAGTTTATTGCGTGTTACACTCAGTCCGATTTGGTAGGGTAAAAGAACACAAAAAGGAGGAGAAACAGAACTATGAAATGCCACTTCGCTCATTACAATAAAGATTCACTGAGGGACACAAACATCCTTACAAAATGCTAGCACAGACATTGCACCAAGGTTCACATGTGGGCTTGTTTGCACCCTTTCCAACACAGTACCCTTTATTTTTTTTCCCGTATGTGTTAGGTTAAGGTTTAATGGCTCTGCAGATGTCATCCTTGGAGATAAAATAAAATGTCCAGTATATCTGAGCCCTGATTCTGATTCTGTAAAGCTGTGTGTGTTGAAGGCTTCATAAAACTGTAAATACACTGAAATAAAGATATAGAATCTTGGTTTCAACATTAATATGATGTGAATTGGCAAGAAATTAATTAGATTGCTTCAAGCAGAGATGAGGGGCTTGAGGGGATGAAGGATGTGGTTTCCTCAGCCGGTATAGTTAGGTTTTGCTGTAAAATCCAAGGTCAATGCACAATGGGTTGCCTAATTTGTTCAGGCCTAAAATCGTAAACCAGCTGGTCATCCAAGACACCAAAATGATCAAAAATATTAAACAAGACTAAGAGTCTACAGCCATAGGCCTCTGTGAGATTATATTTAGGCAAAGCAGGGCTTTGAGCTAAATGCCAATGTCAGCATGGTAAGCAGATATAATGTTTACCATGTTGTACCAGTTTTGTGTGTTAGCATGCTAACATTTGCTAAATAGCACTAAACACAAATTGCAACTGAGACTGATGGAAATTCCATTAGTTTTTTAGATAGTTGGTCAAAAACCAAGTATTGGAGAAACGTTTAACCAGATGCATTACATGAAAAGTCAGGTCACCTAAATGATCACAATTATTTGAGGGGGATACGAATATCATTTCACAAAACTACAAATGTCAACCTCATGACGGCACAACAGGAAAAGTCAGGGGATCACCAAAGTCAAATTCATCCTCTGGGAACCATGAATGTCTGTACAAAATTTCATGGCAATCCATCCAATAGTTATAGAGATATTTGAGTCTGGACCAAAGTGGTGGACCAAAACATTCACAGAGCCATGCCACTAGCATGGCTTAAAAAGTGAAAATAGCGGAGTACAACAGTCACACGCACACTCAAAAGCTAAAAGAACCACAACCCATCTCTTTTTTTTTCCATTGGAAAGAAGGCAAACTAAAAGACAAGTTTTAAAACATTGAAGAAAAGTCCAAAATTAACAGAGAGTGAAGTAAATCTGTGTACAAAGTCAAATTATGCTTAAACTCACATGACAACACTCAGAAAGGTAGTACACTCAGTCCACTCAGCCATTATCAAATTAGCAAATTCACTGGGACAAAACAGATTTAAATCTTAAAAACACAGACAGCTCCTTTGGTCGATCTGCCGCAAGATCATTAGCTTGAACTTGCAGAAAGAGAGAACAGCTCTCTTTACAGTAAAATCCTTTTACAGTAAGGTGCATGATGAATCAGCAAGCTACTTTCACCTCTTTCAAGGAGATAGCAGAACATTGATTCCCTCTGAACGCAGAGATTTGCACCAAAGGTTTTAAGATGTCAGAATGCAGATAGTCAAGGCTGACTTGGAAAAAATCATTAAAATGAAAATGTACAAATGGATAAGCATACATGTTCCAAAAATACCGGAATAAAACATTTTACTACATTTAAGTTACCAGAATATCTGAATACAGGGTTAGGATGGCCTCGACTCCAACGCTGTATTCTCTAAAGCTGCAATGCTGCTAGTGCACCAAATCCATTATCAGCTCTTTATTAATACATGAGAAAGAAATGCAAGGGTTAGAAAAGATGTTCCACAGCACCAAGTCCCCAGGAACACTCAGCGGATTCTTCTAGAAATACCCGCTAACACATCATAGTGTCCCTGTCTGCATCCTGTTTCGTCACTATTGCCCTTCATGCATAAATAAATAAATAGAAATAAACAATTAGATTGGAAATGGCTGTCGGTAATTTGGCAGCGTGATAGAGTGAGGACACAGGTAAGTGGGTCATCTCATTTTCAGCGGGTTGGTGTGTAAGAGCACAGGACAGCAGAAGTCTCAGAGGACTCATCTGTGACAACCCCTTAGTGAAATACATAACCACAGGAGATTCCAGCCACCCACAGATCAGGAAGAAGAATGGTTTTATTGTTACTCAAGATTAACAACACAATGGCTTCAGGGGAAAGTACAGAAACTCACCACCACTAACACCACTTAGGAAGGTTGTAAACAGTCAGTACATGATTCTGAAAACGCATCAAGCTGCTTTTAATGTTTAATGTCAATGCTGCATTTGGGCGTATCACCTTCAGTTTGTCGGCGTTATCAGGGGCGCGTTACACAATAAATGCTGAATGTCGAAAAAATATTATTTTACACCATACATGATATACTGTATCTTAAAGTTTTCTTTTTCTCTCTCTCTCTCTTCTTTTACTGGCATCCATTTCATTTTTACTCAAAATGTATCATCCAACCCATCAGCTGTCAGGTGCAGTCCAGTAAAATTATTAGTTACTGTTGGAGCTAATATGTCTTCTATTCTCATGATGTTACAAATTGGGTAAATGTTATTTAAACACAGAGGTTTTAGATTTGTTTCAGTCCACAGCGGACAGAATCTGGATTTATGGCAAGAGAGACGTCACAAAATACTATCTAGAATTTATCTTTAACATGTGCATGACAGTACTGAACCATAAATGTCACACATTCTGATTAATGCCAGAACCAGTCTATTCCACAACAATATTGACGATATCTGATCCTGTTTTGGGGGCTCATGTTCAGATTTCCATTCCATGTGCCAGGAGATTTTGTCATCCCTAAAATATGTGACAGCTAGATTTAAGGTCCTTTTGTTATTAAAGACCACTTAAAGGCCCAGCTTATATTTGACAAATACTTGGGCCTGTTAGAACAGGAACAAAGGAAAAATGTCCAAACCCCCACCTGCTCTTCTTCTCCCTATGTTCCCCAAGGACAAAAATGTCAAGTTGCCTGTATCATTTGCGGAAACGATGAAAATTCTTGCCCCATGGCCAAAATCTGAGTATGGACGTTAAAAAACAAGGTAGAACTTACAGTGTAAAACACCTGGTCACACAATCATATACTCATGAGCTCCATGTAAACTGAATACAACCATGTAAAACACCAGACAAAGCTGAAGGTGTTGGGAATGACTTAGCTGTATAACTCAGTAAAATCAAACACAATACAACAGATAGAAATACAAGTTAATGCAGAGACAGTTTGATTTTAACTCTATATGTTGTTCTGACTCATGCAAACACATTCTTGTCATTTAACCTAACTACACCGGTGAAAGGCAAGAATGCAACTGGGCCAACTAGTCACAAGCTCCAACACAAAACCCTATAATCTGAACACTCAAGTCTCTAGAGATAATAACACAGGTAGCTGTATGGAGGAGGAGGAGGAGGGGGAGGAGGTTTACCACTGAAAGACTGCACTCAAGACAGCTCACATTTCCCCACTGATACAGAGTCATATGTTTCTATGTGAATGGAAGTACGAAACAGCAACAACTCTTGTTCTCATGACTCATTTTCTGCTCCCAAGAGTGTTCAACTGTATTTAAGATTCTGTTAGGCCAGGGGGGAAATTTAGCATCAGCAGAGCATGCAATCAAATGTTTCATGTCGGTGAGAAACATCCGTCCCAGAGTAGCATTTACTTGGGAGGTTGATGAAGAAAACACTTGCTCCAGCCTTCATTTATAGTAGCTCGAATGAAAACTATAGACAATTGTCATGTAGCCAATGAGTTTTTTTCTGAATTGGATCTGTAGCCCTAGAAACCCCCGAAAAGGAAACAGCTGGAAAGGAGGCTTTCAGTGATTATGAAAGCAGTTTGACTTGTCTTGAATAGCTTTGGGCCAAGTTGTGGCACAGAATGCATCATGAAGCAAATGCCCTGCCAGTATTTGGCTCATTCAGCCAAGATTTGTACAGCTTTGTTTTAATGTTATCTTTAGAAAATACAGTGATTGGAATAACTGAGCAAGTAAAGTAATATTGGTCTGAATGATTCTACTGCTATTGTTAGTTTTCCATTTTCAACAGCCAATCTGGCTTTAACAATTGCACCCATAAAAATGTATACTATATACTACCTACACCATAATAGCAGCAGCAGCAGGTGAAGTAATATTACACGAAAACCACTTTGAACATCAACAAAAACGGACAACAAAAAGCCGAACCACCTATTCATTTTCTATTGTTGCAGAGTTGATTTTCATGTCTCACAGGACGACTACAAATGCTGCTGCTGTGTGTGACCTGTCTGACCTCGTCATGAGAGGCTCAGGTGGCACTGCGTTATAGGACTTTGTTAATGTAGGAGAGCAGCCTTTAGAAGGATGCCAACACATATCAAGCAGAATAATGGCTGACAGTACAGCTACTGTGAGACCTGGAAAGACAGCAGCAACTGATGGTAAAGGTGGACGCTGTAGGCAATTTAATGTTTCATTTAAGTACAAAAGTAGATTGTAAACTGATGCTTTTCGTCGGTGGACGTTGCACAGTAGGCTAAGCAGGACATTTAGGCCTATTTTTTATGCTTCAGGGTATGAGTCCTAATATGGTGGAAGGGTTTGGTGAGTTAGTATCCTGACATTATTAAAAACTGATAAGAGTTTTATATGAGCTACTTTAAACATGCAAGTAGGCTTTAGTGTCCCAAGATTATGGGAATACTAAGTCAGGGTGTTGATGTAAAGAAACATTTACTTTGTATGCTCTTATCAGACCGTTTCCTCTTTTAAAAACAAAAGAGTTTTGAGCAGCACAACACTTAGCGGCGTAACCACGGTGACCCGACATAATGTGTATCTTTTGGCATCGCTGTTACTTTAGCCAGTCAAAAATAACTTTTTGCATTCTCATCCCAGTTTACTGAATATGGGTCTCTGTGAGTACTGCAGTGTCTGAAACCATAAACTTCAATTGTGCAAAGGGCGGATATATCAATACCCTAGACGTTTTATTTTTTGAAATAAATCAGGCTCCAATTTTGGAACCTGTTGTTGAGCAGCAGCTGGTGTTGTTTAGCTTGGTGTCACTATTGTCCCTGCCAGTGTTTTCTCTAGGGCACCACTGTGTGCAGAGGTCATTGCTTCTACTGGTGTTAAAGCTATATGGGGTTTGTCTACAGCAGATGCTGCAGAGTTTGGTGGTTTGTTCATTATGTAGGTTTAAGAACTTCTTTGGCTTCGGGTAAAAAATTCAACATTAAAACATTATTTTTTTATTATCATTTAAAAATGTATAGATATTTCTTCACTGGATCTCTGTGTCTTGACTTTGGTTGTGTGAAATCAGCACTATGAAAAGAGAAAATTAAAAAAGTCCCTAAATACATATAAAATCTCACTTATAAATCAATTCAATTAGACACAATGTTGAAGATAACTAGTGTCCATTTTTCTTTACTTTTCCACACTTGCTGGAGATACAAGACATAGTGTCATTTTGTGCCAGAGTACTTTCATCTTTATCATCAATGCCAGCAATTTGCTTGTCCAGAGGATCACAACCTAAGTGTTATCAGACCACATCCTGCTTACAGCTCTTTAGCTCCTCATTGACAACCTTTGAAGTCCTTAAACAGCTGTTAATTGGAAGTACATGTAAGCCACAGACCACTGTTAAGACAAAAGGGGGAGGGTGGATACACGTTGTGGTGATTCCTCTGACTTCAGTTGTGTGGGGGAATGGATCTGTGTTGTTTGGTCTGGTATAGTGAGCAGGGGAATTTCTGTTAAAACTAAAATCTTCTTTATGCCACTTTAACTATATTGGCATTGAAAATGGGTCAGTGCATGTTTTGGGTTTTACCAGACAGACTACTCCATCAGGAGAAGAATTCTATACCAATTATTACTTGCTCAAATTAAAAAGACAAATTAACCCTCTTTAGTGTGTCAGATAGATAATTGTAGGACCCCCACGGGACCTTTGATGATTTTTGATTTGACAGAACAAAGCAATTATTTTGAATATCTTAATAAAAGCAAACGTCCAAAATAAATTAACATATTCCAAATTATAGGGCTCTGATTTGACTGTTCATTCTCTCAACATGTGGAGTGATTATGTAGGACACTGTGTCAGGGCATCAATGATCCTTTACCCTTTCTTCCTTAATATCGGTAGCTGTTTCTTTTAGATCTGCAAATTTAATGTTAGATTTCCGTTAATCTATTCTCACTCATTTAAACAGATTTGGATCAAAGCAAAAGTACATCCTTTTAAAAAGTCACTCAAACTTTACTCTCAATAAGAAAACTTAATCAGATGCTGAGGAGATGCTCCCCGCCAGACAGTGACGGCAGGATCACACAAGAATTCGAGATCAATACACAACAGTTTGTGATTGAAGTATTCATCTTGGAAGAGCATAAAAAATGCTGCATGTAATGAAAAAGGCTGGAGCCGCTTTGACAAAATATCACAACCACAATCACCACAGACTTTCACAAGTTGACCTTCTCGTTGCCTGTAACTGTCACTGTCAGTGAAAAGGTCTCCCCTGGCTACACGGAGCATCAACATTAGTCTGCCTTTACATGCTTCACATTCCAGACTTTTACAATTCGCTCCTCCACAGGCTGACTCCAAACACACCCAACAATTTTCCCCCTCACACGAAGAGCAAATGTGCTCGACAGCTTTACGATTATGGATTTGTGATCGACTGTATCAATGCTGGGTTCCAGTGGTTACTGTAATACTGTCAGGAGTTTTACAGGGTTCCTGCGGTGGCAAACTGGATCAAGCATCTGGGAATATTATCTACTGTGCACCGGTACAAGATGACGTAAGCTTAAATTAGATATCTGTGCAAGTGATTAAGTTGGAAAGCTTGGTGCTATCTTCTCCCAGAACTGCTATAAGTTTACTGGCTTTCTCACTCTGTCTTCCACTTGATAGCAAGGTAGTGTCAATATTTCAGCATGTAGGTGTAGATGAACAGAAAAATAAAATATGCAAAAGTAAAGTAAATGCACTGTATTGAAAAACTAAGCAGATAAACCATGTAAAAATAAGGAACAATATTTTGCAATAGGGAAATTTCATATCAATATAAGATGAAAAACATGTTTGCAATTCCCTCTGTGCTCAATACACTTTCCAAATCTGAGGGTGTGTACCATTCAGCCTTGGTCAGCACACTTCCATTGAGCCCAGCTGGCCTTGCCGACCTCTGCATTATATAAAATTCAAATCTAATCGAATGTCCTTTTATTCAGTGAGCTTTTATTCAGTTAGCCAGCAAAACAACAAAAACGTCACTGAATAGATGTTGATGTCTTCAGACCAGAAGCCAGTCCACTGCTGGGTGAGCTATTCATCTACCGATCTCAGTATGGCAGTGGACTTGTCTTTGCCTGAATGTCCCTTTGCTGGCAGCAGAATAAACACAATGTCAATGGCACAGAGAAGCTGCAATCCTGCATTGGAAATGTGTTTTCTAATCTGGTTCACTCAGGATCTTCTTCCACTGAGGCAATCATTTGCTTCCAGGTCAGTGAGTGAGAATACCAAGCATGGCTTTGGTTTGAGTGTGCTCCTTTTATGTAGCACCACAAGTACAGGCGCACGATCCAAATTCCACTCAAAAACACATCTGGGTCAACATCACGCCCCATTTTCATTATTTTGACTCCAATATTAATGAGCATGGAATAAACATTTTAGCATTTTAAACATTTTATGTTGCAAATATATACTGGAGGAGGGAAAGCAATCCTTGCAGACTCAGACGATGAGAGTGCAGAAGCTTTCCTAAACTCCATATAAAAGTAGTAACGTTTAAAGTAAAGTAAAGAAAAGTGAAGTTTCCACATAAAGGCTTTCAAAAATCAAGTGCATGTCCTCTCTGGAGCTTCTCTTCTCTCACCAGTTACTCCCAGTGTGTCCACCGTTTACATGCACTGAAGAGATTTGATCTAAACCATATCTGTGGACTGAGCCCATGGAGAAGTCACCCCTGAGCACTACCTCAACCATAACACCCCTGAAGCTCCCAGCTCTCCACTGTGTTGCGTTGTGCACTGAAGCAGAGCCGAGCTGGATCCTGACACACATGACTACACAAAGCTGGGTAGAAAATGTGTCCGCTTGCTCCAAGCAGTCCTGATAACAGTTTCCACTACAGGACTCCTTTATTGCCCTTTGGGTAAAATGCCACTTAATTCACATTTCAGCTGGAGTCCACCGCCTTCACTCATTTACTACATTTTGGATTGTGAAGGCCATGGAGTAAACACTTAGGTTTGTGTAAAGGTATCTAAGTAGGAGGATACTTGTAGGAAGAGCAGACACACCCTACTAATGTGGTGCAAGATCATTTCAATTAAGTTAAATGTCAGCACATTGTACAGTTAGTGTGTGTGTGTGTGTGTGTGTGTGACGTGTTCTGGTGTACTAGAAAATGATTTTACTGCAGATAAGGTTAGCTGGTACCCTTAACTTCACAAAGCTCAGTGGGAAGCAAGAGCTCAGTCAAACTTGCAATTTAAAAGGCGCATCCTAGTAGCCAAGCAGTACCATGTAATCATGACAATTACATCGTATATCATGTGTATCTGTCTCTTTCTACTTTTTAAGTATCCAATAAAATGGAAATACCTAAAAAAATTATAAACTTATGGCTGCATTTACTGATTTTTAATGTTGGAAACAGCTGTGCGTACTCTCTTCTTTGAAAACATTTAGAGGAAATTGCATACTAATACATTACAAAGACATGTCTTATCCTTCTACTACAGCTTAGGGGAGTAAAATCAGTAGCAGACCAAACATTCAGTGACTGATAATAACGTTTAACTGTAAGCAAAGAAAACATCTGGGAGCTGAAGCTCATGCAGCTCCACATGTTGGGATTGTGGAACGTGCATTCGAATGGAAACAAATTTGCATGTGCCTAAAGCAAAACAACTTTAACACTGATGACTAACCTAAAAATACAGACATGTACGTGTGATTTGAAGCCAAATAAAGAGCACGTAGTCTATACCAGACTACTGGCTTTTATACTGACCAGAGATATTATCCTTTTTTAAGGCTGCAATATCCTGGGTGGTAAAGATAACAGTTTGTCTCATTTATCAGTTTTTTTTGTTTGTTTTTTGAAGAGTGTTTCTTTGGCTCTTTCCTGTGTTGAAATAACTGCAGCAACAGGCCACACAACACATGCTTGAGTTGAAAAATGGATAAAAATGAGAAAATTCCAGAAAAAAGTTGAGCAAAGTGCAGTGATTTGAATGGTGTGGTATCAAGCGGAGCGACTATAAAACACTCATTGTAGAGCTGCATGTGCCGTCATGCTGAATTCTGCTACATATATAGTCTAACTTTTATAATAAGCTAAGTATCTGAAAGACCACCTGATCTCGGATGAACTCTGCTGGCTTTCAAAACTACAATGTAACCTTTGTTCCACTGCACACTGTGCCTTTCAATTAAGGGAGGCTTATGACACAAAACCATGCAAACCAATCTGTGATTACAATTATTTTCCTCTCAGAAGAATAATTTTGTTAGGTGGACTTTACAGGACAAGGTTTGCATTGCATGTGATTTTCATAAAAAGCTTTAACCTCTTACCAGGCACCCTATTTTTGGGCACAAGCCTGGAAATAATGCTCTTCATTTCTTTTGATTAGTTATAACCCTGCTCTCATTTAAAAAATCTTTCAATTTTACAATCAAAACGTCAGAATGAGCGTAAGTGATCCTGAAAAAAATGCCATCAAGACTAAAGTGTCCCATGGGTGGGACAGTGTCTCTTATCAGCTTAAAAAAAGAACCCTGAGTTTGTGCTTCTTGCTTTCTTGCAGTCATAACAGGGGTATTGTCAAGATTTACAAGCCTGAAAGCTGGAGCCTGACCTCTTGTCCTGCTAAGCCTCAAACGGTCAATACATTTCCATAACTATGACACCAGATGACCATTTCTCGCCCTTCTTCCCACCGCAGGAGTCACTCGGTGGGCTTTCAAACACAAAGCCGGGATTTTAAATGAACTCACACGTCATATAGTCCTCCGGCCCCCCTCCAGGATGCGCTCTGGGAATTCTCCTTGACTTTGACCATCTCTTGCATTTGCAATTCATCATCTCTCTTTCTTAGCATCACAAAACCGCCACCACCACCACTGCTTTGTCATTACAACGACACAGACACAAGCTGTATTGTTTGCGTCTGGCAGTGAATGAAGAGCAATACAATGGCTCACTGCCTGCAGTTGTAGGTAAAGTTGTGCCTTACACAGGAGTGCTACAGGTACAGACATGAGGTGGAAACCCCACCCTAAACATATGCTGTGAAGACCCCAGGATATGGTTACAAGACACACACAAAAAAAACATGAAATTATAGGATGAGAGCATGGAAACTACACTGATGGAAACTAATGAGATTACTTCACCCAGAGATAATTCATCCTAAAAGTACAAGCCCTAAAAGGCACAACACGATTCACAAGAGCTTTGGTTGCATCATGCAAAATTAACAACACACTGAAATACACTGAAACCTATGCTTACAGGCCACACATTCACTCGGTGTGTGGGCCTACAACTCGTGTTATTTAGCACCTCTTTTGGAAAGTGGGAGGTTTGAGGAAGGAGAGCCATTTGTCTCTTCTGTCTGCTAACACACTGCCAAACACACAATGTTGCAAAGAGGCAAAAAAAAATACACAGCAGCAAATACAATGACTTACGTTACTGTGTGCAACCAGGAAGTGTCACTTCTGTTTTTTTCCCACAGTAGCCGAGAGAAATCCCATGCATCACTAAGGGGGAAATTGCAAGCTCCACATGAGGGGATTATTGATACTCCTCCTGCAAGTCCACAGCAGACTGACTCCTATATGCAAGGATGAGTTGAAGAACTGAGGGAGGCAGGGAGGGAGGGGGAGTGACTGTTTGTAAATCCCCCTCCTCCTTCTGCTGACTCTTTCACACTCTCTGCTCCCTCCCTCCCTTCTTGCTCCCTCCTTCATTCTATAATTCCACCCCCCTAAACTACAAACCTACTGCCAGCAGGAATGTGTCTTCCCTCCCTCGTCTCCTCTCTAATTGCCCCTCCACTCCCGTATGAGAATGTTTACAATAAATGTCGCTGCCTCTTCTCATCATCAACAAAAAATTGATTAGATCGAGACTATCTCAATATTCAGAGTCAGATTCAGACCTGATTATTTCATCTGGGTCAGCAGCAGCTTAAATGTAAATTTCCCTTCATTTGGGCTGAAATAACATAATCTAGCTTCCATTTCTTCTCTTTCTAGTTCAAAGAGCAGGATTTGTAACAACTGCATTCCAGAAAATGAAATAAATGTTAACGTTGCCTAATAGGCAAGAAGGGCTGAAAGGTTGCAGCCTTAATGTGTTGCAGTGCATAATTTGGAACATTCAGCGACAGCCCAAAATGGACCTGTGAATGAGAGAAAGGCTGGACTTGCTGTTGTCATAGCACCAGTGATGTCGTGTGGCTATAACGTCAGCAGTGACAGCACTGCTGGATTCATTTTGAGATGATGGAACTGGCAGAGGGTACAGAGTAGAGAGAGAAAGGGAAGAATGGATGAGAGCGGCCACAGCGACATCTGTTCAGTTGCAGCCTGCATCATGTGCTCCAGAAGCAGCTTTGCGTGCACGCCAAAAAGTAAAACATGCCCCAAGCTATTCGAGGGTGTAGACACCCTGACAACCACACGGAGGAAAGACAGAAAAGAGCACCAAGCTTAGTCTGTCTGAGAGGAGTCCGGAGATCGGAGGGGTGAATTGCCATGTCTAGACTTTGTGATGACTATGACCAAAATAAAAAGCACTCAGCACTGTGGTCAGGCTGCCTTCCTCCCAGTGTAACTTCATGTCCTGCCAAGGTTGTGACCCTGATATTAAACTAAACCACTGGGGTTTCATAGTAAAGGAATGTCCGGTCTGCAGAGGCAACCAGACATAATAACCTGTGTTCTTATCAACTCTCTGAGCTCGATTTCACACAGGTAATCTGGCTGGATAACAGATTTGTTTTTGAGGTTTTCTGCCAAAATTGCTACAAATTCCACACCCAAAAAACACACTGTATGCCAATTTCTTCTTCAATTGGAGAAACAATTTGTTGGGACATGGTCCAATGACAACATAAGACTTGGAAACACATACAGTCTTAAGACATGATGTCAAGAGATTATTATCTAGACTGACAATCTACTTAAAGTGTAGAAAAAAAAAACATTTTGATGTACTTCCTGAAAGATGTGTTGTGATATTAGTACTTCACAACGGAATATTAATCTAAACTGATTTCACTGATGTATTCTCATGGGCATATATTTGAAAAATTAAATGAATCTAACTGCTCTATGAGATCCTTATCTGTTTGTCTCCTTGCCAAAAAAATACTGGATAAAGCAGCAGTGAAATACATCTATCAGTGAAATGTGGGCTAGTGCTGAATCCACGTCTGCTCTCACCACAGGCATTTCAGAAATGTAGATTGCTTGCATAGAGCTCAGCTAAACAAAATACTCTGCTTTCTCATCACCGGCATAGGGCTATTAAACCCAGTGCTATCTGCACTCAATTTAGAAGCTGATTGAATTGGACATCCAATACATTGACAGGCCATTCAATATCGCTAGAGCAATTTGGCAGGTGAGACTATGGTTACAGATCCACAGCAACACTTCAGACTGCTGGTGCCGTCCAGGTGTCACAACCGACTACAATCACTGCCAATCACCTTCAGCTGTAGTGCAGAGAAAAAGGGGAAAAAAAAACAGACCTGGAGGCACAAGAATGACAGAGACCCATTTAACAGGATATACATTAAGTTCACTAAATGTAACTCTTAACTAAACTGCAACAATCTAGTTTGACTCAATGTTTTTGTTAAATGTAATAGTATTATAGAGAAAAATATATATTTAGAAAAAATAATATTAACTTTTCCAGGTTTACAGCAGCTTGAGTTCATATTGAATTAAAGAGATTTATTTGGGTAGATCTCAAAAACATTATTACAGGGTGAAAACATATTCTCAGGTGTTACAATTATTTGAGAATAAACTATTTGTTTATGCTGAAATATTTTATTTGAATATATATATTCAGACTTTTTTAAAGCCAAGATTCCAAGATTTGTTAATCTGGAGGCATCTGAACAATTTCTTTATAGTAATTTCACATAGAAATTTGGTTTTAACTGACCCAGTCATCTTGGTTAACTTAGTCCCTCTTCTATCTTTGCATAGGTCCTAGCTCCACACAATAAAACAGCTGATGCTGCCACCACTGTGCTTCACAGTAGGGACGGTTTAGACAGGTGTGCTTTATCCTCAACAGAAACAGACTAATTTAGCCCCATTTAAAGAGGAGTTTGGTTACACCAAACCGGAGTTTTGAATGTCACTGCAAGCAGAACAGACATTTTTTTTTATAACATTTCAGTTTTTCTTCAAACTTGCCATTACGGGTCCATGTTGCATGTATTTCAGTCAGCCAACCCTTTCTTAAGGCAATACGTTACACCTAACATGTTTTAGCAGGGTAAAATCAAAGTAAATGCTCCCCAGAATTGCTTTAAATAAAGGTCAGTTAATAATTGACTTTGCACTGCTTTATTATAGCAATGCTGAATGGACCACAGGATGGCATATCAATCAAGATGATTTAGCTGTGATGTTAATTTCTCCAATGTATAATGTATTGATCTGAAGGGCATATAGGGGGGGAAAAAGTCAAACACTACTGATCACAACAAGGACATTAACAAGGCCTCAAGGCCCATGTAGCTCTGCAGAACAGAGTAAAAGTATTAGGGAATAGTAACATGACTTTCCCTGACCAGGGTGAGTATGTAAATGTAATGCCCAACATTCAATATGAAAGTCCAGTTAAATGAAACCACTGGTGTCTATCAACAACAACATTAACAAAGAAAGCCAAGATGCTTCTTTGTCTCACACTTGAACTCACAGTTAACATACAGGGGATGAGTATTACCCACAATTACACATCTTAATGTAAATTCAACAGCATCTGTCTGCTGATTCAAACTTTATTCTTGGCACTGTACACAAAGCTACTGGTCTACAAATAGACCTGACTGCGCATACATCACGTTGAAGCTGACTTCACTATTAAACAAGGGGTTGGCTATATACAGCGTTTGGTTCAGCATAAAGCTTTTTTGTGAATCTACAACAACACTAAAAAGAACATCCATCACCACAAGGGTTCAAGTGTTTATTTTCTTGGAAGTCTCCTCAATCACAACAACACACGTCCCCCCAGTGTCCCTCTGATGATCAGATGATCCATTGAACTGAAAAAGAACACTATGTACAACTGATATCTAAAGGAGAAAAATGCAACTGTTACGCAAGACATGAAAGGAGTAACCCCAGCCCGGGTAGAGATCATTAGTGGAGGATCCAGTGGTCTCCAGCAGTGAGTTGCCTCTCATGAGTCAACATCAAAGACACCGGTATAGAGAGGGAAATAATTTAGAATGCAGAGGAAAAGCTGGAATTGACTGGTTGAGGCTGAACCTACACAGCATAGGTGGGTCTCCAATATTAGTTATTAAAAGATGCTTGGAGCAAATTAAAGTGCAGTGGTCTGGACTTAACAAGCTGCTGGATAGGGTCAACAATATACTAGGCTGCTTACACAAAGCACCATGACCACAGATTGGATTATGTGAACTGCCTGAAAACATGATACACATCAATAGCCCAATAAGCACCGATTTAAGCCCGATTCATGCTTGCAGAGTCTGCGTGGCCATGAGGGTTCGCAGGTTCAGATCTTTTAAACCAAATCTGGTTAAAAAGATACCCATGTGTAACCACTGCTTCAACAGCATTTCAGTTTGGGCTGCAATTACAATTATTTTTCTTACCAAATAATCTGTTGATTATTTTTTCAATTAATTATTTAGTCAGAAAAAAGCAGTTGGAAACTATAAACGTCATTTTTCGTCATTATCACTTAAATATGACTATTTGATTAACTGTACTAATTGTTTAAGCTTTAATTTAATTAATTTCAACATACGGTTAGGGCATTTAAATGCAGTGACAAAATTTATACTATATTTAACCATAGATGTCTAACAAACCTTCACAAAACAAATTTAGCCTGGTTATAACTTATATGTCTAGACAGCTTCTGACAAGCATATCACCAAATAAATGCTTACTGAGAGAAGTTCAAATGCACACTCAGAATAACTAATTATCATGGTATGCCACTTCAAAACACATCCCACACTACAGCCAACCTCAAGCAAGCAAAAAAGGCTCAGAGAAGTTCTTGTTTATGATTGATGGCATGATAAAGTTAGCCTAACTCCATCCTCCCAAAAGTGACGCATAACCCCAGCAGTTTAGTGCACTTAGTATCTATTATTCATCCTAAACCACAAGGCTCTATGAGCCACGTGAGGCTGATGATCATCACCATGTGCATTTCTGACAGCTGGTCATACGTTCCTGCTCACAGCTCAGAAATAGGAGGAGGAACAGAGCTTTGATAAGGCCTTTTAATGCTCATCTGTCATGTCTTTCCAAACCCCATGACCATTGTGGAAAGCAAGTACAAGAGTGCAACTGAATACCATCCACTTGTCTGCGTATAGACACTGGCCTCACACTTAGGAATAGTAGCCCACTGTAATTGGAACAGAACATTTTCAGAAATCACTTTTCCTAGAGAATGGAATAAGCATGTTTCACTATTCATTTGGAATAAAAAGAGACCAAGGGCGAAATTCTCTACCCTTCAGCTGCCAGAGGAGGGGGGGGGGGGCATGGTCCTCCCATCTTTAAGGGATTATTATTTAATCAGCTAAGTTGAGACCACTTGTATACTGGTGTAACCCATCTTATATAGCCAAATGGAAAACTATGGAGTTATCTTTAATAGTCACACCAATACAGTCACTGCTTGGTTGTGTCAGCAAGGAAAAGGAGATATTCCAGATGACCAGTCGATGGGTGAATTTCTCACTGAAAGTATGGGTAGAATTGGTTCAAAGTTTCCAACTCCAAAGAGGGATTAGACTGCTCAGATGGCCTGCATATGACCCTGACTTTACGTCAGCATCACAAGATCACAGATACAGACAATGGGTCAATTCTTGCATCACTTCCATATACAAGGCTGTTAAAAAAAATTGGGAGCTTAATAGTTTTGATAATTTATGTCAGAAATATGGGTTGGGTGGGCAGGACTTTTTTAGGTATTTACAGCTTTGTGATTATTTCTGTAAAAACATAAAAGGTTCTAATCCAAACAAGCCATCAATTGTTATTCATATATTTATTGATGCTTATAACTCAGGAAGCAATAATGGCCTTATAAGCAAGTTATATTGTAGCATCACTTCACTAAATAAGGACACTACAGACTATGTGAAACAATGATAGCAAAAAGAGCTAGACATTGAAATAACTGAAGACGTGGCTGAATGGCTGGGAAACACAGTCATCCTCCACCAACTCCCGGACCTGGAGAGACCTCTGTTGGAAAAACTTGATTTGCTTTTTTATTACTCCCCAACAGAAGTCTAAACAAACTGGCACCCAGCCATGTTGCCGGAGGGAGTGTGGAGAATTCATGGTTGATCATGCTCATGTTTTCTGGTGTTATCCCTCTAGTCAGACCTTCTGGAAGGAAGTAGCGACACTCATCTCAAAAATCCTGGGTTTTAACATCAGCACAACATTCACATCCCTCTACCTTGGACATACCCCTGAAGGGTAAAGTAAAGATGATACCTACCTCCTAAAGATCTTGCTAGCAGTGAGTAAAAAAGCCATTACAAAATACTGGCTTCAGAAAAATTTTCCTATTGCAGGCCTCTTTATCAATATTGGTATTATGTATAGTATAACACCTACATCTTCTTGAACAGATGACCTACTCTATACAGCTCCAAAAAGAATTGGGAGGTTTATTTTAAATCAGGAAAATTTGCCTTGATATATTGACTGTCTCATGACCTCTAATTTGTTTTTCTTTGTTTGTTTTCTGTTTCTAGTTTGCTTTTTGCTGTTCTGATAATGTAAAAAACGTTCATAAATAAAATGTTAAAAAAAAAAAAAATTACTTTTCTGAGGCTACCACAACCTCAAAGGAGGCTTTGAAGCTTGAGTCAATACTCAATGGTGCGGGCAAGTCAACTTAATTTGTGGGGAGCACTTGTTTGCTTGTTTCTAAAAGGTGCACCAAAGCACAGAGCCAGCTAGTTTTGACTTTGATGAGAATGTTTGTTTAAGCTTGTAATAAGTCGTGAGACAGCTTATGTCTTCATTTCCTTGAAAGTCTAGCTGAGAGTCAGACAAAATGCCTCTGCAGCAGATATCTGCTATATGCTTAAAAAAGTGTGAAAGTATTTTGGATTTAGTATTTACTTTCTAAGGTTAGTAGAGCACACATAAGCTTTTCATATGGAGTGCATCATAGTCCCACTGCAAGAGGGGGTTGTCCTCTGGAAAGCATCTGGGATCAAATCTTGGCAAACCATCAAGATGCTTCTCCAGATTATGCTGACTGTCAGCACATTAATTCATCACGTATGACCTCACTTTGCTAGATGCTAGAATATGTGTCAACTTTCAGACCTCTGCCATCGGCAATAAACGAGAAAAAATTGCAATGCAATTTTAAATGGATGTGAAATGTTGAAGAAGGGTTCAAATATTCATTGAATCACCTACTTAGTAGCAGCAGACAGTCAACAACGAAACAATACCACAATCTCAGAGATGTATACAATGTGGCTGATTGCGGAGAACAATGGGATTCTGCTTTTCAGCTGTCCAAAGATGCTGGAATATGGACTGATACAGCAGCACATCACTAGTACTCTCTAATGGAGACAGATGTCCTGTCAGGAGGAATAAAGGAACAACAAGCTCTTGTCTGAAACTCTACACAACAGGGACGCAAACAGAGGTAGAGGGGAAAGTATTGTTGTCCTTCATTCATCAACTTGGGTTGAAAAGGGAACAAACAAAGACGGCTTCATTTAGGAAAAAAAGCCCAACAAACGCCAGTGCTGGATGTAATGCAATCATCTAATATACATGTGAAAAACAGAACTGATAGATAATCACTTCTTGTTTATGGCTGCAACATAAGGTTGTCTTGCTCTGCTGTTCTGTGAAGAAAGAGAGCAGGTAATTCTCACAAGATGAATTTGGCAATCAGCCTGTGCAGACTGTATTCAACATGAGAGAACCAGAGAAGACCACTCACAGCTATAACATCAACACACAGTGCAGTGTGACTGCTCCTTCATAGGATTTGTGTGGGAGAGGGCCACTTTAACATTAAAGTGGTTTCAAAGTATATTTTCCAGAGTGTGATTCATGTTATAATTTGCAGACAACGTGTAAATATTTCAGGGCTACAAATAATTGGGTTTTTTTCTATTTTGATGAATTCAAGTTTTTTTTCAATCAGTTGGCTTATTGTTTATTGTTTGAAATATCAGAACATGTATTTCATAATTCCAGTATCCAAAGATGAATTTTTTTGCTTTGTCTGACCAACCAATAATACAAACCCAAAGATTCAAAAGATATAAAAACAAAAAATGAGTAAATCAGTGGTGGGCAAATAGTGGCCCATGGGCCAAATTTGGCCAATATTTGGCCCCCTGATGAAAGCTTTATTTTGACTTTCATTGATTACATCAAATCTTTTGCAGGTTTTTCCTCAATTCTACCTTAGATGACAAAATAAATACAAGGTTGATGTAAATCCAATGAAACTAACTAAAATAACTAACTCTGCCCCCACAACAGGAGAAGCATTAAAACTATGGTTGCATTGTGCTATTTGAACAGGTCTTGGTGCTGAAACTAAGTCTGATTAAACTACCAGAAACGAGATTTGAATATGTGAATTCTAACATTGTTTTAATTCCACAACTTAATTCCTTTAACTTTAACTTCCACAACAAATGGCCTGTTGGACCAGAACAGATTTGTTTGGTGGCAGTCCAACAGAAATGGTGTGTCGATGCAAAAAACAACAACAGAATTTTCTATCAACCATAAATGAAGCATTGTTTATTGTGTGTTGATCACAAATGGCAGCCCCCAGGGCCGAAAAATGAAGCCAATGCGAAAGTGCCAAAAACTGCAGTTCCTAGAATGTCCATTTGAGGCTCCAAAACGAGTCAATCCCCATAGACCCCCATGTTAAAATGCCCAACTTTACAGCAGAAATAAATATGTTTACAGCCTGGCATAAAAAACGGTTTTGGTCTCTGTAGCTAATTTCCCGATTCATGACAACTGTACAGGGGTTGAATCTTTATATAACTCAACCGTTTAAATTTTATTAAGGCTTAATGTTATGCATAATTAAGGGTGTGGCCGCTTTGAGTGATACATGGGTGACATCACAGGCAAGTCGCTACCATGGTGATAATGTTGGTTAGGTAACGTAACCATGGCGTAACCCCAGAGAGACTAGGAGTAGCCGTCGCTGTTGCTATATGAGCGTGTTTTCAGTTCATGAAAGTTAATTTTAACATTTTGGTTGTCTAAAAAGTCTTGTTCGGCATTTGGGTGTAGCCTACTAAAACACACGGAGGAGTCGGATGTTCAGTTTTTTCCAGTAATTACTTTTTGTTTTAATGGTTTTAGACCTGTTTTTTGCATGTGAAAATTAGCATTAGCATTATCAGTATCACACATAGACTGTATATAAAGATGGACGTCGCGTCTCCACTTCCTACCGTTAAGGAAAAAGTGAAGCCAAAATATCTCCTTTGCGGGAGCTGAAATCTTGTTTGTGTGGTGTCATTCGAAGCCAGAGTCTAGGCAGTAGAGTCGGGCGGCCAGATGACGGCCCGCAGAACATGCCCCCTCAGCCATTCCGCCGCCTGACAGATGTTTGAGAGCAGCTTTCACAGCTGTCAATCATGGCGTCCGACCCCCTTTCTATATTGTTAAATAACTAATTAAAAACAATCTTATCAGAAAAATGAACACTTGGACAAACACCAACATGATAAGAACGACCTGAAATGACAGAAGCCATCTTTGGGAAAATTTTGTTTGATCTTTTAGTTTGACCTATACTGCAGCCAGCCACCGGGGGCGATTGAGATGTTTTGGCTTCACTTTTGGGGAGCTGTCATGACGTCCATCTTTATATACAGTCTATGGTATCAAGCTAGCAGCTAGCTTTGGGGTCAGCTCCACCCTCTCATCCAAATATGGTCACTTCTGGCTACAAAAATCCAAGATGGTCCATAGAGCGAGCGCACTAGCGACTTTCACTGGCTGTGCCGGCTACTTCCAGTTTAGCCTTCCGGCTAACTTGAATGGGGATAAAACAATTAAGTCGTGCGACTCTTCAAGACTGTCGAAATTTGATCAGACCGAATGGATCAAATTCTGATAGTGAGACGAGTCATTTTGCGGGGGTTTCACAATGTAAGTCTATGGGAAAAAGTCTTTTTGGGCCCAATAGCATCATGTGAAGTTGTAATTACGCAGTTTGGCCACTATGTCAAATTGGCTTCAGAGCCCAGCACTGTTCTTGGGGGCTTGGAGAGTCCAAGAAACCAATGGGTGACGTCACAGTTGCTACATCCATTATTTTTTACAGTCTATGGTTAATAACCAATAAAGTAAAGAGTGTTTATAAATCAATTGTATTCATAAATAAATCAAAAGAAATGAATAAAACATATAGGCTTGCCTTTCCACTGCGTCGGTTAACACCTCACCCGTTGAAGAATCCTGAAAAAACTGGCCCCTGGTTGAAACTAATTGCAGACCCTTGGAGTAAATCCTCCCATTTTAAAAGCTGAAAACAGCAAATCTTTGGTATCTTTCTTTCATCAGCTATCAAAATTGTTGTTAATCAATTTCCTGCCAATCCATTGAGGTATTAATCAACTAATCATTTCATCCCTAAAATATTTCCGGGTAAATATTTCTATAATTAAATAAAAACAAAGCCTGGAATTTCCTTTCACTGAACATAGCTTGTATTCAGGTTTAGCAAATATGAAATATTAAGAGAGGCCTACAAGAACCATTCGAGCTCTGAGTTTATTCAAATATTTACATAACTTTGCCAACAATGTGCATCTTGTGAACTGGAATGGAGTATAGATTTAGTCATTTCGTTATTAAAATCTGACAGGTAGAATAACAGCTAATAAGATGGTATTTTATGACCTCATCTGTGAGTCTGTATGCATGGCACTGAGGCTTCAGCTCAGCTTAGTATTCTCATTGTAATACCTACAATCAGCCACTTAGTGGAAAGGCACAATTTCCACAGTACATCTCCTCTTGTTCTTTGCTGATTTTTTTTTATTTAATAAATTGCTAAACTAAGTGAGCCAACACTGGGATGCAAGTGATTTAACACAAATCTAACAGTTACTGAAGTCAAATATCATTAAAAAAAACAAAGCACCACTCACATTCATTGTGGTACTCAGAATAAAAACATACATTTTACAAAATTTAAAATGACTGTAACTAATACAGTATTTAGTGAGTTTATATTGGAGTGAATGGTCTGTGTTAGTGTTATCACACTAGGCTCAGTATGTTAAAATGCTAGACTGTCTTCAGTATTTACTTTGCCCCACTTTGCAAATGAATGAAGAGTTATGTGCAAGTGGGATGGAAATGAATAATTCAAAAAGAGCACTTATGAGGGTTAAATTATGCGCATTTGAAGAAATCATCTGTGTTTGGTACTACATTTCTGTACACGCATGAAGAACAAAGTCATGAATTGTACAAAAAGCCAACAAATTAACATACGAATGTGTAGACATTCTTTCATGTGTGGCTACGACAGTTGCTACACTGCCTCGAGTTGGTCTAACACTCAAGATCTTTGAGATGACGAGTTAAAGAGTGTGGACATGGGCCAGAGGGGAACATAACTAGTTACAACTCGACCACACAGACAAGACAGACAGACAGAGGGTGAGCTGTCTTGTGCAGGCATGTCACACAGGTGGGCTCAGGTTACCACCCTGAGGACACTTCACTGAAAACTGAAGCCATTCTGCTGGATGTTCCACAGCATGGTTGTTTTCTTCCCATGGGTTCTCCTCCACAGACAAGACAAAGCAGTCACGCTGCTGGTTGCTGTTGTGCATAGCCTCTAAAAGTCACCGCAGAGAACACTATTCACAATGCCTCCGCCCAGATCAACCCATGCCTTGTGTGACCTTTAGGTAATTCACCGAAACAAACACTACAATATAACAAACCAAATCCACGCAAAGAATTAACTTTTTTTTTTTTTTTTTAAAAATATGTTAATATCAAGCACATTTTGCATTACTGTAACTGTGGAAATTAAATACTTTCCTTCCTTATTTACTATCTTCACCCTAAGACTCTACATAATAACTTCAGCAATGTCGTTTTACAACTGTGTTGTTCATGTGGCATTTACTAACACTGAAAAAACTGCATCATAGGTAATGGCAGCCAGCACTTTAGTATTTCAGTCCAGTCTCCACTTTTCTGACATCTTTCACTTGTCTTGGTCTCTTTCCTGCTGTGGCTTTGACTTGTTTAATTGGATGTTTTTTACCCTAACAAGTAGAGTTGATTCACTTTTCTAAATCAACATAACATAACAGCATAAAACACTGCAATTTTGTTTAAGGGTCCTCAAATGTCTGTGCATTTATTAGCTGAATGCTGAAGGATGTTCTGCAAAATATATACACTGTATATATGTTTGTATCTCTGTTCTTGAAAATGATTTTTGTCTTTGTCTTGATGACTAGTAGTTCTAGTAAATCGTAGGAACTTTCATGAGGATGACTGTGGGAAGCAATGTATTAAGCCCAATTATGAGGAAACTATAATTGTTTGCAACACACTGAGCACATAGATGGTCGATGAAGTGGATTATGCTCCAGGAGTGGTTTAAGAGATTCCACAGGGTGTTCTAACAGTTTTCATTGTGTGGAGTCACACTACAAACTGCTGACTAAGAAAAAAACACCATACCCTCTCAGCAATGAGATTTTTTGCAGAAATCTGCATTTCTCACCTAGCAGCACAAATTGCAGAAAACACAATGGCAGCAAATATAAGTCTGTTAGCCTTACACATCGTATAAAAACTAACTGTTCCAGCACCCTCAGGATCAGTTTTACTGAATTAAAACATTCGTGTTACTTGTTACATTATAGGCCTACCAATCAAAAAAATCTGATGCAGAATTGGTTAACCTGCTGGGAACCTTCAGCACTAACCACTCTTTCTTACCAGCTCATAGTCACCTGTGCACCTACCAGTTTAGTATGATTATCACACAGCCACAGTGTGATGGGAGCACAACACTTGAGGTTTAGCAGTAGACTAGTGTGACAGTGACGCTGCAACAAACTTGACACCATAAGGTCATTGGAGTGATGCAGCTGCACGGAAACGCATCGCCTTTCAGTTGAGTCACCTGCATATGATCTGTTTACTAAACCAAGGTGTAAATACAGCCACGGCGGTGGTAAATGATCTGTATTACAGAGATGACACATGCACGGAGTCCGATTACATGACTCATGCTTCATGCAACAATTTACCTCACTGAGGCCATGTATACGCGGCTTCTCCTTTTCCAAACTGCAGAAATGCCCACAGAGACGTTCAAACACCTCCTGGGATTTACAGTGGGCAGGTTACCCTGCATGTTAATCCACATATGTTGTTGAGCCAACATCCTGCTGCTGAAGGAAAGCTAATTTTTGTCCATGGAGATGCTGTGCAGCATACGCATTCATGCACTGGGATGGAAATGTCAGGACATACACGTTAACCCTGCTGTATGTCAACCACCGTCATTCCGGCTACATGACTGTTTTTACCCCCCAAATCACTGACGTCTGACTGAATGAATCGACACAAGATGCCCGTGACTCCATGTTCAGATACACAGCTTGTTGTCGGCCTTGTCAACTTGGACCGCACCGATTGCCTCAGTGCGGCAGCGTGTGTCACCTCTGATAAACTTGTATGATTGAGTGACGCGGTCATGCGTGCAGACGGCGCTAGGACCACGCGGAAGCATGATCGGACATCGAGCCTATTTCTCCTTCTCATGATAAGGACGGCATGCTTCCCGGTCTCCTTACATACCTGTCACTGCCGACGTTGGGATCTGGCTGCTTCCGTCTTGACATTGAAACCTTCATGTTTCACTCGCCGGTGTTGCCCATCTGTGTCTCTGAATCCCGCCGCCTCTCCAAGGTCTGCCTGTCCACGGACCATGCGTGTTGTTTCCACACCGTTGAGAGGGGCGGAGCCCACGGTCCTTGGAGACGGCGTGCAAGTGGATCATGAGAATGCCACTTATTTATACCCATAGCCAATCGGCTGCGGTTCACCTCGGATCTGAAGTGTGTTTAGTTTTTATAATTATAAGAGCAAACACAGAGAATCTTTTTTTTTTTTTTTTAATCCTTACGCATTATTTAAATGTTCTTTGGTGCAGTCTCTCTATGCATCCCATCTCCTGCACACACAAATGCCTTTTCATCAATGTGAGCAAATAAATATGACAACAAATGTGATAGAGACTGCAATCCTATTTTAAAAGTCAAAAAAAGATAATGGCTATAACAACTTATCATTATCAATATCCTATTAGGAAAACCTGGGAAATCATGGGCATGTTCACTGTGAAACAGGTAGATGAAATACAAAGAATTTCTGTATAACTATGTTCCACAGAAAGTGCAGATAATCTGTGATGTTATAAATCTGATAATACCACTCATGCAGGATCCTAATCTATTTATTAACCCACCTCAGTTTTCTGAGAAAGAACTTAAAACGTCAGTCTGATCAACACAATTAAAACCACCTGATCAAATGGTAGCACTCCTTTTTAATATTCACTGCACATGATCCTACAAGGTGTGACCTTAATGTACAACAGAGGTTGGCCATGGTAACAGGGTTTACTCTACCCTCTACTGGCAGGACATGAAATCTCCTTTCTTCTGCTTGAACTGAAATCCAACTTCTCTGGTGAAGAATTAGACATCGATGTGGTACAAAGACATTTTTACTAAAAACAATATACCAAAAAAGGTATGAATTGTAGAGTTTTACTGTCTCCTTCCATACACAAAAACTCCTGTGAGGGAATAAGCTCAAAAAATACAGACTCTGCTTTTGTTTTTACCTCCAACTACCAGGATTACAGACTTAAGCATAAACTACACAACTTCAAATAGGCCTATACAAAAAGATAGCAAACAGCTACAAGCACGTACAGTATTTACAGCAAAAAATCGGAGCATGGACAACATTCAGAACGCCATGTCTTGGTTTTCATTGTTTATTCAACCCTAAGAAAAGGTTCTGGTGGTGTAAAAAAAGTCTGAACAAAAGTTTCTGCAACCCTGTTCACAGCAGTCCTTGTTGAACCAGATGTCCTGATATTGATTAGTATCTCACAGTGGTTTATCAGTGTCTCCCCTGAGGTCCATCAGTCAGCTGACCTCTACCACCTTCCTCTGTGGAAGGGTGGACACCCAAACCCTGGCCTCCCGTTTCGGAAATGCATCCCTTCCCTGTCACCCATGCCCTCTGGTCCCATGGAAGGATGTCGATGGAAAGGAGGGCCACGAGGAGGGAAGGGCATCGGCATCCTGAATCTGTCTGGTGGAAACATGGGTCCTCCAGGCATCATTTGCGGGGGCATGTTTGGAGGTGAGAGGAATGGAGGTAGATGAGGATTTGGCATTCCAGGAGGATGCTGCAGAGGTGGCATACCCAGTCTGGGACCCTGCATGACTGGTGGGCCTGGCAGGGTCATCACTGGTGCTGTAGGGGATCCCAGCTGGTTGTCTGTACCTGCATCTAAGGATGTGCCTTTTTCTCCTGTAGAATCCTTGGCGGACTCCTCTGGGGGTTTTATACTTACTGCTGCAAAAACAAGATAAGATTTGATGAATCCCAAAGGGAAGACAAGTATTATGACAGCATAAAAACCAGACCAGGGAGAATTTTTTTAAGGGCGAAACATCAAGCCAAGAACAGTGACATCACCACATCAGCATTTTAATCAATATGACAGCACACACATCTCCCCCTTAGATGATGCTTATAAAATCCACAGTATTTTCTGTATAAATATCTTACTTGGTGCCAAATTTGTAGGGTTTAACTCTGTGGGGATGAAAGGAGCTCCTCCTGGGGGGATGGACGTAGGGGACAGCATGATGGGGCCAGGAAAAGCAGGTGGACTTCCCATCGGCGCTGCCTGTTGAACTGATGGCACCTGGAAGACAAAGAACAATGGCATCCAAATTAAGATTAAAGTGAAGACATTAATAAAGTCCTCCTGAGGTGGCAACCTACTAAAAGATTTAAAACATTTACAGCATCATTTTTTAGCATTTTAAACATCTACAACATTTTCTGATCCCACAGCATGAAGCAGCTTCTTGATTACACCATTTTGTATTTAATTTGTCTTTCTGCAAGCCCTAAGAAGATACACACATTATTATAATCAAAAACTAACAAAATTTCAATTATACACACACAAAAAAAAATCAATTAATTTATTTAATTTCCAAGGAACTGTGTTCTGGTATCATGTCATATTTGACATTATTAAAATATTGAAGCTAATATCATCTTGAAAGCCAGCTTCAAGTGTTGCACAGTATCACTGTCTTTATTCATTAGTGAGGTAACAGTAAAATAAAAAGACTTTTACTTCTAATTATATTACAGCTTTTAACACATTGAGGGAATGAAACAGAGAAAATCTGCTGAAATTCAATGGACTCATGTTATTTGATATTAGTTTACCCAGAATATACAGCACTGTGACATAATGATGATGCATTTGTAAGGGTTGGATGGAGTCAATCCCATAATATTATGGTAGAATACAGAATAATTAGGTGATGATATGCGTCTCTAAATGAACTAGTGCTCAATGACAAATGAAGAACTGTCACCTAGTCATGATAACTTAGGACAAGTGAAATTGTATGCATTCAATTTAGCATGACAGGGGTCCTTCCTGAAATATGAGCTCAGGATTTATGTTGGAAGAGAAGCAGTTCAGGATGTAGACAATTCGTTAGGTTTCATGTCATTTTGTAATGTACTGAAATGAATTGCTGGGACAAACAATGAGTGACATACACCTTCTTTTGTTACTTACCCATTGCATACAATAACTGCATTTTTTTGACCCAACATCACCAGGCACAGAGTAGCTTTTGTTTTTTTTCCTTTTTAAAAAAAAAGGTATCCAGTTCCTCATTCCTGCAAATACCCATTGGCTATTGGCCATTGGCAAGTGTGTTTATGTAAAGTGCATAACCGTCACAGACAAACAAGGGTTGCAGATGTTATTAAAATTGCTTTAATTTTTTAATGCTATCGATTTGTGGACACACTACTACAATTGCACATAGTTGTAAACAGAGTTTAACAATTCTAGTTTTGGCAGAACATGAACCATATATGGGAGGATGTTTGCCATTTCAGAGGCTTATTGTAAGAGGACACTTGGGAGTTTTAATAGGAGGAGCTGAGAGAGACTAGCACTTCAGGTAAATTATTTAACCCAAAAGGCATTTGGAAGGTACAGATCACCATCCCAACAATGCTGATCAATTCACTTGTTTCCTATAATGCACCAAAACAACCAAAACTTTAAAATTTAAATTTAAAATTAATTTCTCAACAAACCTGCCTTAAGAGTTGACAAAATTCTCTATTACCAAGCTGACACACTGACTTTAAGGTGAGGGTCAAGGTGGAAACTTGAGCAGGAAAGTGCTAAAGTCTGCTCCTAGTCCCTGAGGAGTAGGAGTTCACATACTCCTTGACTATGAAAGAACACACACACACACACACACACACACACACACACACACACACACACACACACACACACACACACACACACACACACACACACACACACACACACACACACACACACACACACACACACACACACACACACACACACACACACACACAGTCCTAGGTCACTTTTGGGGACATTACATAAACTTACATTCATTTCCTAGAGACTTACCCTAACCCTTTTGTCTCCAGTTGGACAACTGGTTTTAAGTCTGAAATTTGTCCCTGAAAGTAGCCTATGACAGACAGACAGACAGACAGACAGACAGACAGACAGACACACACACACACACACACACACACACAATAAATTGAACTAAGAAACACTGCCATCAACTTTGACAGAAATGTGTTAATTTGTTTTGCGATATCTTGCTGATCAACAAACTAACAATTGACAAAATCTATGGCTCAATGAAAGAGGTCAAAGGTTACCTCTGTGGTCACAGCTGATAATAACATTGAACTGCCACACAAAAACACTCACAAACTACATCATACAGACATATGGATGACTCTCATTTAAAAATGACATAACCTGTATGTATTTTTATATTGATGAAACTTGAAATTCATAAAACTTCTAATGAATGTGCCACTTGCTAATACATCAAAAGTATTGATAAAGAATGAAGCAAAGCATTCATTTTCTCCCTCAGCCTCCTGGCTGAGATGATTAAGAAAAATTCTATAGTGAGAGAACTGATGCATGCATCTGTCACTGACTTCATTTGTAATATTCAATTTTAAAACCTAAGAATAGTTTATGGGTATATGAAACAGAATCATACGTTGTATTACAAATTTAGTGGCTACATAAAATGATCTATAAATGAAAAGTTAACAGTGCTTGGCAAATAAAGATTATAGTCATGACTTCAAAGTTAGTCAGAATAACTACAAATACTAATTAAGCCAATCAGACTTGTTAACCAAATCACTATAAACCCAAGCCCTATTGTAAAACTCAGAATACTGAATCTAGACTAATGAATATAAGAAACATCAAACTACATCTGCTTCACCAGTTACTGTATGACTGCACTCAAGTAATTTAAACTGATGTTATGAAAGGTATGATTAGTGACACACAGATTAAATGTTAACATTAAAGTTAACCTTTAATGTAACAATTTAACTAAACATTTTTCCCACAGATAGAAATAATGTACCATGCATTCAACATACAACCCTAAATCTATCGTTAACACAAGTTACAATTCTATCCATGAATGCACGATACCTATTGTTCACAGATTCAATGAACATTATAGTTAAAACTCATAGCATACCAGGTGCTGCAAGGTGATCACCCCATGACAGCAGCTCCTGTCTTGACATTTTCTCCTTGGTGTAAGCCAAAGTTGGCTGTAGACACACAGTCTATAGAGCAAGTTCACCTATAGATCATGTTACTGACACAAAGTACAATATGCCGTTCTTTTCAAATGTGACAGTCTGACCTCCCAGTGCAACACATCAGAATAACAAATACACACAAAAAAACCCCTATTTATTGTGCAACACACTTCTGTCTGTAATTCAAACAAATCTCCCATTAGATAGAAAGCACCTATTTATATTCTAACTCGTCTTAATTACGATTATGAGATAATTTAAGCCATCAGTGCACATATGACTCGCACATTAATCCCTCCTCTAAGGCTTTTTCAACAGCTCTTAGATTTCCTTGTCAATGTAGAAGTTTCCAGTATTTCATTCAAAAACTTCTGTGAAAATTAAACACATTAATACCCCCCCCCCCCCCAGACATTTCTGCAATGTAAAAGGTATAAGGTAAAATTTGCCTTAAATTTTGACAGCTTTTACAAAATTTAAAATTCCATGTAAATTAAATTTGGTTACTGGAAGTGCCCAGGGATCTATAATCAGCCACTCCAAAATATTACTAAATCTGAATTTTAACACCCAATTCCTGTGCAAAGGGTATGTCAGCTGCCTGTCATACATACACAACTCAAACTAATATTCTACTCTGCTAACTGAAAGGGTTATATTTGAATTTACTGAAGTATAAATTCAAAAAGTTTAAGTGATAAAACAAATACACACAGAGAGATACATACACATAACCAGGACTTGACCAGACTTTAAAAGGCACTATGTGTAGGGATAGAAAATGCCAGATTTTGACATCCCCCACTGGTATTATCACAAAAAAGACACATTGGCAGACAACTATAATTTTCACCAGGTATTGTCTAATTTTTCTACAAACAAAAATCGATGCCATCAAAATAATTTATAAGAAAGTGATATTTTTAAAAAAGCATTCTACACATATTGGCAGTGGATGAAAGTAACTAAGTACATTTACTCAAGTATTGTACCTAAGTACAATTTTGCACAAAATACTTGTATTTTCCTTGGTTTCCAATGTTTTTGGGCTTTTAACATCTTCCAAAAACCAGTGTGTAGCCGGGGTCACATTTCAGATGTCTGAGTTGTTAACAGCTCCACCAAATTGTAATTTTCTCCTCTAAATTCCTCACGTTAATTATAATAAATGTTCAAAAAGTCCAGAAGCTAAAAACAGATTTCTGTATAAGAACTTTGTTTTTTCTTCTTTCCTCTCCCGTTAATCATCTCATGACCCCTTAGATTTATCTGGTGGCCCTTTGGCCCCTAAGTGGCCCCTAGATTGGGAACCACTGGATTAAACTACTTAACTGTATATGAAGTAGTTCAAACTAGCTTCACCTCCGGCAGCTATAGCAGTAACATGCTGTTTACACACTGATGCTTCAGTATTAATAAACTAATGATGTCATGTATAATATAAGTTGGATTCATCATGCAGGACTTTTACTTGTAATGGAGTATTTTTACAAAGCTGTATTGGTACTTTTACTAAAGTAAAGGATCTGAGTACTTCTTCCACCTCTGCATATTGGCATTGTAGTTATGTGTCCCACATAAAAAGAAAAAACAGAAAAAGTGTACAGAGTAAAAATCAGCACAGACAACATATTTTCTTTTGCATTTCAAGAGAATTTGGGGGGTTTCCCAGTTATTTAATTTTCTAAAGGCAACATCCAGTGGTCATCATTAAAAAATGCAGGTAAAAGCACTTTTGCAGTGGATTCAGAATTAAGCTGAGTTGGTTATCGCTTGATTAATTAGGAGCCACACTCAGGTTAGAAAGCTAACTAGTTCTGACAGCGAAAACTTTTGCGATCTTAATGGGTTGAAACAATATTTAGACATTTTGGAAAACACACTTATTTGCTTATTGCTGAGTTAGATGAGATTGATACCACTCATGTCTGTATATAGACAGATTTTGTTACATAATACAGAGCTAGGCTAGCTGTTTGTGCTAAGCTAAGTGAACTGGCTGGTGGGCATAACCTTACATTTACCATACCGACATGAGAGTGGTATCAATCTTCTCATCAAACTCTTGGATAAGCATATTTCCCAAAATGCCAAGAAATTCCAAAATAAGTTTTGTTTTTTTGTGAATGCAACAAAAAACAAGTAACCTGGGGAAACATTTTCATCATTGCAAATAAAAAATAATAAGGA
Organism: Thunnus maccoyii; assembly: GCF_910596095.1. NCBI lineage: Eukaryota > Metazoa > Chordata > Actinopteri > Scombriformes > Scombridae > Thunnus > Thunnus maccoyii. The sequence continues at coordinate 26,242,904 of NC_056538.1, read as the reverse complement.
ATTTACTACATTTGCCTATTGCCCTCACTTAAAGAATATAGTTCAGCTCAACCATCAGTTTTCATTTTGACAAACTGGCAATTTGCTGAAATGCCTAACCAATGCTGGGTAGTGGCATACATTGCTGTCTGCCATATGTCAATTTTCCGATACTACCACTTGGGGGTGCTTAAGGCAAAAATATTAAAATCTTACACATAGTGGCTTTAAGTTTGCCACTTGCACACAGCTGAACATAACTTTAAGGGAGGAAGCACTTGGGGAGAGGGTGATTTTTTTTGTCGTCATTCATTATTCTAGAGGTGCTCATAGCAGCTTTAAAACTAGAATTCATATTAAGGCTTGATGGATGTAAAATGGGACCAATTCAGTTAATGATTCCAAATCAGTACCTGAAAACGTGGGATGATAGTGCAATTTAAGAACCTACAGAAAAATGTGCCTAATGACCTGCAACAATGATGTCATAAGAACATAATGACAGACTATAAAAGAACCTGCCATAGTTTATATGAGCACAATGCTTCATGCTGTTTTAGCGACTATAATGGCAGAATTAAAGGAGAGAAATAACAGTTCATAAATCAAACAACCTTGAAGCAGTCTGTACTGCGAGATAATAACAGGGGTCTGCTCTTACCCTGGTGTCTCATCCCATCAGCAGGAAATACAGGATATCTGCTGCTCCATTTTTCCTGCAGGTTATTTCCACTGAGGAAACCCCACGAGCCAGGCAGCTGGGAACCTTGTATTCGATCAACAATCTTATCCCTGATGGGTCAACTCAGTGATTTTATTCTTGTCAATATAATTCCTGTTCTTTGTTTATACCTGCTACTCACAAGACATGTGAAACATGGTAATGAGGCAGTTGTATAATAAAATTACCTAAAAAATCTGGCAGCTTAGATTATTCATGTGTAAAAAAAAAAAAAGACATGTAAAAATACAAAGGTCCATTTTATTATGAATGAGCCTTTCTTTACCTTTCAACCATTCCATAGTATCTTCCAAGAGTGGGAATCCCAATATCCAAAGAGCATTTTAGACTCACCTTTGTTAGACTCATGCGAGTCTGATGTTCCCCATCTGTAACATGGATCTAAACCATTGTTACAGGATATAATTGAAGAATTCCTCTTTCTTTGAAATGTTACTTCATTCAAAAAAAACTGAAATGAAAAGACTGTCCAGATTTTAAATGATAAACCATGTTTGGGTTATATAAACCCAATATGTGCATGTGAGAAGGAACCAGAGGGCTAAGAGTCAGATATATGTCTTCAACATGTACAGTCATAAGAAAAAAATAGGACACCCCATGAAATATATTAATATAGTTATTTTTTTTAAGAAATATGGACATATCAATATTTGATCTTCTTTCAAACAGTATCTATACATAAATGTGATGTAAATGATCCAAAAACAATGAAAATTTAACTGTGTTATTTATTTAACAAAAAAAAAAATAAAGATGCCAATTCCTACTGAAGAAGATTAGGACACCCTATGCCCTAATGGCTGGTATTGCAACCTATGGCTAAAATAACCTCAATTGGACATTTTCTATAACTGTCTACCAGTCTGACATCGAATAGGAGAAAGTTTTTCCCACTAGTCCATGCAGAATTCTTTCAGTTGTGTGATGTTTCAGAGGGGTTTCTTGCATGCACTGCCCATTTCAAATCACCCCACAGCATCTCAATAGGATTAAGATCTGGGCTTCGACTTGGCCATTCGAGAACTCTCCGTTTCTTTCTTTTGAGCCATTCCTTGGTGGATTTACTGGAATGTTTTGGGTCATTGTCATGTTGCATGGTCCAGATCCGCTTCAGCTTCACATTTTCCTCCAGCACCCCTTGATACAATAAAGAATTCATAGTGTATTCTGTGATGGTGAGCTGGCCAGGCCCTGCTGCAGCAAAGAAGCCCCAAACCATGACATTTCCACCCCCCATGCTTCACAGTTGGTATGAGGTTCTTGTGCTCAAATGCTGTCTTTGGTTTGCGCCAAACATGTCTTCTGTTACTGTGCCCGAATAATTCAACTTTGGATCCACCTGTCCTGTTCCAGAAGTCCTGGTCTTTATCTAGGTGTCCACTGGCAAACTTTAGTCTTGCCCTGATGTTTTTTTGACAGCAAGGGTTTCCTCCTTGCACACCTCCAATGAAAATCAAACTTGTGCAGTCTCTTACTGATGGAAGATGTATGTACTTTGATATCAACTGTGGCAAGAGCTATGTTTAGGTCCCGTGATGACATTTTAGGATTGTTGGAGACTTCTTGAAGCATCTTGCAGTGTACTCTTGGGCTGAACTTGCTAGGACGGCCTTACCTGGCCATGTTGGCAGTTGTTTTAAATGTTCCAGATAGTGGAATGTCTGATTTCTAATTGTTTGGAGATCTTTTAAAATCTCTTCCCAGACTCATACACATCTACAACCTTCCTTCTGAGGGCTTCAGAGAGCTCTTTTGATCTTGCTCATGGTGATACCACTCACTTCAACAATCAAGAGCAAACCAAACTAAATGTCTGAGGTTTAAATAAGACACAATCCTCTCTAACGATGTTCTAAGCATTTGCACCTTATGTGGTGCATTTTAAGCAGTAATAAATGTGTGGGTGTCCTAACAAGAAAACTGCATTTATATTGATTAAATTTTACAAATCATTTTGAAAAGACGTTTCTTGAGTTTTATTTGTTGAGTTAAACTACCTACATCTCTCGATAATGTTAAAATGAAGATCAAACGTCCAAATATTTAAATATGTTGAAAAAGACAAAGGTTTTCATGGGGTGTCCTATGTTTTTCACAACTGTAGAATAGAGCCACTTAATTAAAATTAAAAGAAAATCAATGATAAATTTTCAAATGCTATATAACATCTATTTGGTCCATGTTATTTCTCTTGAAAGCAACTCCAGGTTTTACCACATGATGCAATCACATTCTGAAACTCATCCTCCTTACCTCTACAGTCTCAAGCTGATGTTCACAAATACTGCATTTCTATTCGAAGCTTGAAGACGTTCAAAATGCAAACCCTTTCTGAAAACCCACATCCAAAACATAACCCAATGTGTTACTAGTATTCTTGGTAGTGTTCTAAAATAGTTTTAGTTCAATGATAAAAACTGAGGAAAAAAATTGAAAAACAAAAACCATTTGAAAAGGAAGCCTTTTAAATCGACTCTCATCAATCTAAAAAAATTAAAATTAAAACAAAAGTTGAAACAAACGTACTGTGTAAGATGTATTTTGAGTTTCGAATTATTAATTTCAATTTTTAAAATGACATGAACATTTACTGCTAAATTTGATTATTCCTTAAAAACTGACAACTGGATCACAAAAAAAGTATATTATAATTTATTATTATTATTATCATAATAAATAAATATATAATACTTTGAAGATATGTTTTACAAACAGTGTATGTCCTGTGTTTTGTTTTTGTTTTTTAAAGTATGAAAGACAATGAGGAAAACCTAAATTACGCCCCCACCCCACCTTTTTGCAGGTCTTTTACTATTAATATATACCAATTTTATTGTTATGCTTTTTATTACACAGTGTAGTAAAGGGGCTCCCAAAATACCCAAATTGTATAAAAATGAAGTTAAAGGCCATTTGAAGGCTGATATGTCCTAAATGAGCAATAAAAAGGTCTATTTGGCTGTTTTGTTTTGGGTTTTTTTGTTTTTGTTTTTTTTACCTTGTCCACTTCATTCCAGGAGTTATTTTTGACGAAGGGCTGCCATTACATTTTTTGCTGTATCCGCTGTACTGCAACATCCCTGGTTACCTGTGGGAGCAATAGCTGATTGCTGCACTGGAAATGTTCTGTGGTGTCATTTGTTAGGTCATTTATGCATGGAAATGTGATAAAACACTACCAAACATGGACCCAGGGATACACACATCCTGGATCCAGTTTTTTTTAATCAGTGTAAAATAAGTTAATTTTCTGACCTCCCAATGAAACGATGAGCTCCAATAAATGTATAAATGGACTTTGACATCAGTCACAAAAGTCTTAAAACATTACAAATTGGCAACGCAACTAATTATGTACAGCGTACAAGATATGAGATCATTCACTTGGCCTTGAGATAAAGAGAAGGCTTTTGGCATCAAACCAATTTTTACAAGGGTGACAATTCCAAAACTGAACTCCTGTAAGGGGTTCAGAGGAATACCTCCCAGAAGAAACTTTAGACATAGAAAGGAAGCATTCTGATGAACTCTGAGATAAACATATGCAATATGTAAAAAGATACAAAAGATTTTTTTTAAAGCTGCTTTTATCCTCTTGCAAAAAGAAAAGAAAAAGTGGCACAAGCCCTGTCAACCCCACTGTGTTGAGCAGACATTGCTGAAACAGTTTAGTTCAACTGCATTATTCTGTCACTGTTTACACATTTGCATCTTTCTTGCTACTTTTTCTTCCTCGACCACTTGTCTCCTCCTCTATGCTGCCATTGAGGATGGCCGACAGTGAAACTCCATCCTTTCAGTGGAACACACACTGGCCACATCACATTAGTTGACAGGAGTTATTTGATGCCCATACCACGCCCCAGATATGCCATACAGTTGAAGGAAGTAGTCATGGTGCAGTAGCTGGGATGTGCCAATCAGGGAAGCAAACATGATGAAATTCGCAGCTTCTCTAGAGAGTTGAGGTGCACTGATGCTGAGAAATAGGAGCGCGGCAGGGACACTGGCGGAGTGTGGGATTACATATGTTGCACTCCATTTGGCCTTGTCGGTGTGGGGCTTGTTGCATAGCGGCAAGTGCAGAGAAACTCAGTTTAATGCAGGCGACACATGAGGCGGTACGTATGATATTTAATCTCAATGAGCTGATAATCAGCCAGTGGTGGAGATGTAGTAGTCAACTTTAATTTACTCCTTTCACAGTTTTTAAGTGTTGGCAGAGCCATTACAGCACCTTTTCCATTTGGATTCAGCCTTTACAAGCCTTGTGAAATAGGTGTTTATTAGTCTGTATTGTTTATAATGGTGTTGGTACACATGGTATCAACTCTGAATAACCTGCATGTGCTGTTTGGTTTAACAGATTGAAAGTGAGTGGAAAATATGACCAACCAGTACAAACTGGCATTGTGCTGGTCAGGTTTAGGAGTGGACCCAGCGATACATGATTCGGACAAGGTTACTTTATATAGGCAGCAATAATTAAGCAGCAACTGAAAATAAAAGGGTTTACCCCTGTTTGCATTATTAGCAGAGTATGTCATCAAGCATCCTGCATCAAGCACAGGTGTGTCTGTGATTTAACCCAGCACAATGCAGAGGCAAATGACCAAACATTTACATGGGAAGGTAACGCTCAAAAGAAAAATCTTCTTTTTCTATTTTTTTGGGGGCAGGGGGGTTTGCCAAAAAGAACAGTATGAAAAGTAGTTAGTCTGTCAAAAGCTACTTTTTAATAGCTGTCTTGGATCCAAAAATTTTAAAACAAATAAAAATCAAGAGATTTGAAAGGTCATTGATGTGGAAATGTGAGATTGCTACTGGATTACTACTTTTTGTATGAATATGGCAGAAACAAAAAGGGGCAAAAGTGCAGCTCAAGACTAAGAAGAGGGACCAAGTGCAGATTGCTGTACAATGCACAAGATCTGAGGAGAATAATAAAAGACACCAGATGACTAGACTTCCAATAATTTTTAAATGTACATTTTTTATATTTTCCACAAGGAAAAAGGCTGTATTAAGGGCCTCATAAAACGGAAGTTAGAGTGTCTTCAGCTTCTGTACTGTAATGTATTTCCCAGTGAAAGAGAATATTTGGGCAGTGTACAGTTATAAGAGGGATTTAAATCAAATCCTTCGCATTTGATTGGACTGCTAAAACTGGGTGGGGCTTAGCGTTTAGTGTGATACAGAGCTGCAGAGAGAAACTGAGCTACAGAGGACTGTTGGCTCCACACATACCCAAACTTGTTGTTAAGATTAGGAGGAAGACGAGGGAGAGATGAATGAGTTAGACCTCAGCCACACTGTTTTGGAGATGAAAAGTTTTTGCCCAAAACACACATCTCTTCCTATCTCTCTCCATATTGCTGTTAGCTTCTATGACCCACAAACGGTGAAGTGCGGTTTTATATGACTGGTGTGGCTAGCTACTCGCCAAAAGTCACATTTGATTGGTTGAACTTTTATAAAAGCCCCTGAGTGCAGGATGAGTCATCAAACATTTGATACCATTTTACAGGAAAAGACAGGGATTTTGATGTAAAAATACTCTAAAACTGATGTTTTGTTTCGTTTTTTACATATAACAAGAGATAAATGAACAATTAACACAGGGACACAGGAATAAAAATGGGAAAATGTATTTTTCATTTCATGGGGCCTTTAACTCATGTAGTTGGACAGAAAATATGGCAGCTTTGTGCTTATACTGTCCAGTCAAATCTAATGAGGAAAAATGCACATAAACATCAAGACATGGGGTTAAGAGCACTAAAAGCATCTCAACATCCCAAAGCAAGACTCCCCGAAAGTGACCTGGCTGTTTGCCATGATGAAATTCTGTTTAGTATGGTGACTCACCAGATGTGGCCTCCGCATACAGAAGACAACTCAAAAGTACGCGAGAAAAGCAAGTTAGTGCTCATTCGATTAATGGTCCTAAAGTGACATAGAATGGCTGGGTGTGTAAAAATAAGGGTGCAGTGTGCAGTTTACTGGATTTGCAGGTTCTATTATTTATTGCATTTAATTTTTTTTTCAAAGCACTTTGGAGAAACATGTTGAGCTTGCTTTGTTGGGCAATATTCCCGTTATCAAAATCATGTCAATATAAACTCAAAAATCGTATCTCCAGTCCAGTTTCAATTAACAAGTGGCTAGTTTGGTGCAACATTTAGCATTAGATGCTAAGAGTGCTGTTGGCTTACCTTGTCTCCGATTTTGACACAATTCCTCCAAATCGGGCCTTTAAGTGCCACCAGCAGCCAACAGTCAGATATTCTCGACCCCATGACATGTAAGCAACCTTTCTTCCAAATGAGGTGCTCAGTTCAGAAGGCCTACTAAGTATGGTAGGGTGTAGATCATCTAGCTGGATCATATTTTATTTAAGCTAGTTTGTGAACCATTTATTCAGCATGTGGTCATCAGAGGACTTTTAAAAAAATTGCTAATTTCCAAACAAAAACACTGTTGATTGAAGATTGTCACTTGAGCTGTCAAAGTTACTGTTCTCACATTTTATTTCACTGCTTCTATTTATTTCTTGCAAGCTCAGAATCAGTTTGTATATTTGTGAGTTTACGGTTTAAACCCTTTGCAACCAAAACACATACCAAGAAGCTGATATATCTATTCATTCATTTAAATATTTTTGTTATTCCATCACTAATGGATGGTTAGGGAAACATTTTTGTAATCAGATATTTTAAACATTGTATACACCACTGATAAATTAGCCAAACCCAGACATTATGGATGATAGAGCTTAGCTTCCAAACACAGAGAAAGGATGAACAGAAATACATCCCTCTACACATACCACAGTAATTAGTTTTTTGTAATTCCCACTTTATTCAAATAAGTTATACTGCACAGTACAAGGTTACTTAGTGAAGATGCAAAATAATTTTGCAAAGAAAAAGGAAAACTGATGAATTAGCATTAATGAGTTTAATGCCTATCAGCATATAAGCAGTGGAGCTTATCTGAATAATTGTGGCAAAGTGGATAAAATGACCAAAACAGATTTGCCTGCTTATTGGTGACTCTGAAATAACACCTGTGTTGCGAAAAAGTGGCATGTGAGTGACTTGTTGACAACCCCACTTACAGAGTAAACACCCTGCTATTCATTAATGACAGAAACATAAATAAAAATAAAAAAAAAATCACTTTTAATAAAACATTTGAATTCCACACTAAAAAATCCTATCATTACTCAGATCTGGTGTACTCAACCTGTCTGTGAGGGTTTTCTATAAAGGCCAAGTTTCAGGCAGTAAATTCTGACATATAGGCTAACCGTTACAAGCTGTCTGACCTCCTTTAGAGGTTTTCACATGACAAGCGTCAAGCGGAAGTTCGAAGCCAAATCGAGACCACACAGTGAGTGGAACTGAGTGCCACCAACTGTGTCATCCACAGGTATACTGCAGTTGTGACAGATGGAGCTCACAAGGCCACAAGCATTTGCATATATGTACACACAAACGCAAAATACATGTAAATTTGTGTCCTCTTGTTTGACACCAAACTGACTGCTGACTGACTGGTTTATCTTGACCTCTAGATCAGCAGCCTATTCCATATTAGCCTAGTTTGAACCAGATTACCCCCCACAGTAAAAGTGGACACAGTGGGTGACCGCATCAGTTATCAATACACCCTGAAATGTGCCAAAAGTTGGGTGTTACTATGGTTACTTGCTGCCCAACAGACAATACAGCAGGGGTCACCAACTCATCAATCGCGATCGACCTGTGGATCTTTCTGGAGCTCTGAGTCGATTGTGAGGCATTTCAGTTGACATGTTATGTGTTCGTTTTCACCAATCTCCTAGAGCTGCATCAAGACTGCATCTGTTATGTTCAATTAATGCAAAATTCTGACTTTCTGCTGCTCGTTACACATCAAAATCACATGGAGACTTATTATGAAGCAATTACAGGAAACTCATTGTATTTATCACTGCATTTAGTGGTGTCACAAGCATGTACAAGTGTGTAGCGCATTTTTCCCCCAAGATCACTTTAAATATTGCAGGAAGGAATAATACAAGCAGAAACAGCCACAATAGGCTGGTTAGATGAGCTGCAGGCGACAGGCTCTTAGAAACAGTTACACCTCCAACATCTCATAAAAGTAAAGAACTCCTTTAGCCATGCCTTCCTGTCAGATAGAAAACCTCTCATCATGCTGCACACGTGCACCACAAAATGCTGTTGCATGACAAGTGTGATCACTGATACGTGAGCAAGCGTCTCAGTATTGGCCAAACACTTGATTTGAACTTGAAGTGATCTTTGCTTGGAAAAGGTTGGTGATTGCTGGACACTATTAGAAGATTTTTTTCTGTGGCCATGGTCCAAGTCCTAATGTAAGCTTTCAGAAGCTAAATAAGCTGTAGAGAGGTGCCATGCATATACCTTTGAGTTGCAGAGTATCTCTCAGTGAATGGGATAGCGGTCTGACTAGGGCTGGGTATCGATTCAGATTTCCCAAATCGATTCGATTCTGATTCACAAGGTCCCAATTCGATATCAATTCGTTCAGGGATATTTCAGTTACAATACCAGTTTTGCTTGGATATGAAAGAGATTCTCAAAGAACTAATGCTGTAAATTGTACAAGGAACCCTGTGCCTGGTGCATTATTCACAATATTAATGTTTACATCACAAATTGACCCCGAAGGAGTTACAAGAACATGTCCTTTATATTTAACATGAACACAGTCAACACAATAGACAGACTCTAAAGTCAATGAGTATTGAGTGACCAGATAAGGGCTTTCTTTAGTGCAGTGTATAAACAACAACTTTAGATTTTAAATCAAACCAAAAAGGTAGGTGTCTAGATTCATTTTGGATTTAAAATGCACAGGAAAAGGCATATATTAAAAGATCAACCTCAGATGTTATGAATCGATATTGGAAAATTTAAATGAAGATTGCTTTGAATCAGAAAATCCCTTTTTTTAAACCCAGCCCTACTTTTGACATAGTATTTCCAACATTTTCTTGCCTTAAACTATCACAATATTTCTCATTTGATTTAGAGGATTTTGACATTTGCTTGGGCAATTTCTTTAAAACATTCATTCAAACTTGCAGTGATTTGACTTCTGAAGAGTAAGATGTAAATGTGGTTCAGATAAGCTCCATTACTCATGTGCAAAAATAGTTTATTTTCCCCAACAGCCTGCACAAGAAAGATTGTGAAGTATCACGATCTTTCTTGTATCTGCGTCTCCAACACCAACGCCATTATACCAATAAAATAACAGCACTTGCAATATTAGAAAGGACGGTGTTTAAAGACTGTATTAGCATTACCTGGATGTGAGCAGTGATGTTTCCATCTGCTGGTAAACTTTCCAACGCTCCGTTTACAGCTGCTTGTTTATTGAAGTCCTTGGCAGTGTTCCACTCTGAGCACAATAGAAAATACAATGGCAACATAAGAAAAACTGCAGCTTATAATCTTCAACAAGTGAGTCTTGGCCATACTAAAAGAACCGTAAAGTGTTTACCTGGATTTAATGTGTCTACATCCAGCATACCCCCTTCCCGATAGCTCTCCAACTCCTCAACTTTGACTTTGGTCCAGGGTATATAGGTAACGCCTCGCTCCACATCCCAGAACTTTTTGTGCGCTGCTTTTATACCTTTGTTCAAAGCCCAAGCAATCTAGGCAAGAATGACATTAGCTATGATCATGAACAATCACCACTAAGACAAGTTCTACAGAACCAATATATAACTGGAGGTAAAAGCAATCTGTGTGTGTAGAGTTTATGTACCTTAACAGGTTTCTGATTGACTTTGTATGACCCCCTACTGAGTTTGCTCAAGGCTGTATAGGCATCTTGTCTGTGAACCATAACAATATAGGCACAACCCCTCGGAGGTATCATCTGAACACAAAGAGCAAAAGGTAAGAGTGAAATACAGAAACAACATTAGCTTTAGAACATAGAGGCTTATAAGTATCTTTGACATGAATGGTCCAAACTTACATTGATGGAGTCAATTTGACCAAACTCTTCCAGGAGGGACGTCACATCGGCCTGTTGAGTTTTCTTGTCTAGCTGACCAACCCATAGTGTAGTGCTGCAAACTACAAACAAAACAACATTAAAAACACCTTGGAAGATGGAGGAAGTTTAAGTTGTGTTCAGCTTCACTATCTATCTACATGGAAAATGCTTCATTCTCAGTTTTTATCTTACTAATATACTATATTATATTGTCATGGATAGAGTTGACTTTGGAACTCAAGAACAAGAAATAGCTCCGATCTGAAGTGATTGCCTACAGATATGTGGCAACTACCCTACCTACTGTAATTTACCCTGCAAAGACTCGCTAAGACATTTTCTAGGTTTAGCATGTTAATGTTATAGGAACCGTGTGGAGTTTTGTTGTAAACAAACAAAAGTTGTGTTACTCACAAAAACATACTGTGTATCCTTGAGGTTTAACAAATGTGTTGAATGCAGTTTCTTTCCTAATAAAAACATTTCCAAAGCTAAGTATTTTAAATCCTGCGTTGTTTACATCCATGTTTACTAGCTTGCAGTCTTCTTTCTCTATTTCATAGTGCATTTCAGCCACTTGTAGATCATTGCAGGGTTTCCCATAGATTCATTTATTTGTGGCGGCCTGCCACAAATTGATTTTCTATTTTTGGAGCTGCACACCATGCTCTCACGCTCTCTCTCTGATAAACTCCCAAACAGACGCAGACGCACCTGCACCGTCTCGTTCTCTCCCCCCTGCACACAAACAGCCTGCTCTAAGCTTTTACCCTACAGTCACGTCTCACCATCTCCACTTGAGAGATGCGGTTGCACTATGTCCACTTAAAAATGTAAAGACTTAAAGATAGATTGTGCATCCACATCGTAAAGCGCCGAGCATACGCTATAAAAACAAGGGACTTCATGGCGCATTTACGTGCACCTGGTAAACTCAGAAATCTATACTCAAATGGCCACAAAGGTTGTTTAAAATGAGAAAGTTTTATTTTTCTTTTACTTATGCTAAAATCATAACAACAAAATCCTAATATTCAAAAATTCTATAACCCTCCCCCACAAAACTGATTCTGTGGGAAACACTGCATTGGAGTAGTGTGAAACCACTGGTAGGACTGTGTATTGCATCATCCAAGTGCGCGTGCATCCTCGTTCATGAGACAAACAAAAGAGGGATCCACTCATTAAAAAAACCCCAAAACAGCTCATTACCACTACTACAGGTCAAAAACTCCACAGGGTAACATTACTTTATCTTCTTTTTCTTTCACATTTTTAGCAAACACAAACCACTTGTTTTAAGTGAATTCCACTTTATATTAACCTGATCAGTTTGTGTGTATCTGTGACAGAGGGAGAAACTGTAGTACTACTCTTGATGTTGTTTTATTGGGTGTGTCCTGTTTACATGGGATCATTATGACAACAAATATATGAAATTGAAATATGGCAATTTCATTGACTTTGGCAACCATGAGTTGCCAAACCAGGCACATATATTTAAAGGTATAATACTGGCTTTTATCTGAGAATTTACAGTACAGGTTCTATATTTCTGAGTCATTCTTGAACAAGAGCCTGTGTCATTCTTCCATAAATCTCTATGTCTACTCACATTGTTTCTGCTCAAGGGTGTACATTTAAGAGTCAGTGAAACAAAATGCAGGTTCAGCTTATCTGACAATCAGCCCAGTCAACATTTTTTAGCTTTGAAGCTATCATGTCACTTGGCAAGTATCTGTCTGTCTGCTATTAACTGCTTATTCAAAGAATAATTATCAACAAATTAACCGACAATGGTAATTGTTGCAGCCCTAATTGTTGTTAAATGGGGATACACAGCGATGTGGTTTCAAAACATTGTAATTATCACTTGAGAAAACAAAGTGGCTCCTGTCTACAGGGAAATCTGGGTAGATATTGTAGCTGCAACTTGCATGCAATAGTTATTCCAGCAGTTGTATGTACTGAATCATAACTGACATTCATAGATATGTTTTGGATCAGCACATACCACTGAGCGTCTGGCTCTTGATGCTGGGAAGACCTTTCTGTCTGCGCTCTCTGTCCTTCTCTCTTTCACTCCTGTCCTGAGAACGAGAACGAGATCGCCAGCGGCGTTCTCTGGAGCGAGAACGAGAGCGTCTGTGCCTTGACCTTCTCGAGCGGGATGTAGATCTTGATCTTCTTCTCCTGGGAGATCTTAAACACAAAAGATTGAAGCAGTTGAACATGGTTTCACCAAAGAATGCTTTTCCTAAAGGGAAAATAACGTTTGTCAAGATTAGCTAAATAGGACATGACAACCTGAACAGTGGGATCTAGACAGAAGCTGACAGTGTCAGCGCCTGCCCTGCACCAATCGCTCAATGCTTTCTGATGTGTACAATTTACCCCTTAAGGATGAACTGTCTACTGCAGCAGATTATTGAATCATTTCTTCATCACTTTAACACACACAGTAGTTACAAATAGGCTTTGGAAAGTGTAATATTTGCCCCAATAAAAACTTTAACAAACAGAGGCATATCTGAAAAATATCTTTCTTTAATTGAGGAACTGAAATTCCACAGCACTACATAGTGATGTGTGATGAGCAGAGCCTCTTACCTGGAACCAGATCTGGATCTTGATCTCCTGCCATAGCCTCTATGTCTGCCCTCCCTCCTCATAGATGAGTCTTCTCTTGAATTTCCCTAGAAGACAATGATGACATAACATTATATATTATACTATTTTTCCCAAATTAATGAGCAGAGTGTTCCAAGATCCCATTTAGAGAGTTCATGCCACGGGACTCAAAATTAAATGTGGCACAACATAGAAACTGAACTTCGGAAGCAGAAGTGGAGAAGCCTTTTGCATGAGAAGCGAAACTTCTTCAAGAATCTAGAGCAAGTCCAGTTGCACTTGACTTATAACCCTCCTGGACACGACATACAAACTTCCTTGCCAATTGAGGTAGCCATGGCATTATCTTAGCATAAACTGTACAAATGAGAAAAATTAACTTAATGGAAAAAAAAGTTGACATTCAAATGTAAACACAGTGAAAAGTGAGCTGATGAATGTCGGCATTTCTCTCACATGAGAGAGATTGAAAACTAAATGAACAGGTTTGGGTGTTTACCCGTGACTGTGCATAAGCCTCATTTATGGAACGGTATCCGTCTGGCATCATATGATGTTCGCCATGACTCATTCCTCCACCGTGCTGAGGGATGATAAAAACACAATGCGGTTAAAAGAATAAAAATAAAAAACAGAAGAAGAAAAACACCACGGGACACCACAGGGTAGTTCAACACAACACATTTTCACTGAAGCTTGAAGTTCCACACAGCTGATCATTTACAATATCAAAACATTCAAATTTGGAAGCATTCATAAAACAACTTTAATGTTAATCATTTGAACTATGTAATTTTGGCTTTACACCTCATTGGACAAAGTGTAAACAGAGAAACTTAATTTGCTCTCAGCACTTTGTGGTTATTATACTAGAGAACTGTTGTATTTAAGAATTACCATATTATGAATTTATAATTGGATACCTCAATACCACCAGTCTGTCCCATCATATGTGGATGAACGTTCTCCGTGTTCGGCACCTGACCAGGATACTGGTTAAACACATTTTCAGGAATGCCTCTGTCATGACAAAAATAAACAGGTAGTGAGTCCGGGTGTTAGAATCATGCAAACACTGACAATCGACACCAAAACAACTGTGATAGGTCTTTTTCACAGCAGATATTATTACATGTATGATTAATGACATTAATAATGGCTCCATTCAAGTATGCCAGCTCCACAACTTTGGTGTTGTGTGTGCTGGCTCAGTGATATGGCCTACCAGAACGTTTTAATTCCAGCTGTGCTTTTCATGCTATGACAAGTCAAAATATATGTATATACTTAATGTGTATATGAAAACGCCAGAAATATAAATTGTAAAATCTCTTCTTTGCTGCCACCCAATTATCACGCCTCTTCTCCACGGGAAATCCCAAAATAAATGATTCCTTTGATAATAATTGAAAAAAAACTTTTGAATAAAATCTGCATAACACACCTTGATTAATAAAAAAAACCCGCCAGATTGGAGTAAATGATGGCACAGCAGGCGTTGGAACACATAAGTGAACCTCTAAATGCATTTTTGCTGCAACAATTGCAAACAAAGTATTTTTGAGTCAGCCGTCTAAGACCAAATACCAGCAAGGGCGTGATATATGCAACATGCTTAAAAGTGTCAATTTAAAAGGTTTGCACAAAACATACAGAACAAATGTACCAGCATAAATAAATGTTATGAAACTCACAGCGAATGGGCAGTGCCTTCTTTAGTTGTTACATCCTCAGGTTCATCATCATAGTCAAATCGGTCGAGGAGTTTCTGAGAAAATAAAATATATAAACAGTGAGTGAGGGAAGTATTTTTGTATATGATGACAGAGGGTTAAGTTGTGAGCTATGCCATTACCTCAGCTAAGGAACTTCTCTTTTCTGAGTGTGCGCTGTACGGGTTGAGCTGGGCCACAGGCATCTGGGGTGGGTTTGGTGTGTTGTTTGCTATGGTGGCTGCCAGGGTCTTATCTGCCTGCTGGAAGTTCTGTAGCATTCTCTGCAGCTACACGAGGGACAGGGACCGGTCATTCAGGGGGCGAAAACTTACTTTTTCTTTAGTTTTCAATATCAGTACAACTGATGAAACGTTTCAGTTGATTCCTTGCTCACCTCCTGACCGTGGGGGGACTGGAACAGCTGTGCTACAGCAGCTAAGGCATCAGGAGTGGGCAGCTGGGGCAAAGCAGACACAACTGAGGCACTAGTGACAGGAGGCTGTGGCTGTGGATCTGTGGGAACTGTTCAGACACAGGAAAATGTTCTGAGATTAATGTCTTTGCATGCACTTCAGAAAAGTACTTTCCAACAACCTTTTCTCAGGTAACACTCAAGTACATGGATTATAAAAACGTTACCAGACCAAAGTATGCTACAGGTATTGCTCAAAGAGAATTATATATTTCCATTCCTTTACCTTCCAGTGTAGGAGCAGGTATAATGGCTCCATTAGCCATATCCATCAGAGGCTGAATGATGTCCATGTCAAACACACCATTCTTCTCCCACAGGTTCAAGACGCGGACAATTTTGCTCTGATTTTAAAATAAATTATTCACACACTTGAGATATTTCTTTTTTACAGTTCATTGCAACGTTATAAAAACAGCAACAGCACACACATAAAGTACCTTATCATCCTCTGGGCATCGGTAAAGGTTTTGGAAGGTATCTGTGAAGTTCTTCAAGAATCTGGGCCCAAAAACATCTTTGTCAACACCGAACTGATGGCGTGACTGTCGAACGATGGAATCAACCACATACAAACCGGGGACTTTTAATTCTGGCTTGCACTGATGGAAACAAACCAAAAAGAAAAACAATAACACTTCATTCCCATTGTCTCGAGACAAACTCCATTAAGAAAGTGATCGTTGAACTCAGATGTTAAACGTACTGTGCAGGCTCTATGGCTCTAGGATATACATACCTTCTTGATGAACTTTTCAACAATCTGGACGACATGTTTGTAAAGCTAATAAAAGACAAAATCTAACATTAGTCACAGCACACTATGCAATACTTAAATCATGCAAGACATAGCCAGAGAGGTCCAGAACAATACTGAGGACATGATAAAATTCCCAGTTCCTAATTCCTACATGATTTCTGTAAGTCTAGAGTCAGTTGCTGAAAGAAAATCTGCACTCTTAATATTATCAAATAAAGAATAAAGCCTTCAATGGTTTGAACCATTTCTAAGCTAAGAGGAGAGTGGAGAACCATTTTAACAGTAGATACAGATACCAAAATGTCTGCGAAAACATTTAATCTACTAGCACAGCATAATCAAAGTGTTATATCTCCACTACATCCAAACATATCTTTCCACTCCATTTCCAAAATACTTATGAAAAAACACAACTCCCTTAATTCCCTGATGCCCATCTATGGTTTGTTCAAAGGCCAGCAGCTCTGCTCAGGCATTGCTCACTCACTGACAATCCAGTAAGTAGCCAATAAGGGAACCACTTTGGTTGCCATATCCAGCAATCCACACTAGAAGAGGCGAGTGCTTGATATTAAAATTTACAGTTTATGGATATAGTATTCCTTGAAGTAATCCTAAATATCAATCTATGAGGCAAAAGATTTTGATTTTAGCATGATCACAGATAGCAATATCTAAGACAAATGACTATTCAGTTATTTACTGCATATTACAAAGCCCCTAGTAGGTCAAATCACATGTCAAAATGCTTTGGGTATAATGACAGCATTCCTGTCTAAACCAACTAAATCAAAAGATCTATGAGTCTAGGAGATCCCCCCCTTGCACTGGCCGCTTTTTAATAAAACACTAAAATTCATATAGTATTCAATTTACCTTGATGGCTTTGATGGCTGATTTTGTAACAGACATCATCTTAGCACGGGATATTGGAGGCTTCATGTCAATCATGGAGAACAACTGAAAAAAAAAAAAGAATTACATAAGTTCATTGTAAAACAAACACAAAAAAACCCAAGCATAAAATAACATAGGAAAACATTCTCGCTTTATATGACAAATAGGCTAAATATACATCACAAATGGCTAAAATGACAAATGGCAAAATTTAGCTATTGTACAGAAACAATAGTAGGAAAGTCATTAACAGTCAAGACGTTCTGAATATACATAGGAAAATAGACAAGAGTTAAGCATCTGATAAATCACTCAATGTGTTGTCTCACATGACCCTGCACATCCACAGACATGGGTCATGGGTAAGTACATCATCCACCATTCACACAGTCCTGGGTCCACAGCTAGTACCATAACAAAACCTTCATAGTCATCAATTCTACACTGTGCAGTTTCACATTGCATAATTGTACCTTGTATAGTTCTATGTACTAACTTATTTTTTTAATATCTTATGTATGCTGGGTGTTCAACATGTCTGAGGATTTCTGTTTTTACTTACGCTACAATCATACTCAAGAGTCTGTGACTGAGGAGTGGATTTATGTCTATTAGGGTAACTTATGCACACATTTAACTAGTTACCTCAAACTCACCAACTACTGATATTTATCGGTGCTAAGCTAATTTTGATTGTTACCATTGCTTGTCCAACCACAGACACACATTCAAGAAATACAGCAAGGCAAAACAGTCCAGAGTCCTCAAGTGACAACAATAAAATGACAACCAAAATACTGAGTTATGCTTGTGTTATGTTATGTTAGTGTTATGTTTTAGTAACGATTGACTACATAGAGTTTACCAAAGCAAGCCATTACGTTACTATTAGTCGGAAGCAGTGCCAGCTACCTGACACATGTAATGTTATTTGTAAGGCTGATAGCGAGTCACACTACTAATTCTACAGGATTGACGTAGCTTAGCTAGCTACTAAGGTTAATATTATCCCAAACATTTCTACTGACAGTTAATCGTGGGCTCAGTGATGTGGCTAGCTAGCATTAAATTCCCTGTTAGCTAGGCACTAAAATTAGAGGCCTTGCGAGAATCTGCGACTCTAATCGAGTCATATTAAAGTTTAACCAACCACGTACAACTAGAGCTAACGTTTCCCTAAAAAATAATCCAAAACAGCTGTTTAAAATGAAGATAATTGTTGTTATCTCTCTAAGAAATTGGCTAACGTAAACCAACCGACATTAGTTAGCATTAGCCTCTAGGTTTAGCTCTTAGGAGTACGGTATTACATGAGCAAACTTTACCTCCATGTTGAACGCGTTCACAGCATCCATAACGCTTTGTTATGATATTGAAAACCGGTTCACGAATTTGTCTATTTTGTTACTCTCCCCAATCATAACCCTGTATAGTTATATAACTAACAAGATCGCAACCAACAACGTTGAAGGGCGCAAACGAAACGTAGATTTTTATAGGATCACATAGCTGGCCAGAGCTCTGCTATACTGGAGATTGCTACTAGCTTCGCGGTTCGCGAGGTTACGTTTCCTAGGATGGCGACGTAAGACCCGCCCCTACTCTGCTTCTGATTGGCTCTTACTTTGATATTCTTATCCTACTAACCAACATAAGAAACGAAGGCAACGAGTACCAGCCAATCAGAGGTAGAGTAGGGCGGGTCATTCCGTCACCATCCTAGGAATTTGTTCTGCTCCGTGCGCAAGGAACCTATATGTGCGTGCCCGTCAACGTCTGATGTCACGGGCTAATGCTGCCTTCCCTGTTGTCGGAAAAACGGGAATTACCCATTTACCCAATACCCATGGGAATTAATACACCGCATCCCCTTTGATATTTCTTGCAATAAAGTGACTGATCCCACCATACGATTTTCAGTTACCTTTCAAAAATCATAAAACTCAGAAAATCCAAAATCACTGCTTTAACACTTTTAAATTTTAGAGAATTTTACGATGTTATATTACATGTTATATTTATGACGTTTGCATAATGAGCCTATTGAATGTAATCCTCGGTGCAATTTTCTGAAATATAATTAAGACTGCCTACATAAGCATATTACAGAGGAGCATTCGCACTGTATCTATTTATTCAACCAGACATTTGTGTCTTAATATAGGCCCCAACACTCCACAGTGTATATCATATCAACACTTTATTTCAAACAAGGGTCATTTTATGTATGTATTTAGAAGAAAACCCACAATTTTCTTTTTCTGGCACAATTTCAAATATTTAATGATTATTCATCAGAGCCCATTTATTCAATTGACCTACAAAGTGACACTGGCCATAGTCAACTGTGGATCTGCAATACAACCTATATGAAGCAGTATAGCAGTAGGCCTATTTGATTCACTCAAATATATAAATAAATAAGATATACAAACAACTCACAAATTCTGGACACTGGTGGTGATGGTGGGTGATGAATAGAGTGAGGGCATTACTGTGCATTATCCTGTATAAACTGCTGCAAAGTAAGCCACCAGTCTGTCCCTGTGTCTCTTTGAGGTTTTCCATTAACAGTCTGAAGCAGCTCATGACTGATCCATTCTGAGAGGAATGTTTCTCTCACTGGGATTATGAAGCACACAGCACGTCTCTACCATGCCCTTGACAATCTCCACATTGCAGTCATTTTGTTTCCAGCAGCATTACAGCATCTCAAACATTCACCAACCTTGAACAGCTCATGCTCAGTAGAGAAGGTCATTAAAACGACCTTCTTCATTGGGTTGCTCAGAGTGGTAATGCAACAGCTCGATGACTGCAACGTGCATACTATGCTAATACACGGTGGAATTCCATATGTGTTATAAAAGGTTTGCCAACTCCACAAGCACAGAGTCGTTTGGAGTCACAATAAGCTGCAGTTTAAGTACTTCAGTAACCTTTCAGAACTCATGCACACAGCAGCAAATATACACCACCAAGAGCCCTGCCAAAGTGGTTAACCAATTTGTAGAGCTCCAAAGATGCTCTCCTCTGTAGGAGGATGCAGATGGATGTGTGAATGTGTAAAAATGTTTTGATCAAATTAATTTGAATGTTTGAATATATACAAAATATCAGAACAAATAGATTTAATTTTTGAATCCGTTAGGAGATCTGTAGCTGTGTATGACATTTTGTGAACAAATGAAAAAGATTCAAACAAATAATTTACAGTGTGTGAGTGCATAAAAAAGATTTGTACAAAGGTTTGCGGTTACACATCAAAGATTTGCAGTTACAAAAAAGATTTGCAATTACATATCTATGGATGTTGGTGAAAAAAGTTCACACAGAACTCAATTGTATGCGTGAGTTTGCAGCTACAAATCAAATCCACTTTTGTCCCACATTTGCTGCTTCCTCCTGAATAGCCAATGGGGATGCTCTGAGACGCTGGGGGCGTGTCCACTGAAGGCGGTGAAACCACACTATTAATCAAAGCAGAGTATTTTTCATGTCTTAAAATCTTATTTAAATAGTTGCTCTGTTTATCGGCCTTTAACAGAAATCAATCAAATTGTTGCTGCTGTCATTTGTGGAGCTGTAATCAGCAAATATTTTGTACTCAAGTCTACCTTTTAGTTTTTTTTCCCTGTTTTTGTATGAGAAAGCAATGATCTCTCTCTCTCTCTCTCTCTCTAAATAGCACACCTACATAATTTGAATTTTATAGTCAATGCTATTTTCTTGCATACTGCATTATTTATAGACACACTTACTGGTTGCAGACAAGTTAAGTTGAAATCTCAAGTCTAAATTCTGCCCAGTCAGACCCTCAACTTTGTGCTGATCACAGCATGAGTGTGCAGTACCATGACTTTTGAATACTACCAAAGATCACACAACTCCTACATTAAAAAAGGATAGTATGTAGTAAATCTCCCACAATAAGGTGCACCTTGTCTGACCCACTCATTAATTGCAAACAAGGCACAAGAACACAACTTTGGGTATTTTCATTGGTAATGTTACCCTACCCAATTCTATTTCAGCTTCCCTGAATGTTTTTCTTGCACCCAGTTAAATGGCTCCATCATGCACTGCTGTGGCCAAACCTGCACACTGCATAACTGCTGAAATACAGTCAGGAATAACAACTGGAGCTGAGCAGACAAATATACATGTGGGCTGAAGGAACCGGAGGAATTTTTCTCTAGGTTTACTGAAATTTATGACCAACTTTGATGTGATTTTGTTTTTCATTATGGTTAAATGAAAATCATCTTTTTTTACCAAACTTTTGGTATGAGAAAGCATTTTTTCTCTTCCAAATTGAGATGATGGCTGTAATGGAGAACTCCACCAGCGCTCTTCCCTATGAATGGGAGTACTATTATGATTATCTTGATCCTGTGATTGTGGATGAGAGCAAGCTGAAATACAACAAATGTAAGTTTATAGCCTTTATAGAATTTTTTGTATGTTTCTTCTTGTGTTACATGATAACATCAAATTTCCTCTCCCCATCCAGACTCAATTGTTATTATATTTTGGATTATTCTGGCTGCTTTTGTGGGATTCCTCTTTCTCAGTTTGAATCTAATGTCTCGCAGTGGGAACTTGACAAGGTAAGTGCGATGCATCAGCTTTAAAAGCCTCCCTGTCCTAGATTTATTAACCAAATACTAAAATATATACATACTAAGTAATGCTACAGCTTTAAAGTTTTTACATTCTTTTTATCATTATTGCAGGAGTCACAGAACCAAAATCAAAGGTCGACTCAGAACATCCACCGCTTGATCTACTGTGAGGCTGAATCTGAATGAGAGCACTTTTTTTTTTACATATGTAAATGCAAATGTTAAAAATTGAGGTGATGGATTGGTTTTGAAATTCAAAACTAGAATGATGAAAATGCAACTGTGGAGATGTCGGGGGAAAATGAGAGCCAATAATTCTGCTTCCATTTCACTGAAAATCTATAAAGTGCAAGTCTGCCTTTACTATGAAACAGAGTGTTATGTAACCATTATCTTGTGCTTTTACCAACAGTGTGTGTACATGTGGACCTTGGCCTCAATAATAAGGGGACAAGGATAGAACTCAGGTACATTATTGGCTTCATTGATATGGCAGTTTTACTGCTTTTAATCCAATTTCTTGAATTTAGACAACACCTTTTGTTCCCTAAAACTCACAAAAATTACACACACTTAATAACAGATTTGTAAATCAACATTTTATAACGGTTTTACAAATGTTTACAAAATATCTTCAGCAGTTTTACAAGAAACAAACATGGCAGCGAAATGAAAGAATACAAGCTTTCTTGTATGGAAGTCTATTTAAAAGAACACAGCAGTGTTCGGATGTCATATTTATTAACTCTTCATGGTGATGATGTCGTTACAGATGGCTCTGACGGCTGTTTCGGTCGGTGATGATTTGGATCCTCTCTGTCTCTTACACTTGGCTCTGGTCACCAAACTGACATGAAATAGGAAGAGTTCTGCTGATTTGGCTCCGCTCCACAACTCATGGATGTACAACGACAACAGAAACAGTCCAGCTTCTGGAAAGGAGAAAACAAGAGGTTTCATTTATTCACACATTTACAACTAATTACAAATGAGCCATTTAGAGAAGTGTGCATTTTTTTGTTGAAGGACACTCCCGTTGAAAATATCGGTCGACAAATGATTTAATCCGTATTGGATTGATATTTGGTTATAAAATGTATTTTTAAAGCTGGCTGTGATGTAACCTCTGATTTAGCTTCCCAAATGACAGAAAAATATGTCTACTCATGGTTTTTTGTGTTTTTTTTACAGTTTTAGTTAGTATGCACTGTACTGCATGTGTTAAAGGGTTTTGATAAATCAAGATGAACGTTAATCTATCTTCACCAAGTGGACATATCTGAATGTCACAAGTACATATCAAAGTCATGTATTTCCTTCTTGCCTGAGGGCAGGTTTAGAGTCTGTATGGCCTTTTGACTGATGCTTAATATTCCAAATATGGCATATATACAGTATATATATTTATCTTCTAGTAATGTAAAAATGCAAATACACTGACTGTATTGTTTTACAGGAGCATGACCTCAGTAACACTGATGTGAACTACAATAAATGTGGCGAAACCTAACAACGTCTTTATTCACCTTCACAGTACACTGCTGAACTGACCAAAGTAAATGTTTAATGTTATTTTAATAAACAGATGAAAAAGTTTACCTGCAGCTAAAATGAAGCTTCAGCAGTCTGAGTTGGACGAACCCAGTGGAAATCTTCTACAGTTACAGTATTTTTGGTACAAAATTCCCTCTTTGTGTTTCTATCCCTCTGCAAGCAAACACTGTCTGCTGAAGCACAAAGAGGGAATTTAACACTCAGGGTACTGTAACTTTTGGAAAGTTCCCCCCCTTGATTTGATTAATACAGACTGCTAAAGCCTCATTTGAACTTCAGGTAACTTTAGAAATGAACTTTTACACCGACTGTAGATTTTGTCCCCCATCACTTACATTGGAAGCTCGTTAAGATCTTTTAATGGCCGGTATGAACAGGAGAAGTGATGCAAAAACTGTTTCAATGTTCATATGGGCACCTGACTGTTGTTTTTAAGACAGACTTGAACCTATCCTTTATTAAATGTATGCAATGTTTACCACCAGCCTAGAGGGATGGAGTTGAAAAGTGAGTTTTTAAGTACAGTGTTGTTAATGATATGGTAATTTTTGAAGTATTATAGGGCTACAACTGTAATTAATCGTTTAGTTAATATAAATCATCAGAAAACTGTGAGAAATATCCATTGCACTATCCTAAAACACAAGGTGACTTCATCAAATGTCTTGTTTTGTCTAACAAACAGTCCAAATCTAATTCACATTACGTAAGACCAAAAAAGCAGCAGCAAATTCTCACATTTGAGAACCTAGAACTCTCGAATGTTTGGTGGTTTTGCTTGAAAAAACATCTTAAACGATTAATCAAATCAATTATCAAAATAGTTGCCATCTGTCATCTGTCACGCAATGTGCTTTCTTGTTACTAGGAGACACAAACAGTATCTGTCAATAAGGTGGCAGGGTCTTACCATATTTAGACTGATCATGTGTGACTTGTGGCAGGCAAGCAGAGACGACTGTCTGATGTATGTCTGGAAGTTGGCCTTGGCTCTCTAGTAATTGCATCATAATGTTGGTAAACAGCTGGAAGGTTTCTACTCTTGCTGAAATGGTGGAGTAACACTGATCTTCAAAGGCCTGGTGGTAGAGTCGCAGCAGGTCTGCTTTCAGGCCGGGATCCAGTAACGCAACATTCACAATTTCTCTGTGTTTTACCACAGCCTTTTCGACCCAGCGCAAGAAGTTTTTTGTTCTTTCCTCATCATACGAATCCTCTACCAAGCACCTCAGGGACCATTTGGTGAGCAGGTGCGCAGTATCACCAGCCAACCGACTGGAATCCGCTTCGTCTCTTGGCTGAGCTGGCTGGGGTTCAGTGAGGGGAAACGCAGGCTCCCAGTGGACGAAGATGCTGCTGAGGTAAAATTTACACTCTGTCAGGAGACTCTCTTCTTGTTTCTCCGTCTCAGTGTCCTCTGCCAGGTTCTCCTTTCTTACGCGGGCCTGGGAAAAGGGGCCTTTACCTCGGGCCTTATCCTTCCCCGTCCCTGAGGAGCGAGATGAACAAAACTATGTTTATCCCATTAAAAATAAAAGGAATGATTTAGATTCTGTGAAAAAGAACAAAGCTCTAAATTCTCCACTGTTTTTAAAGGCAAAACTATGACAGAGTCCAGCGTGTAATGTGGTTACACGCAACAATGTGATACTTTATAAGCCTTGTGAAGAGTTTTCTATTCATTTCCCTGCAGAGAGGAGAAGACGGGGTCAGCACGAGAGCAGCAATCCCGGAGGACTTATTGACTGGAGCTGGTACTGTTGATGTGGTACATGACTGTAGGTTATGAAACCCTAATACTGAATATTAATCAGAATTTCTGGGAATGTATGTTTTTAGGCTCGGTGTTTTTTTTTTAACTTTCAAATGCTGAGATGCCTCATAGCATCAACAAAGCAGAATTAAACAGCCTGGAATTAATTGCAACAAAGGCTGTTTGGCCACAAACCAGTCAAATTAAACCAAAAATGATATATTAGAAACATTGTTTTCCATTCTCTGGTATGTACAATCTTTTGTTAGTAATTATGTCATTATCAAAGCCATGCAAAATCTGTTTGAGCAAACATCAGGAACATAAATAAACATGTCCATGTTGGTCAATTTCAACTTGTGATAGCCATTTCTATTTTTGATGATGCCTTTTGTTTAAGTTTGGAGTTTTTGTGCTCTTTGGTTTTTATCAAAAGGCTTCAGTCAACCTTTTATGACCCACCACTGCAGCAGTGTTAATAATATTCATGAACTCCTTTTGTATTAGCTGTTTCCATTATTTTGTTGAAAGTACATTTAACAGAACTTACCCAGTAATTCCTTCACTTTGTGCTTTTCAGACAAGGCTTGTATCTGGGTAAGGAGAGCTGCGTTGTGGGACAGTGAGGCCCAGCAGCGGAGCAGAGTGAGGGCTTCGGTACAGGAGAGAGGCTGTGGGTGGAGTGTGAGCCAGTCAGCCTGTTTGTTTACACTGAGAGCTGTCCCACGATGCTTCAGTACAGAGCAAAGAGTGTGCAGAAACCGGTTGAGCTGAGCGGCCTTCACAACTGACCTGACGGGAACAGATCAAACAAACATTGACATCCTTGACCAAAGGACGGTTAGCATTTATTATGTGTGGTGTTGGCTGACATCTCAACTTTTGTCAGCGGTTCACCTTTCGACTATAAGTTCTGGGTCAAACACCTGAACAATCATTTGAAACACAAGTTAAAAGAGCATTTAACATTGTGCTCCCACAACATTGTCGAATGACCGCAATCTATGCAGCGGAGCCAGGACATTACTGGCTACTGGCAGCACTCAAGACATTCAGGTGTGTTATGCTTGTAGCAGCTTGTGGGCTACAGATGTCTGGAGCCCTCGTTTCTTTCTACCTCCACAACCACAGATTTTTTTCATTTTTAAAGCTTGTAGACTTCAGCCCCAACTGACACTGTCTCAAATGGCATCTGATTTTGTGTAACTCCCTCTGGAGCCACAAAAGGTTTTACATAACTTTTTCCACATATGCAGCAGTACTAACCAAAACAAGACTTTAACGTTACAAAATCGGAAAAGTTCTGCATTATATCTTCACTGTGATGAATGTATCTAGACCCTTTACCTGAGGTGTCTACTGATAGCTGATGCCACACACAGGAATTCACTGATGAGTGGCAGTGGCAGACACTTCACTGAGCTCTGAGATTTCTCCTCTGTAGATGAGGAGGTTTTGGTTCCATCTATGTTCTTCTCCTTCTGCCCGAGGTTAGTAAACCACAGCGTATGGAGCAGATCTATGATGGCACTTAGCAGATGCTGGTCTAGATTCCTGAGGAGGACAGTAAGTACAGACTTCAGTAGGAGAATATGAATGAACACACTATTGTAGTAATATGAATTAAATGGACCTTACTCTAATGCTCACCTTTTTTCAACCACCTGTATTATCCAGGTTAGAAGCCCACAGCTCTTGGTGAGGTTGTACGCTGCTTTGGTCACACGGGCGGCCTGACACAACACCCTGATGATCTGTGCCTAGTGGAGATGCATGTGAAATTATATACGTTAGACATAATGTATATGACGAATTATATAAATTAGACATAACTTATTTTCTTCTGGTTTGTTTTGTTAAATTCCTTTCTTCACAGAGTCAGTCTCTGTAATCTCTCTTGACTTTACTGCTAATGTGTTGCATCACTTCGATTCCCCCCAGTGTGTACCTGTGAGTGGTCATCACACAGAGGGCTGCTGCTGAAGCCTAAAAGGCTCTGAAAGATGCCTTGTTGGTTGCATAATTCATAGCAGTGTCCATCGCTTAGCCCTTCCTCCAACACATTCAGGATCCACTCACGTTCCATCTTGTGCTGCAGAACAAAGATAATGTCAGTCTTAAAAAAAAAAAAAACTGAGCTGAGCAACACATACAGATGAAGGTTGAATCTTATTGACACAAGCAGAGTTTGTTTGTACAGTCATTTATTTGTCCAGGGTAAAAGTCACCAATCATGATAACTTGCAGAACAGGAAAACAGAAAGATGGGGTGTTTTTTTTTGGTTTTTTTTAATGGTTTCCCTCAGCACTTTACCTCCAAGTCAAAGCCATAAAAGAGCTTGAAGAACTCGGGAACTCTTCTGAAGTCCAAACTCTGATGGGACAGCAGAAACCTGTTTAACACCACATACATGTGGTCCTCTGGGAAATAAGGAAGAACAAGGGAAAAGGTCAAAGATCCAGAGGGCAAAGTTGACTACTTCAGCAGTCAAGAGCATAATATACTGTATATAGAGATGCAACAAATACATACAAAAAGTTTAAAATGTCAACATCTACATCCTTATTAATCTGGACTAATTTTAAACAAGCCTTAAACAAATATCCTTATGCAAACACCACTGGCAAAATCACACTGGTCAGGGTCTAACTTCAGGGAGGTTTTCAGAGTTACACACCAGGTTTGAGCATCTGCTGAGCCACTTTGGTGATATAAGTGGTCAAAACAAATGGGAGTCTTTGATTCTGCTGTCGAATCCCATTCTTCATTGTGTCCATCAAGTACTGCAGCTGTTTGTAAAAAAAACAAGCGCATCAAACAAGCTCAGTGTTTTTGGAGGGGATTTCCACACAGATAGTAGTTAAATACTCACAGACCACCTCCCAGACACTTTACCTGTTTCTTCTCTCTGAATCGAGCACCCTCCAGGTGTTGGTAGAAGCAGCTCAGTACGTGGTACGCTGCCGCTCTCACCTTTGGGTCATAGCTACTTAGAGCCATTACAGTTACTCCGAAGGCATGGATGGATACGAACTTGAGGCAGTCAATCACACACTCTGTCACAGAGAGGACAAAAAAATGCAACAGATATGAGCACTGATGATCTAAACGGATTTGGAGGAATGACAACAGCAATGAAATATGCTCACCTGGTCCCAGGATGTTGCTGAACAGAGGTAAAAGGAAACAGGGATCATATAAAGTCCCATGGTCCTTCACTTCATTTTTATTGTATAGCAGCTCCTTCTCATCCTAGGAGAGAGTGAAATTTGAATATCCACAGGTCAAACAGTTCAGATATCTCATATTCTATGCATAAAACTGGATTTATCTTATAAATAGTAACATGCATTAAAATGCCAACCTGCGGGATGATTCTGCGTTGTTGGGGAAAGTGTGCGATAGTTTGGAGCATTCGGTCAGTATTCAGCAGGGCCAGCAGGTCGTCTGAGCTCGCCTGCTTCCACAGAGAAGCTCCCAGGCTTTTCCTGGTCTTGTGGTGCTCCACAGCTGCTGGGCCCCACAAGATGGATCTGCAGTTGAAAGCCCACATTGAGTGTTTGCAACAGACAGGTGCATTTGTTGGATACACAACATAGAAAATGAATGTAACTTACTGAAATTTCAGAAGACTGACGTTGTTTCTTTCATACTCCTGAAGAAGTAGTAATAGTTTCTGATCTGTAAAACAAAACAAGATGTAAGAGAAAAAAAGGACAACAAACACATAAAAAACATAAAAAATACTTAGATTTACTGTTTTACCTGAAGTACTAAGCGTAGCTCCATATGCTCCCAAAAGAACTACAAAGTGATTGATGTTGCAGACTGTTGGACATTTCTTAACCAGGCAGAGAAGGAGGGACACTAACGCTTCTGAAATTACAACAAAATAAGTGTGTTTGTGTCTAATATTAATATGAACAATTGAGGAATAAGGCTTTCTTTTTTGTCAGTTCCATACGATTCCCTGTGTACCTTTAGCTTTACACCTGTCAGGCTCGTCATCAGAGTCCAACATGGTGGGCAGGAACAATGAATGGCTGCTTGCCATCATATGAAGGGTGGATAAAGGTATCAGATCCTTCTGGATTTCGCTGTCACCGTGCATCACTTCCAACAGGTTTTTCAAGGTGATCAGGAAGTGGTGATCTCTGTACCTATATCTATAGTAGAAGATCATCATTTCAGGTCATTTATTTAAAAAGAAATCTAATGTGACACTCTTGATGATGCATTTAGCAGAAAGAACTCAGACAAACATCTTACTTCAGTCCGTTCTTCACAAAACTGTTCCATTCAGATGCGGTGATGTCATCAGATGATGTCTGCGCAATAAAGATAAATTATGAAATGAACGAAGCAAAAACAAAAATATGCTGTATGTGTGAAGAAAATGGACCTACTAGGAGTCTCTGGAGTCTTTCCAGGATGTTCTGCTCCTGTGCTGATGGGGAAGTAGCTTGATCTTTGGTGTGACTGTAAGTAGCGATAAGACACTTGAGGGCAGCAGTGGTGACAGATCTCCTCCAGGTTTCCTGCTCTTCTGGGCAATCAGCCAACTTCTCAGTGATGACATCTACTAGTTGCCATCTGGAAGAGAAAACAATTTATTTAGCCAATCATCCCTGACACCGATAATTTACTTTTAGTATTTGAGTTAAATATGACCTTTCAAAACTGTCCACTTTTTGAAGAGCGTCGGGAAGATCATTGATCAAATCCCTGATGTCCTTGATGTTTGCAGAGAGTTTGATCAGACTGGCTAGTATTTCAACAGACTGAGCTCCAGAGTCTTCTGCCAGGTTTCCGAGAACCAGCTGGATCAATTTGGCCAGCAGCCCTTGCTTCAAGGCCTTTAAAATGTCTTTTTGCACTACAAAAACACAACAATTGAACATTTTTTAATAGAAGTGGTAATGAGAGAAAACAACAACAACATGATTCATGTCGCTGCTGCCACATGCTTCTAGACAATAGAGAACTTGTTTTATTACAAACCATCTTTGGGCCTGGCAGGATCCTCTCTACTTGCCACATGTAGGTATGTGTTGATCAGTGGAAGAAAGGTTTCTGCCTGGTCTGAGAGCTTCTCCATGTTTGCTGGTTCTTGACACCACACCTCAAAGCGGAGTCGGTGTGTGGAACAGTTCTGCAGCAGCACAGAACTGATGGCCTGAGTGTCTGGGAGAGGATGCTGGAGACAATGCAGCAGCACATCAGTGTGAATGAGCTTGGCACTGCCTGGCTCACTGGACAGAGTCTGGAGCAGGAAGGCTTCCAGCACAGGGCTGGAGCAGGACAGCAGCAGGGTGCCCAGGCCATGGAGGTGTGCCTGTGACAGAGAGATGCCGTGGTCTTGGGACGAGTCAGCTTTAGACTCTGTGAGAATTTGCAGCGCTGCGTGACCGTAGACACTGAGCTCAGCTTTCGTGCCCTCACTGCCAGGAGAAATGAGGCTCTCCTTGGGGAGGAGTAGCAACTTGGAGACCACCTCTCTCAAATTAGAGGACTCCATGAAGCTGTGCAGAGACAGCAGGGCCTGGAAAGGTCTGGACTGTTTCTTTGCGGCCTGGGAACTCTTCTCCATCAGTTCCTTAAGCACAGCTTTTTCAACCGCTCCCATGTAGGTAGAGAGAAGCTCTAAGTGACCCAGATCACGGAGAGTAGGGGCACTGGTCTTTAGCAGGGCCAGAATGTCATCACCCAACTGAGCACAAAGATGCTTTAGTCTGACAGGGTTCAGCGTGTGGGGAGGCAAAGCGGCCAGCTCAAGAGCCAGATACCACTGTTCCAAACATGGATGCTTGAAGATGGAGCCAAGTGCAGAAATAAGGACCTAAACAGAGAGGGTGTCATATTAGCATCAGTAGTTCTAAAATAGTAGAATTAAACTTGATATCATTGGTCATAACGAAAAAAAAACCTCCATCAAATAAAAGTCATTGTAAAAGCTGAACTTTTTGTAACCTGATCTTTGCTGGCCTCCACTGTGGATGACTGGTTGATTTCCAGGAAGAGGTCTGATCCTTCTTGGGAGTTCTCTGCTGCTGGCTCAGAGTCTGTGGTTACCTGGAAGCCTATTAGCTTGGTTACCAAATCTTGGAGTATTCCCATCAAGGTCTTCAAAAGGGCAGTTCCTGTGTCTTTGGAGAACTGTGTAGAAAAAGAATATGATGTTGTAGATATGTGAGACTTAGTGATTCTTACGGAGTAGTGAGTTTGTTTAGTGTTCTTACTGTGCCGAAGTTTTCCAGTGTTGATTTGATGTAGAGTAAGATCTGTTTGACTGCTAGTGGAAATTCTGCTATCGACATGGAAGCTAGAGTTTCCTCCACATTCTTCCTGAAGCTGTCGTCAAGCGAACTGCTCAGTCCTTTGCTATATGCATCTTTCATCAGTGCAGTGAAGGAAGTAGGGGCTAGCAATTCCTTTGACTGGCATTCAGATGACTTGAACTGAAAAAAAAAAAGAAGAGATGTTATTTTATATGAAATAAACAAAAATGAGTGCATCACTATTTCAGTTAAACTGTGTCATAGAGCCACCGAAAACTGACCAGTTCCTCCCGGCTCTGCTGTGGGACCCATTTGGAATAATATTGATGAAGGTGTACAATGGAGGGATGAGGAGAAACAGACTGTTCGGAGGACAGAAGCTCTTTATCATACTGCAGCAGAGCCAGACAGAGGGGGAGAGGCTCTCTCTGACAGTGCAGCACATCTGAAAGCACTGCATGCAAGTATTCATACACGACCCCTGAGGGAAGAAAGACAGATTAACCTTACAACATACCACACAATCAGTTCTGATGTATCTATTTATAAAAAGATCCATGGAGAGAGATCCATGGAGAGAGGACAACAAAGGTTGCTAAGGAGGCAAACTGGAAAGAGAAACCACTTTTTAAGAACAAAGAACAGGCTTTATTCACAGCACTGCATTTGTTCCATGTGAGGTAAGATGTGCTTTACCCTTGTCTGCTGGAAGTTTGTTTCGGGCCTCCAGAGCAGCAGGTACCACCACACTGAAGGGAAAGGTCTGAATGATGAGGTCTTCACTCAGAGATGGCCCGAACTCCTCCATCTCACCTTCATTACCCTCCATAATGACATCCAGCATGTCTAGGACATCTAGAAGACATTGTCCCATTAGAAAAGAAGTGTAACACAACGACTGTAAGAAATCAACTTTAATTTCCATCTTTAAATGCTCACCATCTATGTGTGAGACAGGAATACTGGCAGCATCTCCCTCCTGGCTACTCAGGTTAGCTTGCAGATAAGCTGCTTCCTGGACCAGACTGGCAACCTTATCTGTGTATGTGTAGGAATTACACACCAATTTCACCAACACCTAGAGTGAAAGACCAAAGAACTTGTCATCAATTTTAACTACTGGGGCATGATTCAAATTTTGTCATAAGAAATACAGTATAACAGTAATTTAATCAATATGCTACGTCGATGGGCTCACCCTCTCCAAGAACTGGATGACAGTCTCCTGTTGGTTTGGCTCTACTCGGGCCAGCTGGTCAAGCCAGAGCTCAAGTTCAGTCCAGGTGTACTCAAACACACCACTGTCTTTAAGCACCTGAAGAAAACACAAAATAGTTGGTAATTTCTTTGAGCGTTCCCACGGTACTTTTGGTAATGTGCAGCGAATGAACTGCCTCCTGATGTAGTTGAAGTACTGTTAAAGTCATAAATCCTTTAGAAATGGAGCTGTGTCCACAGATGTTATGATAAATGTAAATTCCACCAAGCTATCTTGGATTGTTTGCAGGCTGAAAAGAAATGCACACTGAGAGAGAGAGTAAGAGAAAATGAAATGTCCGTTACTTTTAGAACCAGCATCCGTGTGGAGGTTTTCAGGTGGCTGCTGCTGCTGCTGACAAACATCTTGAGAAGCAGGTAAAGTACCGACTTCTCTCCTGATGATGATTCAGTATCTGCAACATCCTGAGAAAGAAAAGCACGACAATAGAAAACTATGAAAACAATGCCAACAACAAAAGACCCTCAAAGCATTGAAAATAACAGTAAAAACATAGAAACTAAGTAACTTCTTCACCTGTATGCGGAACCAGGAGAACTTGCTTGCAGGCAGATCTAAGGCCAACTGTAGAATCTGGTACTGCAAAACTGGAGGAACTTCTTCCCTCATTCCTTTCTCCGACACAATCCCTTGAGAGGTTAAAGAAAATGAACTCTGAAGCACCAAACTCAAAATGTACAACTTATATATCAACTGATTAAAAAGAACTTTACCTTTGAAGAGCTTGCTGAAGTCAAATTTGCACTGGCTAACCAGATGTGGCACTACTTTCTGGTAAAGACATATGACCTGGAGAATCAGAGCCTTCAGCAGGATGACCTCAGCTGTCTCAGCAACTGCTGAACATAAAATACGTGAGTCAGTCAATTAATATTTACTGGTTGTCTCCTTTGTTTTACAGGGCTAATAAGAATAAATACACATGTATGGTAACCATTATTACCAGGGTCTTCATTTTTAGCATCCGTCTGTTCAGCACTCCCTTCATTTTTGGTTGTTTTTCCTTCACCCTCTGTCTTTTCCTTCTTGGTTAGTGACTGCCACTTTGCAACGATGCTCGTCATATCAGGCAAAATCTGGTCCAGAGCACAAAAAGAGGAGACTTGAGTTGTGGAAATCCAAAGTGAAAATTGAATTTGTTGGTATTAAGACAGCAGCATTCCTGAACTTACCTTGCTTAGTGTCTCTCTGTACTGCTGCACCAAGTCCTCCATCATGTCAAGAGTGTATACATCTGAGTTGTGCCACTCAGATTTATCCAAAAGGTACTCCATATTCTTATTGGCTTTTTTCAAGATGAAATTCATCATGGACAGAGTTGTGAGCTGCACTGCTGTGTTGGCAAGCTGTCAGACACAAGAGAAGACATTCTGAAAAGCCAAGTACTGTACATGCTCAGTGTTTATTGATTCTGCAGCTACCGCACAAATAATTATTTTATGAGGCTCAGTCACTTACACTGAGGCCTTGTGTGAAGAAAGTCTTGTTACAGACCGGAGGAAGAGATATCACCATAATCATGGAGAGCAGGCGAGGGAGAGGGACGACCTCACAAGCTTGAAACACTGTGGAAATCTCTGGCTGGGCCTCATAGATCTGATATAAAAATGTGAAGAGGACCATTATTTTCCTTTAAAAATAGACAAACAAGATAGAAGCTAACAATGATGTCTCAAGATAAACAACTATACCAGCAATCATTACCTTTTTAAGCAGCTTGACATTGTCCTGCCAAGCACTTTTGAGGCGGGGGGTGTATGAATACTGGGTCTCCTTGAAGTATCTGGACAGAATGTCAGGACTTGCTTTCAGCACGTTCACCACCAACTCCGCCACCAGTTCATCTTCTGTTGCTTGTTTCAGCCCCACCAGGAACTGAAGCAAGACAATGTTGCCAGCTCTGTCAAAGAAGTAATATCCTACAATCAGTATGAGGGGTTTCCTGAGAAGTGCAAAGTAAACTTGATATCCTACAGATTACTTACCTGCCGGCTGTGCCCAAGCTGACATCATGAAAGCTGATACCATGCTTACGAGAGCAACACAGGTCAAGAAGGAAACTGTGAACAAGCTCCCGTACAACTGGTATCCCAGCATGCTCCGAGTCCTCCGCCGTCTTACGAAAAACAAACATAATTTAGACCCACTGGCACAAGAGCAAAGATGGGTGACAGAGCCTTTGTTTCAACAGACATAAGACATAAAAAGAATAACTTACTCCGTTATCGTTGGCGGTTGCATCCACAATCCCGTTCCATTTATACAAAGACGCTATGTTGGCTAACACAGCGGGTGTGAAAAAACGCACTTTCTGTGTTTTACTAATGGCCTTGTTTAATACAACCTGCAGCAAGACGATAAATATAATTAGAAAATCATAAAACACATGGAAAGTGTGAACAGATGAGCACACACTTACTCTGGTCTTCAGTGTGGACAAAATCAGATTAACGATGGACATCCTGTCCTCCTTCAGCCCCGTATTCAGGATCTCTGGCAGAAGCTCTGTCACAAAAGATTAATATGTCATCGACACACCCAAAATACGTTAAATTGT
Organism: Thunnus maccoyii; assembly: GCF_910596095.1. Classification (NCBI taxonomy): domain Eukaryota; kingdom Metazoa; phylum Chordata; class Actinopteri; order Scombriformes; family Scombridae; genus Thunnus; species Thunnus maccoyii. The sequence goes on along the minus strand of NC_056538.1, from coordinate 26,207,611 downwards.
GTAAATCCATATCTAATTATCACCTTTGACTTCTAATATTTGTCCAACTGTGGCATTGTCTCCAGACACCAGAAAGGAAAGCACAAACTGGATGAAAGCCATGCGGACATCAGGTCTTCCCTGGAAAAGGTGTGGAGAAGAAATGTCATAATGTCTTTACAGTACTTAAAAACTCTAATACACTCGAAAAATTAAACAGGTACTTAATCTCACCTTCTTATCCTTTCTTTTTGCGAGTCCAGACAGAGCTTTATTAATGTGGATGTGACTAAAGACCTCTCTGGCAGCCTCTGGACCCTGAGACACCAGGGCTGACAGGAGACTGAGGCACTGACGGACAAACCTGCGCACAAGCGAGAACACAATGCATCAGGAAACTTTTAAATCGTGCTAATGAAGGAAATCTGAGGTCCATTTGCTGAGCTCACATTACACCAACCTGTGATTTTCTGAGTGGAAAGATCCCTGTAGAAGTTTCATGTAGCTAGAAACAGTCTTTTTCACAATGGCGTTGCCAACCATGTTGAAGTGGGACAGGTCACTGGCTGTCCTTAGTAGGATCATCTCCAGACTCTCAAAAATCAGCATCATCTGAATAAAAGGTAAGATTAGATGAGATCTTTACTTGAAAGGGGGGGGGGGGTCAGACTAAGTCATTATATCTAAAAAGGACAAACTACAACATCACAATCAGAGGAAGAGAAGACATTTAAGACAGTTACAGACAAAAATTTTACATTTTCAAGTTCTCCCAAGAAAATCAATTCAATTTACCTCGCTCTCCATTTGCTTTTCTCCTTCCAGCAATTTGAATATTTCTGCACACTCCATAGAGATTTTAATATATCCTTCAACCACATCATACAGGTCAGAGGATGGCAGCTTCTTAGCGTTTGATATGAATGTATGAAGTCCTGCAGGTGATAAGAGATCAAAATGAACCGAGGCAGGAGGGGGAAAGATAAACGACTTGATAAATTATTAATATAACTTTGTATCACTTCTGTGAGATGTGAGTGACACCACTAAACTGTACTTATACACTCACCCTTCATGGCTGTAGTGGGCTCCTTTAGCATGGCTTTAAAAACAGTCCCATTGAACTCCGAAGCTTTTTCTTTTTTGACCGGCGTGTTTGACTCCGCCGAGTCTTCACTGCGGCGCTTTTTAGCCATTTTTATCTGAATGAAAAACAGATATAAGTGACTAAGTTACTTATTTATTTTTTTACTCCCCTGCCATAAAGTGAACCCGCTGTGGTGACCCACGTTGCGGTGTAAACAGAAAGCTGTCCAATATAATTGTTATCCGGTTGGAAACATCGACTGCTGTACTTTTGTTCCGCATCTTCTGGTGATTTCTACGGGAACTTTATATTCACGCTGAATCTTTTATATCCATCCTCAATAACTAAAGCTGCACAACTGCTACATAACTGACAATTGGAGTAATAACTCTTCAATAAGGACTTGCTTCTTTTTATAATGCATATTTGGGCTTAAAGACCAATTGGAAAACTATTCTCTTGAGATATGAGAGAAAGGCAGTAGGCCTATATCCTCGTAAAATCCTAATAAAGATGCTGGTATGTGGCAGAAATGCAGGTAAATAGTTAATAATAATAAGTGGGTGCATTCAATTTATATTTAAGCCTAATTACATTTAATTTCATTTATCATTCATAATAAATCTGCTTGTTGCCCCTTTTATAAAAGTTATACAATAAAATAGTGAATTTAAAAGCTCTGTTGTTGAAAGGTGCTATGAAAAAAGTTGCCTTGCTTTAAGAATGTTATCCTGACATATTGTAGCATTAGCATTAAGTTTGATAAGCTGGCCAGCAACAGGTCAACCGCCTCCTCCTGATGGTGGCCTAAAGCAGGCAAGAGCAAAGAAAGCAAGGAAGAGGAGAAGGAGCAAAAAAAAGGCTAAAATTTAAGAAGAAAAAAGAAGAAAACAAGCAAACAAACAAGATTTGAAAGGAAGGGAAAACAAAAAAAAACACATAAAATTCTCCACTAACCGATTCAGCTGGGATCCATTCTGGCGCCTCTTTATCCCTGGAGCCCAACCAGAGATGCCCTCCAAGAGCATTATAGCTATGTTATTATTTATTTATTACACACATGTACCTAAACACATGCGTGCTACAATAAAAAAAAAAAAAATCAAAGCCAAAAATTATGCCTTTTTTATTTTTGTTTGTTTGTTTGTTTGCTCTTCCATCGTTCTTGTTGTTATTGTTGCTGCTGTTTTGCCTTTTTTTCTCTTTTTTATTTTTATTTTTGGTTTGTTTGAGTCTAGTTTTCCCTATTGTCTCCTGCTTTGTTATGTGTTTTCATACTGGTCACTTGTTTTGTACTATAAACAAACAAATAATATAAAATTTAAAATAAAAAGTCTGATAAGCTGTTATAACTGGTTTGGTCATTAATGTTTCCATGCACAGTGATATTTCAATCTCAGCTGCTCATGAAATACCAGGCTAGATATGAAAGAGGACGAGCAATATGTGCACTATGACCAACTTTACAGTGAGACCTGCACTAATTCAATAAACAACTCTAAAATAACTGTATTTTGTTCAGTTGCTGTTATTGTTTCAGAAGGCTTACGTAGTGAAGTGTAAATACTTCATGTCAGGTGATTAACATGAACATGTAGGTGCTTAAAATGATGTAGATTCTCCAGACACATTGAATTCAAGTTAAGTTATATCAGAGATATTGAATCCAGACATCACTATTTAAAAAAATGAAGCAAGAGTCTCTGGTTTCAGTGTACTTCTTTTACATTTCTGTTTTCCACATGACTTGTTTTAGTTTCACATAATACAGCATAATCATTTTGGGAGAGCAAACATTCTGCTAACACCATGTAGACATACTTGTGGTTTAGCTTTGTAGCCTATTTGAAGAGTATGTGGTTTACAACCAAAGTGCAGCAGTTTCTCAGTTATTCTTTCAACAAAGAGTTGCACGTCCTGCCCAATGTTGTTCAGTAAAGCATTTTTGTAATTACAAAATCTATTTCTGTCAAGTCAGAGCAATGTTTACATTATATTGTTACAGTCTGTTTTCAGCGCTCGAGTGATTATTTATCAGCTCATCTTGTAGTGGAAAAATCAAGCAGCTCATCTGGTGATTGCACTCAAAGCTCACTTAGAAAATCTGGCATCTTTATAAAATAGGCTGCATGATGTCAAATTAGGCTTACACACAAAGACCTCATTTCCAAATGACATCCATCTGCTTTCAGTAATCGCTGAAAAAGACGTCAGTTTATTTATTGGAATGAGTTGGCATAAGATGACAACCTTTTCTACGCACACACACACACACACACACACACACACACACACACACACACACACAAAGGAACAGCAGCATAAAATCCCAGCAGTTCATGAGAAATGTATGTTATCGAGAGGAAATTGACTGTTTTAGTTTTAATTTATCTGCATGACCACCAGGGGTCACTTTTGCTTGGTTTGAGAATTTTGAAGTATTGCGCAAACTTGGCTCTGAAAACTGATGTGCAGGTAGATTAGTACACAGCAGCTGTCCAGATTACACAAGATACTCAGTTAATCAAATGCAGTCCAGTCAGACAGGCCAGCTGTGAATCACTTCTGTAGGCAGGTGCAGCATGTTAAATGGTGTAAGAAGGTTTAATTATTTTGAGAAGTCTATGTTAATTCACTATGTTAAAATATGATTATTCATAATCTACTGTGAAGTTTGGGCTTCTGGGATTCTGCTATTGTCTGGGATGTTACTTTTTATTCTGCTGAATTGATTACATCAGGTAAGGCATCAAGGCAATTTTATTCATACAACACATTTCTTTAGAGGTATACAACACAATGTGCTTTACATTAAAGTGCCTACGGCAACTAGTGACATGAGAATAGACTAGAAGAAACTACACAGTCCATTCTACAGACACACATACAACAACACATATAATAATTCATAACCCAATGAAAAAACGAAAAGCTTCTTATTTTTTAGTTTACAACTAAAAGTCCTAAACTGGGCAAATGTGGCACTGCCTCTGATACAACACACTCTAGCTTCTATATTGAAGCTATGTAGCATAACAAAACGTAAAGATATACTTTAAGTTTATTATTTTTTTCCCCATGATGTAATTTCACAGCTCCTGCTGATTCTGTTGAACCCACTCATTCTTGAGACATAGAAAGAGATTGGAACCAATTCATTAACTCCCAAACTCCCTAATGTTGTGAAGCTTTTAATTTTAGTTTATAGCAAACAGAAATGAAGAGACCCACTCCTGTCTTGTTTTGAGTTTCTTTGTATTCCTAAAGGTACACAAAATTAAATTGTGACCAGAACTTTTCTCAAAAAAAAAGGCCAAAACTTTATATCCTGAGTGTTCTGATGCAACTTTGCCAAATACTGACTGTCAGCTTTTTCAGTGTTACTGACTGAACATAATATTTGGTGAATGAATGCCTGTGAGGCATGGCAAAACTAATTAAATGTGCCTTTAATCATGGTGCAATGATGTCAAACTGCTAAATAATATTAAAGGAAAGGAAAAATGAGCAAAACCTCAAACAAAAAACCAAAAGAATATCACTCTGGCAATGAAACCTCTGAAAACTCATGAAATAATTCATGCAGAGCTCAAGTCAGACATGCTGCTGTTAGCAAGGCAAACTGAAAGACTTTGGCTTGACAGTCAAACCTGATGAAAATCAGTCTTTCAATTTGCATGTTTTTCATGACATTTTGAATTTAAGTGATCTTGCAATTACTGCCAATAGTGTCTCTGCAACTATATTAATGCTACGAAAGATGGATTTTAGTAATATTTATCATGCTTGGCTCATGTCTTGACTATTGCAGAATCTCATAATGCTGAACATGTGTATAAAGAATGAAGATGAAATTTTGAATAAAATGTGAAATATAATTAAGAATAATTAAATACCATTAAGCTGTATGCTCATTTAAATGTAGGCTGCATTGAATTAATCTTAATTAACCACCATTGCTTGATGTATAAGAAGGGGTCATTTTTACATTGTGTACTGGATTCTTTCATTTTGGCAAATTCTCTAACTTCTGCAGCTGTCCAGGGTGCTAAGAATTTGTTGTACTCTATTCACATACTTTGGGTGGAAATGAGGAGCCTGCTTGCACCTGCACGCTTTATCTGAGGTCTGGCTGAACAATGCTTTTGGGGTCAAAACAAGCACACAGTGTTTCCACATCTTTGTTTCGCATTTTAAAATTCATGACCATATAAGCACAATAAGTATGGACTTTTGGATCAAATTTCAGGTTTTTTTTTTTTTTTTTTAAATTACATTTGATCCTATGAGTTTAATATTCTCTGTGGATAATCTTATCACAACAAACTGGAATCAGGGCATTTAGTAAGTACTCACATTCAGATGTGAACTGCATTATTTAACAGGATCTTACACTTCTTTTCTTGCCATCTCAGCAAGTTTGGGCTTGGTCAGGAACTGTTGCTCTTATGGGCCTGAAGATCCCAGTGAGATGTGATAGTGAGCTGTACAAATAAACTTCACTTGACTTGACTCTCTTTGAAGTGAAACTTCATTTTCCAGACCTTGTTCCCCAGTCGAATCATATAGAAAAACATTTACATCAGTGATGCTCATCACGAGTTCCCCATCTCAAAGTCACAACAGACAATCCCACCTAAAGATTTTCTTTGTCCAAACTTTTGATTGGTGCTGTGAATTCCTTGTTACATGCCCTAAACTGATGTGTATTTGTGTGAAGCCTGAGGCATATGTATTTAATGCAAAGGGGAAATCAACTGCACTGCATCATTAGGACCTGTTGTTGAAGTGCTCTTGCAGAGGGGAAGCAGGAGTGGCACAGCTATGTGAAGCCTTTTCCGGCCCATAAATGCCATGTTTATTTTTGAAATTCTGGCCTGGTGTGCACCACTTCCTAAAATACCATCTCTGTGAAACAAAATGGTGGGTGTACAAAGCCTGTCACAAATCTGAAAGGGATGGTCAGGCCTCAGCCCTGGGATGTAGGAGCAGGATGTTCATCAGTTCAAAGAACTTTTAGCCACGTGTGGCTCAGACAGAGCGATCATGTCAGCAGAATAGCCAACATCTTACATTTTTTTCCCTTTTTTGCAGTGGAAAAGAAAAATGGTTATTTATGACACTGGTCTCTTCCATGCCACAATGTGCTACACTACTCAGTATTAATATATTGTATGATGGAAACAGCATTTCAGTGTAGAAAAAGAGCAAAGCATAATTTTTCCAAATACATTAACAGAGATGTTTTTATTAGTCATTATTATGTTAAGTTTTTATTACAATATTTATATTCCTTTCACATAAAAACACACTTATGGATTACAAACTTTTCTCTTTCCTTCCAGTACAACTGTAAATCATAAGGTTATATACTATACTTATGTGTTTACTTCCTCTATTACGATGCCAGTAGCGCAACTTGGTCTTGGATAGAGACACTGGGTGGCTTCCAAACAGTTCTTTTCCACAGCTGAAGCCACTTTACCATGCCTGTTTTCACCACAGTGCACCACAGGCCCTTCTGTGAGGTTGCTGTGCTTCCGTTGTGTGCCTCTCAGAGCCTCTCAGGCCCTCCTCACGATAACACTACAGCCAACACTGACGAAGGATCAAAGATCGCCCCACGCCTAACAAACAGCTAGACACTTGGCCTATCAGAAACATCTGGGAGTGGTTGGTTGCAGCTGTTTGTGCATGCCCACACCCCTGAAACAATCAGGACTCAGGCCAGATGTGAAGATCATCTCACGTAAGGTACAGATGTTTCTGCTCCTCAGAGTCACTTACCACAAGGAGAAGACAGATACTTTCTGAAGTCCTATTAAATTTAGACTGTTTATGCTGCACCCAGATTGGGTTCAGTGCCTCAGGATATGCCACCGGCTTGTGGGTTGTCACTATTCAGCAAGCTGATTGAAAACAGTGCTTCTTGCAAAATGCTTATGGAAAACAGTGCAGAAAATGTGTATTTTTCCAAATGGGTGAGTGTGAACCACTAAATATCACCTAGTCTGACCTAACTGATGATATAAAGGCGAGAATGTTGCAGAACTGTTTCATACATTTTATATAATAAGCACTTAAATTGCAGTTCTAGAAATATGCTGACTAAATTTAGTGCTTGTTAAAGAAATGCTATGTTTACAGGACGACACTTCATAACATCCCATAATCTCTCAATGTCATATCTCGGCAGCTGTTTCTCTAAATTATTGCTGTCACCCTTCTGTGAAGAAGAAATATTCTGATAAGTAAAAGTAGCAAAACCACGACTGAAAATCATATTTTTCTATTCCATATTTCTCCACAGTGTTTGATCTGAGCTTATCAGATCATCATTATCTTATGAAAGTTATTCTGCATTTATCCTTAATATGCTAGCTTAAATTGTTTAAAGATACCCATCCAATGAAACAAACAGTACAATATCCGATGATTGATTAACATGGAATATAAAAATTCAAGTGGCTTTGTGTCGATGTCCAGGCTTGTACTCATGCATTAGAAACCACCGTGGAGATGTTAAGTTAATGATACATAGACATGAAGACACATAGAGTGATTGCAGAGTTGACATATTAATGAACTGGATATGATGTTAATACCAGACCTGAGATGGTCTGGAGAGAGTCTTCCGCCCCTGCAGGCTCCCTGTAGTCATTAGAAAAACACTTTGGTGGATATTACACCCTGTTATTCTTTCTCTCTGCTGTCTCTGCCTGCTCCCTCTCTATGCACACCATTAAAACAACATCTTTGGCCCAGGCTCACCGAGCACGACATCGGAAGCAAAGTTTAGTGATGTACCCTCACTGTGACCCCTTCCTCCTCCATTCTTATGAATGAAATGGTTTTGTTCTGTACATCAAAGACAGGTCTTCTGTTTATACTGGCTTTTGCTTTCTGTATATCTCTTCCTCAAGTTTTCCCCTACAGTGTAAGCATGATGAGTTAGAGCCTTCTTTAAGACTTGTAGGTCCTGATAACATCAGTGCCCTGGATAGGCATTTGTTTTTAGTCTAAAATTTAGATGGACTCCCATTGTTGAGGTCCCATGTCTGCACTACATTTGCTGCTTCTCCATCATCGGTCTGTCTTCCAGCTGCCTGGTGGTCTTCAAAGGAGGCTCAATCTGGAACCCTGCCTGTACCCAAAGGCCTTTAAATCTCAAGGGATGGTTACCTGTCAGAAAATGTCACTGTGGAGTGTTACTTGAATCCTGCCCTCATGACTCGCAAGGTCCTTAGTCCAGATATAAGATAGTTTGGTGTAGGATAGCACAAGCAGGCAAAGCAGGAGAGTTAATAGGGTTTTCTTGTACATCAGTCAGCAGATGTGATTTTGCAGCTCTTCCTGACAGTGATAAATCTTTCAGAGCCTTTTCTATGGGAGCTTGATGTTTTAATTATTAACCAGTCTCTTGATTTAGCAGAGCTAGGGGAAATTATCAGTTCAATCAGGAGACACTAAATTAAAAGCAAGACTTAAAGAGTAGTTAAATGGATTTATTTGACATATCGTGCACAACAAGAAAGGTTGAAGAAATATTTAAGGAGTTTTTGGAGATTAGATTTGATCATGATGTCATTATTTGCAGGGATAGTTACGCCATGGTATCAGTAAAAGATGGATCTGATGGAGTCTAGACATTGGTGGTGGCGGTGAAGGATTGAAGGGCAATGGCTGAAGATCTGGATGGATGTGATGTGGGGCAAGATCTCTACTGAGCTCAGTTAAGGACCCGCGGAAGCTGACTCTGATGTAACTGGAGGTGAATGGGGTGGAGGAGTGTCGCATCAATCTGATTCTGAAATGACAGAGGTTGTGACAATATCTGATCGGTTGAACTGAAAGCGTGAATGCCCTCAGTCAGCTGACTGAGTTGAATAAATAAATTAAGCCTGTAGATAGTCTTCCAGATTTAACTTTAAATGAGTTTGCCTCATTTGAATATGAAGCAAACTTTACTCTAAATGAATTTAGAGTGGTTTCTTCCATCCATGCTAATCAAAATTTGACTTGGACGGTGAGGTCATAAGTCAAATAACAAAGTTTTCATGGTGATCACATCCCTATTTCACCCCTATTTTCAGTTTTTAAACTTCATTTTTTCAATTACATCGTGGTCTAAAAGGACAAAACCCCTGGTCTTACCTGTTGTCTGTTTAACATTTTCTATATGCAACACCCGTACCGAAAAAGCCCACAGTCAGACTTTATTAACACTGGCTGTCTTATTGTAATATGCTTGCTTTCATTTTAAAACCCTCCTTATAAGAGTAACTTGACACTAACTCCCCTTGAAAATCATGTTGCTGACCTTAAACTTCTCATCTTGGTGCAGTGATGCACAGGTGTACTCCAGGACACTGTGACATCACTGACTATGTTTACATGCACACTAATATTCCACAATCATTCCAAATATGAAAATATTCCGGATTTGATACGGGTTTGGTAAACAGCATATTCTGTTTGGATATTCCGAATTAGGCCTATATTATTCCTAATATAGCATTTTCCGACATGTTATTCAGGTTTCAGGAGCATTCTTTGGATATGCATACTGCACATTCGGAATATGCGTCTCAATTGGGGTTTTTACCGCAGTTTGCAACACATGACCTCTTGCCTGTTCCCAGTCAGCTTTGTATGTTGTAAACAAACCAACTAGCCAATAGTGCGCATGCCCAAAAGAAAAGCCCACATTTCTGGTTGGAAGAATAAACACACCTCCTTTTAAACATTTTGAAAGACTTGGATATCAACAAGTTTTTGGATATGCGCAAATATCGCGACACCGCCCTTTTCAAGAAGGTGGTTGAACAAATGAAAGAGAGTCAAACAAGTCTGCCACCAGTGGAAAACTGATGATGCAAAGATGCAAAATGGCACAAGTGGATCCAGCCATTCCATGTTTCCATATTTTGACGTGATAAACAGAGTATGCATGTAAATGGGAATATTAGTGGAATATTAATTTCCAGTAGTCACAAAAAAAGCTTACTAGGAATATTGTCTTTTTAGGAATAAGGGCAAAAACTGGAATATTTTGTGCATATTATTAATAGTCTGTGTTGAGAGTAGTTACAGGTGCAACATAGCACACTTCTGACTACACCCAACCACATCGGTGAGACAGACTTGAAACTAGAGAGGGCAGTGAAACACAATATGGATGATAATATGTAGACTTCAATATAAATCTGCTTCTCCTTTACGTTGAGAGGGGGAGTTTGTGGCAGCATGGGTGCTTGGAAGAGATTTTACAGGCAGGTGTACAGGGGATAACCATTAAGAAAAAAACCACAGAGGGGAACACAATGGAGGGAAGAAGAAGAAGAAGTTGTCCTGGGTTGATCTCCTCTGAATGGATGAGAAACTCTAAAATGGATGGACAGACAAGAAATTGCTTGCTGGTATGGGGTTCTGGGATTCTAGGACCCAAAGGAGGACGAAGAAAGGAGACATAAAATTCTGATCTGGATAATCAGTTTTTATTTTGTCTTCTCTGCCGTCAGTCAGTCACATTCTTACCAATGGATCATTGAAAATCTCCTGTCTGAGTTGTGTGTTTTTTTTCTCCTTGCTTTAAGTTGAACTGAAAATATTCCTCCGCAAGGGTTTGATTCTGCAATGATAACTGATCTATGACCTTACGCAGAAGTCATGGGCTGTCTCCCATTCTGCATCCTGGGTTTCTCCCACAGAACTTTGATCATAAAACTACTTTATCTCTTACAGCAGCCTTACCATTAGTTAATTATTTGGCTACAGGCGTTGGCTCTAGGTTTCTGAACTGATGAGTCAGAGAATAAAATGACTCCCTGTGCTTCGGGACGAGGATTTGAGTTCAAAACCTCAGCGGATCATCAAAGAGTAAAAACGGGATGTGGTTATTTACTATATCTGAGGTTAAGAAATAATTTCTTTCACCGTTAAAATGATTATACCGGTATATTATCTGTAATTTCTGATGTGAAACCTTGCCTATGTATTTTTAGTTGTGGGCTTGGCAGCTGGTTTATAGAGTGCTACTGATTATAGTGTTTGTGCAAACCAAAGCACATATGGCTTTGACAGTATCATAGCAGCTCTCTTCAAGAACATCTGTGCATGACTAACACTGAAACATGACATACTGATGTAGTGTCTTCCCATGGGCCATTTATATATTAGATTTATTCCCCATCACCTTATACTCCATCGCTCTTCTCAGGAGGGCTATGGATTTCTATGGCTTTACTAGTTTTATTCCTAAACTCCAGACATCTTTTTTTTCCCAAGATGGGCTTATTTTACACAACAGGCTGTGTTGCATGTTTTCACTTGGGTGATTTGGGGTCATAGATCATAACTGACCAGCTGTCCAGACGTCAGAAAATGGATGTACATGGTCACAGCTGTATGTTATTCTCCTTTCATGTCACTATGTTCTTGAGATTCTCACAGTTTAAATATGAGGTAAAGTTCCTACATTTAGCAGCTGAGCCAGGCCAATGAAAATGACAAGTCTTTAAAATTTGAAGGCTTTACCCAAGGACAAACACAACAGACATATTGAGGCCCATTGAGAGTCATTTATTTTTTATGGTATTATTGAACATCAATCACTCAGAACATGAAAGTGCCACACAAGATGCCAGTCTGATATGTTTTGTATACGTAAATCTTCTTTCTTGGTAAATATTTGTAGTTGGTTCTAAATTTTACTAAATGTTTTTGTAATCCTAAATGAAAGACTGTATTTCAGAGCAGTATTTTTGTTAAGCTCCTTTGGGGATAGACATGATAATGATATAAGATTGCCTTTGCATATCCATAGTATCCTATATGATATGTGTATCTTTTACCTGCCACCCTGAAAAATGTTTTACTTGTCAGGAGACTCTCCTCTCCACATACAGCAAAAATCATGTAAAATCTATATAAATTTAAAGTAAATGTATTATGAAAATAATCTGTTCACCTTATATAATAAACAGACTTTCATTGTAACTTAACTCATTATGATTTGTGCTCATGAGTTTTGTATTTAATGCGAATAAAATCCGTGAACATGTGTACATTTGAGAATTGTGGAATTTGAATTACTGAAAATTTATGATGGCCAAAGTTTGTGCAGACATAAGTGTATCGAACCATAGAGTCTGATACTGAACCTACCAGACTGAAGAGACTTAAAAAAAAAAAAACCCTGAAGATAAATATGCTCTCCAGGCTGACAGGTTTTGAACAGCTTCCATTGCTTTCCATCATCACTACTAGGAGCTAGTGAGGGATGGCCTTTACTTAATTGTCCAAAAAGATGAGTATTTCCTGTGCACACTTCCTCAGACAAATGGCCAGATACACTTGACCTCTTATCCCATATTCCTGTTGGGGTTTCTGCTCATAGCTGAATGATGATAGCAATAGCACTTCCCTCTTCACCTGTGTAGCTTGTAGTAAGTCTGTGGATGTCAGGATCTGCTATTTTTGGGAAACAATCTCATTTCTGCTTTATTATTATTAAAATAATAATGATTAGAAAAAAGGATAAATCTTGTTTAACGTTTTCAACTCTGGTTTATGCAGGGAATTCAAAAAGCTGTTCTGTATTTACATCTCCATAAGGAACTGTTTACCATTTCTAACTATTCAGTCCTGTTTCTTGTTATGTAAATGTTTGCTCATGAGCATGACCATATGGATCATGTGACCCTTGGACAAATTGTTGGTTAAGTTGGCAGCCTCGAGGACTGATGCTTTACCCCCAAACACAGAACTGGCAACACAACATTCTTTGAACATATGTACATTTTTGAAAGCATAACCACAGTATAAAATAAAAAAAAATCCATCTGATATTCTTAACAAGAAAATCTGTGCGTCGTAGCATTGCACAGGGGAACTGTGGCAGCTATGCATAATGAGGGTAACGCTTCTTCTGGCCACCTCATGTATTGAATGTAACTCTGCTCCTGCATGTGGATCTGGTTTAAAGAGGTTAATTATTAACTTTGTTAATTTTGTTTGTTCCTTAAAACACAAGCAGGGTCATGGACTACATTTTACAGAAGTTTACTAACTTTTTCAGTACAGATTTTCTTTTGTCTATGTATCAATGTTGATTGACAAGTTCAGAGGAAATTGTGAAATAAGAGGAGGTCCCACTGGCACAAATACAGGAATTCAATTTATTGGTGATAGAAGGGTGTGGGTCATTTATGTTTCCTGTGGAACCAACCAAAAGGTTCACATCTGCCAGAAAAAAAAAGATCACAGCAACTGACCCCTGGCAGAGAAAAACAGTTTCCACGGTTATATATTATTTCAGTTTATCCTGTCATTCCATCTGTATGATGCTCTGAATGTGCTCCCTTTTTCAGTCATGCTGGCTGTGATCTGCTGTCAGGACGTGCAGTTGCAATGTAGTAAGAGTTCAATAGGTCTTCCTTGGTGAAAAGATGAAGGAATTTACCCAAGTCGCTCTGTGCTGACCCTGATAGTGATTGTTCACTTCAGTGCCAAGGCTTATTGCTATGGTGTGTTTCAAAATGACGGTCCAAGTAGAGTCAACAGTTTCTTAACTTTCTCAAGTGACGGCATTGTGAAGTGTGGAGTAATGGGATTAGAGGCTTCTTGCTTTCTCTTTTTTTTTTCTTTCCTCAAAGAAACATTTGCTTGAACAATTTAATTGTTGTGGTTGGAAATTCCTGGGCATCCCTCTCAATGCTGTGCATTCCTTTCCTCAATAACATAATGCATTCCTGAGAATAAAAGTGATCTCCATCAGAATTAGTTAGACTCCCTACAATGTCTGAGGAATTTCGTCCTGCAGGAGAACGACATGTTGGACTGTGTGATTGATAGAGTATTAATTAGGGAGCATTCACAGTGGAAAGCCAAAAAGATTTGGGTTCCTGAAGTGGGTGTCATTGTTATAAACCAGACTTCTGTTAAAGGGGAAAGAGCCAGAGACAGATCTGGTCCTGTACATTGTATTTAGCAGCAATTAAATTTGAAAGATGGGGAAATTTAACAAATTAATTTATGCGAATGTATTTGCACATGTGTATGTAAATATATGTTTACAAATTATTTGGTTGGTAGCAATGAAATCCATTTTTATTCATTTGTAACAGCAGAGCCAGTCAAGATTTAATTTCCTTACCACATTAGAGCTGCATCTCCCAGCAAGAGAAATCCTTTTGCTGACATACTGAATTATTCTCATGCTTGGTAGGTCTTTTTAGCAGAGTTAAGCTCCACTACTCCAGTTACAAGTAGAGTTCTTTGCTTCAGGGCTCACGGTAAAATGCCAGTTTTATTAATATTCTACTCAATTCTATATTTTTTTACTCCTCATGAGACAGTTGTCTAAAACTTAGGATGTAGCTGAATTCTTATTAACTGTAACTGTTTGAACAATATGTGGTCTATCCAATGAGCATTTTTTGTCAAGAACCAGGACAATAAAGACAGTAAAGACAGTGTCCCAATTAACTCTGAGACACAAATAAAGTGTAACCATCTTGAAGACAGACTTGGTCCTGTAATGTTAGAGTCTTTGCACATTACAGTTGTATAGCCACCCAGCCTGAAGATGTGTTAAAGAAACATTAAATCTGCCATGGCTATGCATATTCTCTTTTTTAACTCTTTATCTGTGATCTATTTTGTGTTAAAGTTTTAATTTGCCCACTTAGCCTCACTTGTTCTACTTCACTTGTACTTACATCTGTGATTTCCTAGATGTCTCTTCACAAACCATGTCTCAACAGGATGTCAAGTTTTCCAAGTTAAATGCAGTGGTTAAAAATGCACAAACAAACAACAACATGGGCCCAGAAATACAGGGTGCATAGCCTGCAGCTGTTTTGCCTCAGCGCTGAACTGTTTAAAGGTGGCTTTTTTTTCCCTTTATTGCTTGGTAGATAGACTTTAGTTGGCTCATCTACATACAATATGTAGGAGAAAAACAAAGAAGTAGCATGCAACTTACTGGCTTTGTTGTCAGGGAAGGCATGAGAAAGACAATATTGTTGTGGTTAGCCAGACTTTTTTCACCTCTTTAATCCATACAAGTATTTGCAGGGCAGGCAAGGTCTTTGTTAGCAATGCCCAGTTTATGCAGCTGCAGTCACACACATCCACACCTGGTACTTGCTAAGCACAACCACAACTTCCCTCAAGGGTCTCTCAGCATTAACTGTTAAGGAAGATCCTCCCAGAATTATGTTTTGCCTCCTGGGTGAGATTCTGCGCATACTGTGCATTTTTGTAACTTCTATTCAGATTTTCAATGAAAATACAATCTCTTCTTGCTGTTCAAGGTGGACTATGAGACCACAGTTTATAATTAGAAGAGTACTGTGATAACAAATTTAAACACTAATAATGATCTATGATGTAAATATATATACAATTACAGATAAAGGCTAGCTAATTATCTGTATTCAGATCTCTGAGAACACTGTGATTCCATATATTGCAATGCATTTATACATAATTTTATATCATATCACCATAACACAACTTTGATAAAGTAATATTACAATCAAGCCTTGAAGTTAAGATGGTTGTTGAGTTATCAGTTATGAGTGCAAAAGAAACAAATACTTCCTTTTTCTGGTAGCTCAGACAGAAGTTAATAAAGTTTTCAGGCTGGCGTCAGAGGAAGATTTGAAACAGCAGCAGCAGAGTGACGGCAGGATCATCTCTGCAGGTTCTTGGAAAAAAGGAAGATTTTTCATGTTTTAATAGCAAAATAAAAGAGATATTGTATGAGGGGTAAAACAAACCACACATTTAGGTTTATAGACTGTTAATCTAGTTGGTTTGAACTCTTCTGTGTCCCTCAGTGCAACAAATAAAGAATTTATTGTGACTATCATCATTATCATCATCATCATCATCATCATTATCATCATCAACTCTACTTACCCACTATACCACCATGGTAGACTAAAGACTGCCTTTTTCTTTTAACCTACAATAAATGTGGATTATGCATATCATATTGTTGGGGTTTAGAAATCTAAAGAGTCCCTAGACCTTGTTTTCAAGATCCAGTCTAGGGTACCACAAAAAAACGGGGCCTTTCTTTCATTACATAAAAGATTTATTGTTGCAATTTCTGTAGTCAGGGAGCAGTAGTAACACTAAACAGAAATCTATAAAAGAGCTTTTACATCATGATTAACCAGAAGATGACAAAGAGCTCATACTCCCAGAATGTTTCCTAACCAAATGAAAACCACCTGTGTGCTCAATTTCTAATATCCTTTGGAGAGGATCATACTATGTAAGTGTATGTGTGGACACATTCAATACATTCAAACATACAAGGTACACAGAGATATATGCAACTGTACTCAAGTGCGGTATAACTGAAAATACTCTATGACTTGAGCATGAACTAGTCTGTGTAAAATACCTCCTGAACTTCTCCTGTCCACAGCTTTTAAATGTAACATTCAACAAGCCAAAAGCTCATATTTCCTCAAATGCACAGCAGTCTGGAGGAAATGGTCCACTAGTGCTTCTGGTTAGTGTTTTGCCTCAATAAAAGTCCGTATTAGACCTCTACTGAAGCACGTGCCCATCCCCCAAATACTACCGTGGTTCCTCCATCCAAATATTCTACACTGTTCACCTTAAAAACCTGGATAACTAAAGCCATCAACTTATACTTCCCACTGTGTTTTAATCCAGGTTGAGCTGTACTAGAGCAGCAATCATAATATTTACATATAAGAAAGAATGACCAAATATGATGAGAAATAAAGTTGATGCTTGGTTTACAAGTAATGTATTCTTGCTTTATTTCATTCAGAAAATGTACATGTTTTAGTTGTGATGGGTGCAGTTCAATACCCTGAGAAGTAGTAAAAAACAACAGCTGCAGAATAAAATCATGTTTGTTTATGTCGTGCTCAAGTGTAATTGTCTTTATTATTGTTGTTGTTGTCTTGATGTACATTTTTTAAATAGTTTAGGGTATTTTGAGAATCACCACAATGAGGTTGAATCATATCCTGTTTGTATCTATTTTTATAAGTCTTGATAAAATTCAGATTCATATTCGTACATGCTGTGAAAAGCAAACCTTCACAGGTCTTTTTTATTACCTAAGGCACACTTGGAAATGAAAACCATGAAAACCTTGCGAGTGTAACAAACACAACACAGACTTCAGTGATCTGGTCAACTGCTGTACAGATAGAAGGCAATCCTCAGCAGTATTTACTACATCATAACATGAAAAATTACAAGGTAGGAGCAGGAACAGTCAAATCCTATTCAGCTTCCCAGTATATTAATATTGCATGCGGCAGCTCAGTAATTATGGACTTCAGTGCCTGTTTGTGGTGCAAAGCTAAATTCATAATGTTTTTCAGAGAGCATTCATCACATACCTACCTAATTGTGTTTTATTATAACGTGTATATCAAGTTGGACGCACATTTGTTCTGGTTGATATGAAGTCCTCGAGCAAAGCAGCTTGTCACAAACTTAACTTTAATCTTGATTAAACTCGATATGTTTATTATTTCTTTCATTGACTTTCAGCAAAGCCATAGGAGCCAAGCTCTGTGGTTTCCACTCTAATCTATGGTCAAATGTCACCAAAATAGCCATCACAGAAACATGACTAAGACACAACCCTTTGATGTGGACTACGTCTAACCTCAAAGTAGAATTACAGATTTATCCACCATTGCAGCACCTTGTGTGTGTTTTTTTTCTTTTCTTTTTTTTTTTTTGTTTTTTTACTCAGGGTATCCTATGACTCAGAGAAGCAGTCAAAATTCTCTCCACCAGTGAGGATGAAGGCTTGAACTCAGTGGATTATATGCATTTGACAGTCTTATGCATGGAAAGAGGACATGAAAAATTCATAGGAAGTGTGATGTGACCTTGGGTAAAACTAAATCTCAAGATGTAGAAAGCAAAATTGGAGTTTGAAACCAAAGTTGTACTTTTGAATGGAACTTCAGTCCTGATGCCAAATGAGCAACAGATGCTCCTCTGTTGTTTTGATGTAATTCATTCACAGAACAATACCTAATCTGCTTGTGTTGTTTTCTGAAGCCATAAACAAACCACACATCAGGTTGACATTTTTACATTTAGCTTCAGTACATCTTTTTCATCTTTCATCGTTTATTAAGGACAGAACGGCCAATTCTGTCTAGTGCACATTTTGTCTGATTAGCATAAATGCTGTCAACAGGATATTTGATCATCTCTTGTCATGTCAACAAGCAGTGCTTTTGGCATTTCTTTTTTTTTCTACGTATTTGTACAAAACTGAAAAACAAAAGGATATTTGCAATAAAAGTGCATCTTGAAGAGACAAAAGATTTCTCATTTTCTTTGCTTAATAAAACACGCAAAGCCAAACTACACAGATAGTGAGTCTATAGTCATAACTTGATAAATTGAAACAGTCATGTGTGTTATCTAAGAAAAGAAATAAAACAAAAACATTCTTGTCTTTACATCACTGTAATACATCTTAGTACACTGACATTTATTATGACTCCACATCTTTGTTTTCTGACAATCTGTAAACATTTTGTGTACAATGTTTCATTCCACTCTGTGTTTTATCACTCTTGATCCTTCACAGCTGTCTTTTGCATACATACCAAGAAGAAGAAAAAAAAACATTACCAATCACAATATGACTTCAATTTGTGCTGCCATGTCTTCTAGTCTCACCAGAATAGATGACATTAAAACATATAAGGGACAGATAGTGCAGTCGATACGGATGATAGTCCCTGTAAAAGTAAAGCTGTGGGCTATTCTGACAGAGCAAAAAAAAAGAAAAAAGAAAAAAGAGTGTCATATGATTTTTGGGTTTGCGTGTGTGTCCATGTGAATATACATGTGGATTGGCGTGTGTGTGTGTGAATTTGCCTCCTCTGCTCTGCTGTCACAGTAATAATGAGTAGCTGCCAGCACTGGAACTCATTCCACTTGGTGTTACAGCAGTTCGCAGAGTGAGAGTTGGAAGATATAACTAGGTTGCTTGGAGGAAAAAAGGTTTAGCCAGCAAAAATTCTGAACTGTGGTACATTGACCAAACTTTTTTTTTCCTCTCATAGTTTTATTTTTACTTAATCAGCACAAACAGAACATTGCAGCTATGTCATACTGACTAATGACATACTGTCACTGTAGTTGGCTAATATGATTTTATCATAAACCCTGAGACTTTACTTTGTTCAGCCAAGGGTGAGTCTGTTTTCAAAAGATATTGTATAAGTGTTGATAACAGCAAAATCAATAAATCTACAAATAACAGGGAAATGAAAGCAAGATGATCCGTTGCATGCATTCAACCTCTTATGTCAGCTGTTTCTCAACAATAAATGCGATTGTGGACACAGCACGGCCTCTCTGATGTCCTCTTGTTTATAAGCTCTAGATGCAAAGTGACAAGGGTTTAATAACTTTCAGATCTTTTGGTGATTGACAAGAAAGTGAAGCAGGGTTATGGCTCCAGCACTATTAAAGACATAAGTGGAGCTTCTCTTGGGAATTTACTAGAGATACTCCTTTAAAGACTCACAAGATGTGAAGAAAAGTTAGGAGACTTCTCTCTTTCTTCAGACTTGGATGAAAAATAACCCAAGGGGATTTCTTGACTTTCAACATCTAAAGGAAAAACTCTGTCTGTGTGATAGCTAGGCCTGCTTGTTGATGTGCTGAGGTTGTTTTGTCAAAGAATTGCACGTAGGTGGATATAAGGTGAACCTCTATGGCATCTAAGTGTAAGAAAGTAGAAACGGATTGTCATAAATTTATATTTTTTAACAGTAAAAGATAGTTTGAAGTGCACTATGATGCATGATGCAAGCCACTGGGAGCAGAGATCTTGTCTTTTAATATAATCCTCAGATAAGCATTAGATAATCACTTTTCATTTTCTGTAAAACTATACTTCAGAAAGCACTCAAACCCCCAAACGTTCAAGATCACAAAAGATCCATTTGGGATTGATTTATTTCATAAACATAAAAGTACATACTGTAAAAATCTGCGATGCTTAACATTTAAAATATCCACTCCACTACGTTTAAAACCAGAAAAGAAATGTGTTGCCAAACGTATATTGCAACATCTCCACACTTATTTCCAGACTTTTCAACCTTCCATGCATTCCCAGATTACTAAAACACGAGGAGCAACTCTATAATAAGCAATATGGATCGCTTGGAGTAATCTTCCTCATTTACACTTCCCTTTTGCATAGGATGGTGGCACCAAAGTTCAGCAATAACCTGGCCCTCCTCTCTCGCAGTCGATGTGGCTCCTAGCGGCAGCCACAGCAGCAGCAGCATCAGCAGCAGCAGCAGCAGCACTGAAGAAGAGTGGAGCAGGAGGTTGCGCTCCGTCACGTGTTGAATAAATTAGATTTTGGAGAGGGACGTTCACCGCTCGGCCCCACACTGTTTGCTTTCAGTCAGCGTGCTGCTGCAGTGTGTATGCGACCAGACAGACGGACAGTGGATACCGATAAGTTGATAACCTCCACTGGAAGAGCACGGCAAGGAAGTTCTCACAAGCCCACAAGTTTGCAATTTTACTTTTCATCTTTTTGTCTGGCAAGAATTTGGAGAGAAACAAAGGGGGAATTTGCAAAGAAACAAACGGTGCATACCCGGGGAATCTCCAGAATCACTCTTAAAGGATACACATTTCTTTTAAAAAGTCCTAAGATGGATGTAACTTTCACTGTTGACTCCATAAGGGAATACTGAGAAGAATTTGGATATCTTGAGCCTCGGCTTCTCTAAAACACAGGAGAGGAACAGATGAATGTGAGTATCCATCACACCATATCTCCCATATCTCCCTCCACAGGTAACCTGATGCGCCATCCATCATTACAGTTTATCCATTACGGCACTTTCTCCTCCACTTCTTCAATGTTTTACACACTTTTTTCAACTTACGGGGCCGATCTTCTGCCTGCAGTAGGCTACATACTTTCTGGTGGAAGGATGCATGTAAAACTGACCTAAGACGTTGGCTACTTTTTTGTAGACCCAGTTTCCAGCTCAGACTTCTGCGGTAAGGAACATACAGTTCCATTGGATTCAATGTTGCAACTTCACCTATTTACCTTTAAAAGACACTCAAATCCACCCACAAAGTCAATTCAAAGAAACTACCCTCATAAATACCCTCAGAGCAGGCCATATTTCTGCAATATTTATGGCCATATAGTGCGTCTACATCTTTGGTGGTTTTATGTTTTACCTGCACAAACTGCTCATAAAGGATAGGCTGTTATCTAAGTATTATCATGAAATGTTCTTGCATTTGTGGATTACGACTCTGTAGTGCTTTCTCGTAAGAAATACCGCAGCTTGTCTGCACACTTTTGAAGAGCAGCCAAATATTTTAACTGTATGTCATGTCGCACTTTCGCAAGCCCCTCTGAGACATTCCTCTTAAATTGGTCAACCTATTGAGTTATTGTATTGTCCGCCGTGTGCTGCTGCCGCCGCTGCGCCTTTGTGCCTATTGCTCCAGTAGAGCACATACCAAATGATTACCCACATGTCGACACAGTTATTGTGTTGGCAGACTTGTGTTCATTGACCGTGAATAGGTGTTCCTTTCCCTCAATTAATAAATTAATTAAGTCTCGACTGGGTTCCATCACCGCACACTTTAGTTGTGAGAGTGATGGTTGCCATGGTGCAGCGACGCAATTATGCAGCCTTTTTTTGACTTTAGACACAACAAGGAGTTCAGACTCCTCCTTTCTTTTTTCTCTCACCACCAGTCATCAGTTTGAAAAGAACGGCGGAGTCCTGCTTTGGTTTCATCTCTTAAGTTGGCACATTTTTGTTCAACCTAAGTTACAGGATGCTCTGTAACATTGTTTGCCAGTCAATGACTGAATGCTTAATACTTATTATAATGATGTGAAGTATACAAACCACCAATTTCCAAATTTCTAAAAAAAAACATGTATTGATTATTATTTTTTTATTCATCCATCCATTCGTTCATCATCCATCCATCCATCCATCCATCCATCCATTCATCCATCCATCCATCCATCCATCCATCCATCATCCATGCATCCATCCATCCATCCATCATCCATGCATCCATGCATCCATCCATCATCCATGCATCCATCCATCCATCCATCCATCCATCCATCCATCCATCCATCCAGTGCGATAATTGCAATCAGTTTCTCTGTTGAGACATTTCTAATCTAGAGCATCATTCAATTATGCACCATTTTTCAGACTCTGGGTTGAGTTAAAATGTATAACTTACACAGAAAACAAACAAAAGAGCAGCACTGATGGATAAAACCAAAATTTGGACATCCACAGCTTTTATAACAATCCAAGGATTATGTCATAAACCCTGAGTGCAGTGCATGAAGTAATCATTCCACTAGTTTTGTCTTTGTAGCTTGCATATGCTGTTGATGAAGCTGGTGATCCAGACTCCTAAAAAGGAATGAAAAACAACATATGTTTCTCCCAGGACGGCCACACCGACGCCACCCAGAAAGTTTCTTTCTGCCTTACGTTTCAGAAAATTACTTGGCTGTAGTCACTGCGGTTTCACTCATCTCCTCACAGTGTCGTCATCAAGTCAAGTGTACATCAACCGTGGCCTTTGAGATCAGTCGTGCCAGAAGACTGTCGCCTCTGGAGTTTGTTTTCTCATTTGTGACCAGACACTGTCACTTAAAACAAACCATGTATGTCATCAGTGCTGAAATCAGGAAACTTTTGTGAACACCCTGAAATCTTTCAAACCTCAATCAGTCCTGTCCTCTTGAGTAACATGTATGTGATGATTCACATATACGATGAACTCTGACCTTGGTTGTAGTAATGCTGTCAAAACATTCCCTGCACCCCTGCCACTGTTACTTGATGCGCATGTGTTTTTAATGATGCAACCACAAGTACCGCCAACGCAATATCAGATGGTGTCATCTTCAAAGACATAAGGTGTGTGTTTTTTTAATCCAGAACATCTTAGACAAACAGCTGAACTAACCCATGCTGCTCTTGCTGTGGGAAAGAGATGATCTTTCTTGTCACAGAATCTCCGCAACCTTTAGCTCACCGTGAAAAAGGAGCCGGTGTGTTTTCTCAATACCGTGTCTGATATGGCCAGGAAGTGCATGTGTATCTGAGGCTTGTGATTACTTTTCCTGGCCTTTTTACATGCCCAGGGACTGAAGTTTCAAAGACTAATGCAGGGCACAGAAACGCAGCACTTGTGAGTCGCAACAGTCTGGCAAACATTCAGAGCTTTTTAGTTTGCTCTGTGCTGAGCCTGTCATCCTCATGCCCAGTCAATCTGCACTTCTGTCTGTGGTTTCCATTATGGCTCCATTGAGCCTCAGGCAGCCTGGCATGTTCTTGAAACCACAGAAGTTTTCTTTGAGTTAACTGGAATCATGACATGGAATTAGAAGCTCATTTTACGTAGTCTGTCACTATAGTTGTCTCTCTTGGCCTGTTGGTGGTGAAAATGGCTTAGTTGTTTTAATTAAAGTGGTGCAGCTGCAGTACTGCATGTTTGGATTTGAGATCATGTTGTTGATGAATTGGGATAGATTTTAACCAGTATTTGTGCTGTGTCTCTATCTGTCTGTCTATCTATCTATCTGTCTATCTATCTATCTATCTATCTATCTATCTATCTATCTGTCTGTCTGTCTGTCTGTCTGTCTGTCTGTCTGTCTGTCTGTCTGTCTATCTGTCTATCTGTCTGTGTATATATCAGATGAAGTTATATTGCTTGGCCATGATATTTAATGGTATATTTTGCTCTGCATTGTTAAAAGTCATATTTACATTCCTCAAGAGGTTTGGCACTCTTCTATGTAATGTAGGTATTGGCTCATGGAAGGTGGCAGAAGTGTTTGTTCAGATGTATTGTCTATTGTAGGCTTTGCCAAACCAAAGTCCCGCGTGTCTTGATAGTAGTGCAAGAAAGACAAATAGTACTTCACAGAAAAATGACATAAGCAAATGTATTTCCAGCTATCATGAATAATGACTATCTGACAAACATGATCTAGAAAAAGTGGAGAGGTAGAAAGGCTGCCCTGATGTTCCCAGTATTCACTGCTGCCAAGGATTTTAATGCTGATTCCAGTTATGCTTGCAAAGTGCCCAGAATGATATCCACTGTATTCAAACAGAGGTTTCATTCTACATGTAAATCCTAGAAACCTTGGATTTGCTTGGTTGACTTGGTTTAGAGGATTCAAAAGAAACTGGGTCAGTGCTATAGTTACTGCTAACAATGAGGTGCGATAATGATGTGTTACACACACGTGCAAGTTAAAAAAAACTCAATGAAGATATTGCAAATTGCAATTAGGATATTTTAGTGTCTTTGCTGAAGGTACATGGGGGGTTAACCTTCGAGCAGTTACATCATCGTAACACAACTCTTCACCAAGGTTTAACTACCAATGGGAGGATAATGATACAAGGAAAACATCTGAATTCAAGCCACAATGGGATTGGCTTACTAAATATAACAGCTTTCAACCATCAGCAGCTATTCTGAACTGTTTTTTTCCAGATTGCTTTTCCTGTGGTTCAAATAGGTTGTTACCTTTTGTACTCTGACTAACTCTAACAGTTATGGAAATCTGGGTTGGGGATTGACGGTGTTTGTTATACATTTGTAAACCTAACACCCTTCTTAACCTGGTATTGTGCAATTAGCCTACCCGACTGTGTCTGCTATATCCATTAGGCTGCTCTGCTCTGCAGAGGTCCTCAGCTGTAGCTCAACCAGAGAGTGCATTATTTCAGTTGTGGCATTTGGAAGATTCTGGCCTTGAAAAGTTATCCTTTGTGCTTTGGACAAAGCTTTGTAAAAGTGCATTGCCAGTGTTGCAGTAAAGTAAATCAATACTGAGAATTTAAAGTTCAAGTTCTGTCACAATTTTCAAGATGTCATGGATGTGCTTATGTTTTTGCCAAGAACAGCACTCACAGAGCAATCCAAAGTTTGGCATGTAATGGCAAATTTATAGTGCTTGCCTTTATGGTCCTGTCATTTGCAATTATTATGGTCTCTCTGCAAGTGAAGTGAATTAGGAGTAAATGCAGCAAATTGATCCAGAGTTAATTTTTCAGGTTGAACTTTAAATAATCTTGAACTGGTAACACAGTAAATATGTAAAGAACATTGATTTTCATGTCATACACATTTCCAAACAAGTAATTCTCCAAGGTTTCTCACTATTCGTACAAAGTTGAATTCAAACCAGATTATGACGTTTAAGTTAGCATCTTCAGTGTTGCAGGCTCCGAATCACAGCAGACTGAAATTAGCCCTGGAATCCTGTGTGCTTATGGCCAGATTCCAGCAGACCTCAATTACAATGCTGTAGAGCCAGAAAAAGGGAGAGAGGTAGACTGCATGGAGCCCTTCAACTCTGCTGTACTACTCTGACACTCAAACACACTGTCACCACCATGGCTGAGACAGATTACCACACTTGTTCAGGGACACATGGGAGGTATTTAGTGCACATACACAGATACACAGATGTTTTGTGAATGTTTCTTTGCAGGTATCAATTAAACCACTGGGGGGAGCCTTTAAGAGCTCTCATCTGAAACTCAGTTCCTCAAAATTTAATACATTGCAATGTGCTTCTATGTATACAGTACCAGTCAAAAGTTTGGACACACCTCTCCATTCACTTGAATGAGAAAGTGTGTCCAAACTTTATATATATATATATTTCCCCCTCAATGTTAAAGCTAATTTTACTATGCAAACAAGTTAAAGTAATTGTGAACTACATGAAGTTATACAGAACCACAGACAACTGGAAGCCACTCTCTTTATTTAATGAAAAAGACACAATAATTTCCTGCGTGCCAGACACTTAGTGGTTTTGGATTATTTTGCAGATGGTCACAGTCTTGTTGAACAATTTCCACATTGCTCCACTGTGTCTCTCAGTTTCAATTACAGATCCTCTGCAGTGGTGTGGGTCCATTGCCAGAGTATTGTTTATGCACAGAATTTTAACACTCTTGCTTCTTTTACACATCAATATATGTATGTTGTATCCCTTTGATTTAACACTCAAACTCTTAATTCTCAAATGTATTGAAAGATAGATGTTTGCTTGGGGAGAGTTAAATATTTTAAATGGGTTTTTTTAGAAGAGTGTTTCAAAACTGTTCACTCCTTGAGAGCTAGATGTGGAAGTACACATAAATATTAAATCCAGGACCTCACCTCACAGACCTACTTAAGAGGATACTGGTATGGTGAACACACCAGGTAGCCTGTGAGACCTGCACCTTTTTAATTAGAGTTGGATAACTACAGCCAAAGGCTCCCAGTCTGAGGTGGTATGCTGCAGCCTGTGTTTTTGCTGTTTCTTTAGCAAAGAACGGCTTTCTGGTATGTAACAAGGTGTTGACTTATTAGGTGAAGTAAGAAGTGTAGGAAAATGTTATGTGCAGGGCCTATTGTATGTGCTGTGGTTGGGAACAGAGCCCATAAAACACATGGGAAAGTCTTTATGGCATTTACTTATTTTTCTTAAACTAACTTACTCTGTATTTTGACGCAGAAATAATACACCTATTCTTAGTTTTTGCTGTTGTCAGGTTTTTATATTGCTCAGCTTTTCCTCTTTGTGTGTCTCCAGGTTTAAAAGAAGGAGCCAAAATGAAGACAGCTGCCAAGGGTTTTGGGAAGTCTGTAATGAACCCTTTGCACCGTGAGGGTTGGTGGAGCAAAAGGATAGTGCTGATGGTGTATGTGGCCTTGGAGCTTGTAACAGTCCATTCACCTGTGGTCCTGGGGACCCTTGACCTACAGCTTGATGAGGAACAACCAGCAGGCACAATTGTAGGTGACATCAGTGCAGGACTTCCTCCTGGCGTCACAGCCTCTCTGTACTTCATCTCAGACCATGAAGGCACGGGTGTGGGCAGTGATTTGGACATAGATGAGAGCACGGGCATTATTAAAACTGCAAAAGTTCTGGACAGAGAATTGAGGGATAGATACAACTTCATTGCAGTCACCATGACAGGTGTGACGGTAGAGGTGTCCATCAAGGTGAATGACATAAATGACCATGCCCCGACGTTCCCGAGAAAACGGGCTACTTTTAAAATTCCCGAGCAGACAGCCATTGGCACCAGGTTTCCTCTTGAGCCGGCTGTTGATGCTGATAAAGGCCAGTTTACGACACAGGGTTACCTTATCAAGGATGGAAACGTTGGCCAGGCATTCACCCTGGAGACCAGAAGGGGAAGCAATGAGGTTCTCTATCTGGACTTGGTGGTCAATGCCATTCTGGACAGAGAAAAAAGATCCACCTACACTTTATCTTTGGAGGCCTTTGATGGTGGTTCCCCTAAAAGGACTGATCAGATGATATTAGATATTGCTGTACAAGACATTAATGACAACGCTCCTTCTTTCAACCAGAGCCGCTATCATGCCATAATATCTGAGAACCTCCAACCAGGTAGCAACATCCTGCAGGTGTTTGCCACAGACGCTGATGAAGGAGACAATGGGATGGTGCTGTACGAGATCAACAGGAGACAGAGTGACCCGGATCGTTACTTTGTCATCGACTCCCGCAGTGGCATGATCACCCTCAATAAGCCACTGGACTTTGAGATGAGGAGAGTTCACGAGCTGGTGGTCCAAGCACAAGACAACGCAACCCACCCAGAGGTGACCAATGCCTTTGTCACCATCCATGTCCGAGACTACAATGACAACCAGCCTACAATGACTATCATCTTCCTCAGTGAGGATGGGTCTCCTCGAATCTCAGAGGGCGCACAGCCAGGCCAGTATGTAGCCAGGATCTCAGTCACAGACCCAGACTATGGAGAATACGCCAATGTTAATGTGTCACTCGAGGGAGGAGATGGGAAGTTTGGTCTGACGACGAAAGATAATATCATCTATCTGATCTGTGTGGACCAGATTCTGGATCGGGAGGAGAGAGACACATATGAGTTGAGGGTGATGGCGACAGACTCAGGCACACCTCCTCTCAGGGCCGAGTCCTCCTTCGTCATCCAGGTGACTGATGTAAATGACAACCCTCCTCTGTTTGATCAACCAGTATACAGGCAGGTCATCCCTGAAGTGGTGTTTCCAGGGAGCTTTGTGTTACAAGTAACAGCTAGAGACAAAGACCAGGGGCCCAATGGAGACATTAACTACAGCATCCTGCAAGACAAAGGTGCTTTCTCCAACTGGTTCAGCATAGACTCTGTTACGGGGATTATCACTACTCTCTCCCAGCTGGATTATGAAAAGAACCCCAATCCCAGTATAACTGTGTTGGCCACAGATGGAGGGAAACCACCTCTGTCTTCCACTGCAGTCGTCAAAATCGTACTACAGGATATAAATGACAATGAGCCTGTTTTTGAGAGGAACTTCTACAATGTGTCCATCAAGGAAAACACAGCTGCAGGAACTTGCATTCTTGAGGTAGGATATTTTGTTACAGATGTATTTCGTTAAAATCTGTGAATTGATTAATTTTATAAACACACTAACACACTAATGCTGAGCTCATGCAAGAGTCTGAACTCTTCTTGGGGGCAATTGTGAAAAGCATAACAAATGGAAATTTATTTGACAAATAGAGAAGAAATTTGTCAGACCTTGCTGATTCCTTTTACTCCTCTATGGAGAGTTATTTTTTAATGGTAATGCAGTTTAAATTTTGGCTGTCCTCCCCTTCACCTCTTAAAAGGTTTCCAGGGTAACTCAGGCAGTGTAAAGTCCTCTGTCAGCCCAGGCACAAAGGGGTTTTTCACATATTCACAGGCAGAGACAAATTCAGGGCTTTATCCAAAGAAGTAGATGTCACTTAACTCTCAAAAGGGACCTTAATTAGGCTAGTTGAGCGTGAGAAAAAATGGCTATAGACGACAAGATGAATTAAAGTTCAGACAAATTACAGCACCCGCGGTGACTGCAGTGCTGTTTCATTAAAACACATTGTTTTCTCAAGTTGTTTTTGGCTATCTTATTAGAGAGACAGCACTTTGAAAAAGACGTCATGAGTTGTTTAAATCATCCAAGTCATTTCTCAAGTCAGCAAGCTTTTGTAGTATTGAGGTTTATACAAATTCTATTTCACAAGTGTGTGCAGTAGTATTGCATGGATCAAGGACTTGGATACAGAGTGCAGTCCAGACAGAGTGCCTAACAGACGGGATCTTGGCCCAGGGTACGGCCTTGAGAGAGGGAGGGGTGCAGGGAGACGCGGGCCTTACCACGACTCCTGGCTTGAATGCAGAAATAGAAGCTACGAGGGCTTCTTGTGGGAGGTCCCCTAATTATAAATCACAGTGATCACAAGGATAAGGAGAGAAGGGGATGTACAGAAATTTGGAAAGTGAACCAAAGAATAATTTTAAAATGTATGTTTTGGAGAACTGTAAAACTCTACGATCACTCTTTCCAATGTGGGTTGAAGTTCATGTTCTATGAAAATATCTGAAAACTCATATTTATTTTTCTCTTAAATTAGAGATGGTCAGAGTTGTGTCTTTCCTCTTCATTGCCTCCAAAAGCAGTACTACCTGCACTCAAAGTTCTCATGACATGCTTGATCAGTGGCCTCACAGGGTCCAAGTATGAAGTAGTTCTTCAAAGCCGCTACTCTCTGGCTTCTCTTGGGCCTGCCTGGATGCTGCAGACATGTGTTTGGCGGGCCATGTGAGAACAGACTGCTCTTACTCAGGGTGCCAGCACTACATCCAAACATCTCAGCAAGACATCTGATGGCTGCCTTTTTTCTCTGAATATGAAATGTCCTTTTTCCATATACAATGCTATCCAAAAAAACATTACAATATGGGTATTGTGATCATTAATTCAAATGTTTGAAGTGGCTTGATTTTTTTTTTCCTCCACAGGTCACCAGCACAGCAGTTCATGATTATGTTGATATAGTCTGGCTACACAGTGCTGTGCCTGTGATATTTTGTCACTTTCCTCAATACATCAATTGGTTTATGGATGATTTTATAATTAGATATGTGGGGGAAAAAGATGACTAAAAATAAAAACTTAAGCCTATTAACAGCAATCAGTCTTGTAATTCAATATGCAAAATCTACAGCAAAGAAAATAGGTCATCCTTGAGAGGGGAAATCAAAAACGACATGAAAAACAACATTTTAAAAACCACAAGCTGCATTGTGGAATGTGTTTCATGAGCCATTTCTAATTCTATTCTCCATTATTAGTTTTCATACTGTGTCCAGTTTTACAAGTCCTCTGGATGGTGTAGAAGTTAAATATAACTGTTACACCAATGATCTCATGCTATAAAAGAACCACAGTACCAAAAAAAAAGCTTTCTATACTTTTTTGCATACATCTATTTGAGCCATTTATGATGCTCTCTTGCACCATTTCATATCAATGATTTGCACTGTGGATTTCAAGCATGGATCCACTTGAGAGGTGGTACACTGTACTTTTTATTACAAATGTATGAAATGTTCTTAGAGCAAAAGGAAAGGGAACAAGATGAAAAAAAATCATTACTACAAGGTCATTTGATTTGGTCATTAAGCATGAAGGCTTTTGTTACTTGACATAGAGGAAGAAGAGTAAAACAAGATATAAAGAGAGATAATGAGCCACATCAGCCAGCCTTTCTATTTCATTATTCAGTAACGCAAAGCCTGGTTGTCATGGCCTTTAAGACTTATCTGTCATTCATTCTTCTTTGTGTTATTTCACTTATGAAATAATGAAGCATTCCAGTTGGTTATGTCAGAATCTTGCATTGGGGAATAATTTACACCTCATATTGTTGCAGTTTTCTGCTGGGTTGGAGTGTGTTTCTGCTAAAAAATTGTCCCTATGTCTGTTTCGGGAGGTCGTTCTGGCTCCAGTAGAAAGGCGAGAGGGGGTCTCCAGGCAGCTGAGGGGGAAATGAGCCCTGACAAGCACTGGCATGAGTGGCGGAGGTGACATGAGTAGGGGGGCTTCCTCGTCTGTCCGTTGGTCTGCCCCTCTCCAAATTCTTATCTGATCTCACTTCATTTCTCATTAGCTGGGTGTGAGGATAGGCCAGACCTAATTTTTAAACCTACCTCCCCTATGTTCATGACAGAATGGACCACTTGTCATTGGTGCAGCCCCCTTAGCAACATGAGACGAACACTGATTGCTGTGAGTGAAGGAGCAAACATTTTGCCATTTTTCTTGTTTAAAGCTGTAACTCAAACTTTTGCATTTATCAGTTCCTTTGCTGCCCAAAGTGCTTCCTGTTTTAGTGATATACTGGGACTTTTTGACAAAACACATTACTTCCCTTGACAAAACATTGCTGATATTATGTAGAATTGTTATACTTTGGCCAAGATTTCCTATGAGCTACAAACTATGATGTTGCTAGTTTTTAGTCTGTTTCTCTACAGTTGTAACATACACTGCTATTAAAACACATCCAATATTTCAGTGAAATCTTAAAAGGCAGACCTAGTTGAAAGAGGTTCCTCAGTGAAATGGTACTCTGAATCACTTCTCCATTCCTGCCAACATAAAAGCAACCATTCCATGGGGGGAGAAATGCTCATAATTGCCCTGCAGAGAAAGTATGAATGATTGAAAGAATATGTTTCTTTCATGTTCGTGTTTCCCACACAGTTTCAAACCGTCTTTCTGTACTGTAGTGACCACCCACTTGCAACTGCCACACAGGTGGCTAATAACACTGATTCCAGTACCTTGTGCCATGCTGTCTTTGAGTCTGTATTGGCTAGTGTGAAAAAAAAAATGTGGCTACTGCAGTGGTGTGAAGTAATAACTTTTGTAATCCAGAATGGTTCATTATGCTTGTTGCAGTACAGTCAGGATAACCTGGTGTTAGCTGTTTAATTTGAGGTGTTACTTTTGTTCTAGGTTACTTAGTGAACTTTGGAAAGTCTCCATCACTTGAGTACATCTTTCTTATCACAATCTCCGTTACTCTCTGACAATAAATTAATAAAATTGAAAAGCGCAAGTGGCATGTGTTATTTGAAGCAGAAACTAGTTCGCTGTCATCTTTTTTATTTAATCAAAATGCTCCATTTTTGACATTTTAACATTTATGTTTTGTAGCTATCTGCTCATCTACAAAACATTTCTCTTCAATGTTTCGGTCGCTACTCTTAAATGTCGACCACATTTTCCCAGCAGTGCTTAGTGTAGTGCATTAAACTACTCATTTTGACTTCCAGCCAAACTAAGGATCTGCAAAACAACCATGCAAAATGCAATGAATGGGTGACTGAAAAGAACACCTGATTGCTCAATCATTCTCTGTACATTTATACTTTTTCCTCTCTGTAATGGACTACGCTTTTACAGCTCTCTTTTCAGCTTAAGCTCCTCCATAGTATCCAAATTAGACTCCAGATGTTTGAAAATAAGTGAGACTAACTATGGAGATGGGTGAAATTGCCACTGTTGGACTGGTATTTTTGTACACAAACCATGTAATCAATTCTCACCAGACATTTTCTGTGGAGGGTTTGTGACAAACGAAATGTTCACTTGTCTGTTTTAATACCAGACTGGCCTGTCTTCCCGTGAGATTGGTTTAGCTTGAGGCTAGCTGACTCTGCTTTTGGTCTCCTCTGTTTCTTTTTCCCCCTGCTAACTACCAAGCTTCACTGTGGCTCTGTGGTATAACAGTACTTTCAGGGAATGGTAAAATTGCAGGAAACTGGATGTGCTACTTAATGTGTTCGCAAATGTAATACTTCCTTGAACACTTACTCCTGGGCCTAGCAGGGGCACTGAAGCGAACATAAACACTGATGTACATCTGGATAGAGTGTGGGTGTTCAGGTCAAAGTTGCTGTGCTGGAGACAGCTGAGTGCATTTTATTGTGCTCAGACTTCCATCAGCGAATCCACTGCCTCTCTTTCCAACAGCACAGGAAGGGAAGAAAGTTGTGGTGAAATTTTTAATGTTATATGGTTGAATACAGAAGCTGGGAGGAAATAGTGGAAAACCAAAGATGTGAAAGATGTGGATGTTCAAAGGCCAAACTGTGAAACAAAATGAGAAGAACATTACATTAGTAGACTAAAATTGTAAATACAGTGTTTATTTTAGGGCTGCAACTAATTAATTTTATCACTGATTCATCTCATGATTATTTTTTATGATTATTTAATTGTTGAGTATTTAAGATATCAGAAAGTAGAGAAATATGACTGTCACAGTTTCTCAGAGCTTAATCAGAATCAGAATCTGATTATTAGCCAAGTATGCAAGCATACAAAGAATGTGTCTTGGCATTTGCTCCCATAAATGCAAATGTCACGTTGCCTTTTTTGTCCAACCAACAGTCAAAAAAAAAAAGATTTAAGATGATATAAAACAGAGAACGATCTTGGCATTTGAGGAGCTGGAACCAGTGAATTATATTTTTGGTTGATAAATGATTTAAAAGATGCATCAATAATCCAAATTTACTGTCAACCGACTGACTGATTGATAGACATATCGCTTCAGCACTAGTTCTTTTATGTCAGATAGCTGATTGCTTTGGTTTCTTTTATTCATTGTCCAAAATACTGAGATATTTTTGAACTATCACCTGCTCAAGCTTTTATAAGTTCTTGCTGTGTCATACAGGTGCAAGCACCAGCCAGTGCTGCACTCAGAATTTATTGTTGGTAGCTGTCTGATATGTGGGCGCTGAGTGGTAAGGCGAGTGGTGTTTACAAGACCTCAGGGTGACTGTAAAGGGTCAGTGCAGGCTGTGATGCTGCCGCGCTGAGTGTTGACTGTGAAGCAAAAGTTGTGAGAGATAAAAGTCTGCTGGAGGGGTTTCCTGCCCACATCTGGCAAGGAAGGAAGATGGGCTTATATAGCTCTCTCGTGGGACAAGAAATTTCATTAGTACAGTCTGTCTGCCAGACTGTCTGCTGCAGGTGAGGCAGACCTCTCAGCACTGCTTCCAAGTATCTATGAAAGGGTGTGAGCGTAGTGAAAGAAGAGAGAGAGAGAAAGAAAACAGTTGAGAGTCTCTAGAGGGACAGTCGGCCTCTGGCAGCTGTGACAAAGCTCCGACTAAGCAGCTGGATCCAGCTGTTGATTCCTCCTCTAACGTCTATTCTCTGACTCTGAGGGGTGGGATCTCCTTCACTCTTCCTGTCTCTTATGTCTCTGTTTGTCTCTTTCCCTTTACTCTTTCTCCTTATTCCTCAGACCTCTTATCTCTTCCCACTTCCTTTTCCCACACTGCTGTGTCCCCTCTGTGATCCAGTTACACCTCCTTACTTCCCCCGGTTTCCCTCCGGAGTGGTGACATGTGGATCAGAGCAGGTGAGAGCAGAACATCTGCTCGCCTGGGGACACTCAGTCCTCTCCAGAGCGACGTGAACACACTGCCTTGTGGGTCCCAGTCAGACCAGGCCTAGGCTTATCTGATTTGATGATGCAAGAAAGAAATGAGTGTAAATTACCAACAGAGTGAAGTCAGACTGCAGGTGT
Source organism: Thunnus maccoyii (assembly GCF_910596095.1). Classification (NCBI taxonomy): domain Eukaryota; kingdom Metazoa; phylum Chordata; class Actinopteri; order Scombriformes; family Scombridae; genus Thunnus; species Thunnus maccoyii. The sequence goes on along the minus strand of NC_056538.1, from coordinate 26,173,004 downwards.
GTGTGCTTTCACGGTCACGTTGACACAGTGTTGCATTCAGGCTGAAGAGGAGTACTTTTGCTTGACCTTTGTAAATAGAGACAATTATTCACTTTGCCTCACTCTTCCTTTGAGACAACTGAATGAATGGGGGGGGGGGGGTAGACTGAGAGGCTCGCTGTGACGAGGTCTGCCAGGCCTTCTGTTCTCACAGCCCGTGGTCCCCTTGCACATGTGCAAGGCAGTTGGCATTGCTAAACAAGCTGTGCATCAGGAAGCATCATCTGCTCGTGATATTCATTCTGTTCCAAAGCAAATCTGTGCTAAATCATCCATCCAGTCCCCTGCTGTCCATCAGAAGCCACCAGACTGGAAAACAGACGCTGAGTGACGGCTTGCCAGGTAACAAAAATCAGTAACCAGGAAACTATATCCCAAACAAACAGCAACAAATCATTCTTGGTGCGACAATAAAGTGTAGGTATTGTAATGGTGGATACTCTGTTGCCAGCATGTTGTATTTTACATTCATGACAAAACTGCCTCTTCTTAGAAAAGCATGCACTATATATACACAGCCCTAAAATATCTTAACCTCTGAGCAAATTGTCTCCATATCCAGAACTCGACTGTTACAAAGAATGCATCGCTTTCGTCTGCCAGCAACCTCAGTCCCCTTTCGCTCCAGCCTCGTTGCTGCACTGACTGCCAGTTGAAATAACGATTGAGAAGAATGTTACTGAGTCCAACCAAGCACATGGAAAAAGTGGAGCATTCAGTTACAGGGCGTGTGGTCAGATCATCCTATTTCTGCTCTCAATTAGATCAGTTTTGATTTATAGCTACAGGTCTGATTAGGGCTGTGAAGGTGGCTGTGGGCAAAACGATTAGCCAATACATTGGCTGTCAGTGAGAGATAGGTGTTTCAGGAAACACACTGAAAAAGTGTTTCAGCAAAAATACAAACAAGGCCAGAGGTAAAGATTCCAAAGCCAAGGCTATCTCTCTGTGTGGTTAGGAAAATGTGAGACCTACACTGACACAGTTACAGCATGATGTGTTGCAGATGCTTGTTAACTCTAGTAATGCTATCAAAGCACTGAGCTCATGTGTGCCCCACATCAGTGCTTAGGGCCGGGTATCAAAACTTAGTACTTTTGTGGTAGCAACTACAATGTGTCCAGGCACCGAGTATGGAAACCATCATGTACAGAAAACTTGTAGTGGTAGCTAGTACTTGTTCAGATTTGTATTCCCCCTCTTTGATCAGTTTGTGATTTAAACCATAATTTTGCCATTTTTTTAGACTATATTTTATTCAGCAAAAGTTCTTGTACATCTACTTATGTTTAGTCAACAGTTAACATTTAACTTTGTCTTCTTTTCTGACATGAAAAAAGGGTTTGTAGAAAATGATATATAAATAAGGTGTTGTAAGCTAACAAAATTCAGATATTGTATTCAAACCATTCCCAGCCCTAACAGTGCTAAAATTATAAGTTGAATAATGCATTAGCAGACAGAAAGAACAGTTATCAACAGCAATTTGAATAATTGATTAATGGTAGTCATTTATCAAGTGAAATACCAAACATTTACTGGTGCCGGTGCTGGTATTTAAGCCAGATGAGTACCTGGCTTGATTCTGGTGAGTCAGATAATTTTTCAAGCCTTTTAAGCCAAGATAGCAAGAGGAAGAGAATGACAAACCACTCTGAGAAGGAGGTTTGTGGGGAGAGACGCTCCACTTTTACATTGCGGTTAGCCAACGTTGTCTGTCTTGGCTTCAGACAGAGAGGCACCCAGGCGTGCTCCAACCAGACTCCCAGTCTGTGTGTACTGATGCTCCATGGTGGTCCACCCTCACACTGTTGGTTGCATATCTTGAAGCCTTCGCCACATATACAGGAAACGCCCCTTGTGTTATATGGGAGGACATCTGTTATGCCTTATCTGTTCTAAGGTAATGCATCCACTCTGTAGATTAGGTTTAATAAGGAGACAACTGCTTGGCTTAACACTGACTTCCGCTGAGTGCTAGGAGGTGGTAGCAAGGGAGCTAATCTGATCCAATCAGGGGAGAACAATATTGAATTGCAGCACCTTGGAATGTAAAATGAAAAGTACTGACCTCACATTTTTGTGTTTTTACTGTGAGTGGCCTGTGTACACTGTACAGAGGTTCTCTTTCAGGCTTTCAGGCCAGAATGATCACCCTCGGAGGATGTATGAAAAATACTTCATGGTTAAGTGCCCAGAAAAAGTAAAAGTGCGTATTGTCTGCAGCCGCCTCGGCAACGTCAACTCACCACTCAAATCGATGCAGACAAGGAGCTGGTCAGTGCAGTAGCTGGAATAATGGAGAAACAAGTTATGATGCTTTCAACAACTTTCAGCAATGCATCATTGCCAGGGCTGAGGGCATCCAGACATCTGGTTTCAGAAGCCGTCTCCGGTGAAACCTGGCTGTGTCTTCATGGAGAGTACCTGGAAATGATGCATCATTTCATCAGATCCCTAATGTAACTACAAAAGCCTCAAATCCCAGTTGAATTTCTGTCATGTGGCACAGAATACTGTATTATCTCCTCTTCTTTTGTGCATTCTCTCAGTGCTGCCGTGGTAACAGTCATACTTTCAAAGGTTTATGTTTTTGGGTCATAGTTGTGTCATAAAGTGGCTTGAGTACAGACTTGCTCTCATGTGGTGGGCAGTGATGCACACAAACAGTATAATCACATTGAACAGATCTCTGGGGGTCTGCAGATGTGAATGGTCTTGGTTTGCAAACCTGTGCAGATCTTTGGTTTGATGCCTGGAGAGAACTAGAGAGTCACCTGCTGCCAATTTTCACTATCAACAACTTATTGCTTACAGGCCCTGATTAGCTCAGACAGCGGATATGGTGATTAATGTAGCAATTTGCCTTTTGTATTTGAAGTCACAGCATGCTGGAATAACACTGGCTCATTCAAAGATCTGCCTTGGACTGGGTAGTTTGTCTTTTTTAACTCCAGGACTCCATTTATTAATCCAGGAAAAGTCAATAAAGGCTGCTTGATTGTTTTGTTTCCTTCCCTGAATCTCATTCACAGCTTTCCAATACAACCGCAGTCTTCTACTGCTGGTAACTGAGCAGGTTTTATTGAAGGGTACTTGATGATTAAGGGAAGGGAGAGAATTATGCAAGTCACATTTTCATTGACATGTTCTCGGTGCATCATTAATGCAAACTGTCCCACGTTCAATCATGAGCCTGCTGGTCTAATGTCTTGACAATCAGAGTCTCCTGACAGATTGGCCACCACCATGAATACAGGACACAGGCAGTTTCATCACCACTGGTATAACAATAGCTTTGATTAAAAATAAATGCTGTTTCCAACCCAGGAGGGAGCCATTGAGTGATGTTTAAAGTTGATTTTGACAACATCTGAAAAGTCTCCTCAGCAGCATCCATTGAATGTTTGGTCTCCAAAGCAAACAGAATGTTTGATTAAACAGTTGAGATGTAGAGTGTCTTACGTATTGTGCTGCAGGATAGATTATACCCTCATGTGGAGGTGATCATATCATGGCCATGATTTAAGGTAAAAGCTGCTACAGTATGTGTAGGATTTTCAAATTATACATTTAAATTCAACTGCATCCCTAAAATGTAACCTTCAGCACAATAGAATCCTGTGATGCTTTTGTTTCTGTGTCTGAAAGGAATTCTTACTTTAAACTTTCTAATTCTCTCTATATGCAACCACAAAGCATTTTATTCATACCAAGAGCCTATATGCAATAAGAGTTTAAGCTTTAGTTTAGTCACAATGTTTTGACACTGACACCTTTAATGAACAGTCATGGTGGTGTATGGGAAAGATGAGAAAATAATCAGGCTTCTTCTCTGGCTTTAAACCTCAGTCAGTTTCAGTGAGTGCTCTTCCCCTGTCACCATTCCTGTCATCGCTGCCACTGCACCATTTTTTATGCATGGCTTTCCCTTCCTTTCCCTTTTTCTTTTTTACCACAAGCATATTAATACTGTTCTCGTTTTGTCCTTGATGAAACCACATTTCAAAAGGTAGAGTCAGTGGAAGTTTTGTGCAGCCTTGTTTTACTCTGCTCGTGTATTCCTAAAAGGAGGTCTTTCTTTTTGAGACTTCTCAGAGCCTCTCCCTCCTGCAGCTCTGTAAATGACTTGTAAACAAGCTGTTTAAGTGTGAAGTCACCCTATGCCCTGTTGCTTCCGCTCTTTATTCATCATGCTAACACACATACACATAGAAGTATGGTGAATGTTTTTGCTAAAGAGCTGGGGGAAGGGCTCCAATGCTGTAGTGGGACTTGGCCAAGACAAGCTCTGCACAAAGTTATTTCTGCAGGAAAGATTCAAAAGAAAAATCATTGAAAAAGACAGTTTTTAAAGTCAGATCAGGTTATAATATAAATATAATAGTTGTAATTGTCTGGATTTAAAGCTCTAAAATAACACAAGAATTTGATAATAAGGTTTAAAAAATGATTGCCTTTCTCTTTAGATATTTCTCTAATGACCTGCAGCTATTCATTACACATAAAGTTAAAATTTTGTGGTTCTGGAATTGGGCAAAAAGAGTAAAGAAAAAAATAAGTCAAGAAGATGCTGAATGGAAATTTGAGATTTTTTTAAAAAAAGGATTAAGAGGAGTGTCCAGTGCTCTTTTGAAAAGACTAACTGAAGAAAGTGGAAAATGATTGAAGCAAATGGGGAACAAGGAAGGAGGAAGAGTGAGAAAGAAAGCAGATGCTGAGAGGGAAAAGGAGGCGATTTACCTCATGCAGTGTGCGTGGAAAAGTGGCGTGTAGATGAAGCTGAAGTGGTGGTTTGTTACCATGGAGATATTGGGAAACGAGGGAGGGTTGAGAGTGGCTTAAACAAAAAACCCCATCGATTTCACGGGCAAATCATCATCTCAAAGTGCCTGTTTTTCCGTTGTAATTGTGGTGGAGTATTTATGTGCTAGGACAGTCCCTAAATGAATAGCAGAGAGGTGAACTCATGAAACGTTGAAAGCTCAGCTACTCCACAGCCTGTACAAACACAGCTCCTTGATTTTTTGTTTTTGCAAGGTACTGGACTGGTAAGAGTTAAGCTGTCCTTTTTCCAGAGTTCATCACTGCCCTCATTTCATTTTGGACTGTCTCGCTGTCTCAGCTATCACACGACATTATCAACACATTCTAGAGGTCTGGGGAACATGTAGCAGGGTCTGAGGATGTTTGTTTGGAGATAGAAACATCATGATCTCTTGGCCAGAGAGGGTACATTTATCCTGGTGTATAAACACAGTGTATAAACTGAGCTATCAGATGAATCCATATTGTATATCAACTGAGGTTTTCATTTGGAGGGGGAATCAGGGAGTAGCAGAGGACTGAATATGTTTATTCAACATGTTTGCCCTCCTCGCCACCCCCACACCCCGCCATCCTTGCATGTTGTCAGTGGCTGGGCCTCTGCATCTGTCACGTAGAACAGACATGGGAGACAATTCACAAGGCCTCCTCTCTCCCAAACTCCAGCTCTGGTCAGACGTCTTTGTCCCTGCTTTTTGTCTCGCTGCAGGGACTTCCCTTCACCCCGTCCCTCACAGCTCTCCTGGGTTCTGATAACACATCGAGGGCATCCTAATGAAGTGCCAGCATGATTAGATTCATTCTGCCCTTCATTTTCCTCTTGGGAGAGAAGAGCTATCAGTCTAGAAAACACTTCCCTCCAGAAACAGACTTATCCCACACCTACATCCCCCTTTTGCCTGGAGCTGCCAGACTGTTGCTAACGTTCTGCCCTTATCTCTCGCAATTTTGCCATGTGAAGAAACAAAAACAAATTTGTTATCTCAGACTGAACAAAGCCCATGTGGGCACTGAGGACAACAGTGTAAACACTCAAGGAGAGCTTTCATTGAACTGACAAAAACATATGTGTTTTTGAAATAGTAAAAAAGACAAAATACTCCTGTCAATCAGTCTTAGTCACGACATGTGGTTGCATAACACAGAGGCATGCCATTCTCACTAGTGGAAACACTTTTTTTTTTTTTTTTACAGATTTGAATTGTGTTGGCTGTTGTGTTGGGTGTTGTTACTCACAGAAATCTGTGCATGACAGGAAGTGATAAATGAAAACTTATTAGGAAAATACAAACTGTTAAAATTCAGTAAGCATAAAGCTGAATTCTTCATTGATGCTGCAACCCGTTGTCTAGTTCCAAGAAGTATTTAAGGTCTAAGAAGTGCACTACTAATGTCACACTCATAAATTTAGTTTATTAAGTAAAAAGCAATAATTTATATTGTTTGAATATTTGGCTCTAGTTTTCCTATAGTGCAGCGATTTGTTCCCCTCTTGTAGCCAAAGCAACTAAATAATATCTGTGAGATGCATTCAAATGATAATAAAATATCTTTCCCCTCCTTCAGACATTATGTTGGCCTGTAAAAATGAATAAATATATGTGTGATGCATTTAAAACGATTGTAAAATATAAAGAAAAATGGCGTTTTGTGAGAGATTGAGAGAGATGAATTGTAGAGTTGTTTGCATGCTCGTGTGTTCGTTTCCCAGTCTGGGAAGGTGGGACAAAGATGCAGAATTTGGCCAGTGTTTGTGCAGTAGGAGAAGTGTGCATCGAGATGAGGCCAAAACAATCAAGCTGAAAAGAGTTTTGGCCTGTACATACAAAAGACGATGCTTCAATCACGGCAGATCCATACCCAGGGACCACTGGGATCTGAAAGCAATCCATGACTTAATTGACCTAATTCTTTTGTGTGTGTGTATGTGTGTGTGCACGCACTTGTAATTGAGTTGAAGTCATAAAATTGGCCTGCTAATGATATTATATCACAAGACAAGTACTTAAAGATGGGGGCTCAATGAAGGAAAATAGGTAATGTTGATGTAAGGCACCCTACAAACTGCAGCAGCATTATAAAGAGACAGGAATAAACTGTCATAGTCCAGTGCATTCAGATGTTGGCATGTCTCATAATGGCCAATAGGGGCAGATTGGCCAAATATGAGTAAGTGAAAGAATCAATAAATAAGGCTCCTTTGCAAAAATAATCCCTAATCACCAGCGCTCCACATCACTTTGTATGAAGACAGTTTCACAGACTTGGAGAGCATTTTGCATCAAGGAGGGTGGAATAAAATAAAAAAAATAAAAAAACGATAAATTGTGAGATGCACAATGACCAGGAAACATCCGTCACCATGCCAACTGATGCTAAGTGCTCATTCAGCTGTTGAGTTATGTTACATATTGTTTCCCTGTAAGTGCATATTGTTTGCAAAACAATGTCCTCCTAAAATGATTGATGCATACATATAAGACAAGACACAGCATTGGTTCCTTTTATCTTACCTTCACTGCACCTTGAAACCGGTCATGAAAATGCAGTGCAAGGAAAGCAAAGATTTAGATTATGTGCATGATGAAAATAATATTAGCAAAGCTGTAAGACGAAACTTAAACTTATGTGTTTCCCCCATTATCTGGTATCTGTGTTAACGGTTAGGGGCTGTGGAGAAAAGATGAGTCATCAGAGGTGCACACTGGAGCGTGTTATTGTCCCCTTCCACTCCACACTAACTTGTTTGACACAGCCCTTCTTTCGGTGAACCTCCCACGTAAACACACAAACAGAGATGCATAGGATACAGTGAGGATGTAGGAGCCAGAATAAAAGTGAGCCTATATGAATAAATCAATGGTTGTGAGTGACAAACCTGTCCATGACATACTTTACAGCAAAAAAACAACAATGAAAAATGCCCTTTAATAATGCGACATGCTCCCAAATAGCTACTTTTTCATTCACCAGGTGCAACAAGTCATTCAGCTGTAGTGGCTAGAAAACCTAGGCAATGGGGGTACTCTTACAGGATTTTGCACTGTCTGCATCCTGGTTTGGCCTGGGCTCTGCCTGAAAGGAAACAAGGAATGATCTCCTTTAGGTCACAGGCCATGATTATGTGAGTAAGTATATGAGGAAAGAGATACTTACAAAAAATGTCCCAGTGGATATTTTGTGTAGCTCTGGCAACTGCTACAGAGTTGGCTTTGCAACTTCCAGGCCTTTGTAGACCATTTTAACCACTAACGTCATTTGTTATTTTCTAGAGAGCCTGCTCTCATCTGAAGGAGCAGCACTAACATTTAAGCGCTAATGCTTTGTTGAAATTACCACTTTTCAAAAACTCATCTGATTTATTATAAACCATAACCAAGTGGGTCAGTCATTTCCCTAAAGTGACTTAATATCTCAGAGATAATTCAATGTTTTTGTTGAAAAAGTTATTTAAATGACAATTCCCATGTTTTTTCCAAGTATTAGTTCCTTTACTACAAATCTTGTTTAATTTTTGCTGACCACAGATTTTTGGATGTATTTGTCCTATCATTCCAGGTGGGGATTGTTTCATATATTTTATTTTATTTTATTTATGGTATGTCAATTAGCAGACTCTTGACACTTGCTTGGGATTGTCAGATCCATCACAGTGACCATCAAGTCTGTTGTAACTATTGTCAGTGCCACACTTTGCATGGCAATACAATTTTTAAGTTCTGAATGATTGGAAAAGTCTACACTGTGTTACCTCATAACAACAAAAATGAGTGCAGACTTGACATTTACTGTGATGCATTAGACAACTCAAGCAAAAGTTTTAAAAATCTGCTAATTGATTTTCATATTGTAAGGAAAGAGGCCTTAAACGAGATAAATACATTAAAGGGCCAGTGTGTAAAGTTTAGTGGCATCTAGTGGTGAGTTTGCAGATTGCAACCAACTGATACCCCTCCCCTCCCCTTCCAAGTGTGTAGGAGAATCTACGGTGGCCGCAAAACTTGCAAAAAACGCAAAAGGCCCTCTCTAGAGCCAGTGTTTTATTTGTCCATTCTGGGCTACTGTAGAAACATGGAGATGCAACATGGCCGGCTCTGTGGAAGGAGACCCATTCCCTGTGTAGGTATAAAGGGCTCATTAAAAGGTAACAAAACCATAATGATTCTTATTTTCATGGGATTATACACTAATTAAAACATACTTATGAATATCATATTTCATGTCTGCCAAGTCCGTTCTGCTAGATGCCACTAAATTCTACACACTGGACCTTTAAAACCTCTAATTGACAGCAACATCATTGGCAAAATAGTGGATGACAAGTGCATGACTTGTAGTAAATGGGCTGAGACATACAAACCACTGCTATGACCCTTTATGATTTTCAATAGGTCCACTGAATCAAGGGTTAATTGTTTGGGAAGAGGATGTACTTAGTCCTTGAGGACATAGCCTTCATTCTGTACCGGAGATTTCCTGCTTATGAGTCATTACTTTTGGTGATTTTGTATGGGGAAAGTTTTTCTTTCATGAGCTCTTCTAACTAGCAAATAACTGTGGTAGTTTTGATATGATCTCTCCTTTACTGGTGCAGCTCTTAGTGCTTTGACTTCTGTGAAGTTCATTACTGGTTTAATGTATGTAATAAGCCTCATTAAAGTGACCCCAGTGGTACTCACTCCTCTGCTCAAAGGGGTGAGTGAAGGATTTAGTGTGGTCTCCCCGAGGCCTGGGTGGTATAGTGAAAGGGATTAACGGCATGACGTCAGAGTCCTCTGACTGGAAAGAGTGGCATGATATGCTCACATAGCAGTGTTCACGCTGGACAGTAGGTTAGTTTCCAATCCCTGCGTAAGCCTCGGAATCTTCAGATGTGGGCACTGAAGGAAGCCAGTGGAAATGAACACCGTGGCAGTGGTGTGCGCTGTGGATGACAGAGAGGAAATTGCTTGCTCATACGGCACAGCACCAAACTAATTCAGAGTTTTCGAATCCTTTCAGGCTCACCAAAGACGACTATATTATATAACTCACTATCTTTGTTTTCTTATTTTTTTTAGCTCGTGAGATATACAAAAACAAAGAACAGAGGGGAAACTGTTTTTCCTAAGCTGAGTGTCAAACTAGATTGATGGATCAACCATTTCCCTATATTCATGCTATTCTGCTAAGTAAATTATTCAAATGAATTCAACTCCAACAAGACAGCTCACAGAATACTTTGTGTGAAACTCCTTTCTGAGATACAGAGCTCGTTTAGCTATGGTTGTTAGCAGAGTGAGGGGTGATGCCGAGAGGAAAGTAGACTAGTTCTAAATAAATGAAATAATTCCTTTATCTCTTGCCAAAGACCTTTTGACTTTGCCTTAACCTATTATTACAAAAACATAGGTTTAAGTGCTGAAGAAATAGTTCCAGACCTTTAGCAGTGTTTGGGACCTTAATAATTGTGGTCTTGCCCCCACTTTCACCCTCTTACTACTTACAAAACTTGCTGTGGTTACTGCCTGTCCCAATCTAGTCTTCTGGTAACCAGTCCTAATTGTGGTTTATTTACAAGCTCTCCACAAAGTGGCATTAAGATACAGTATATCAGTATCCTTGCAGTGCAATGTTTCTTTTAACCCAGAGTGCTAATGTGAAGCGACGGTCTCTTTAGAGGACCAGTCTAGACCCTTTTCATTCTGTAAACTTGCGGTTGCCAGGCTGTTAAAAAATGCCGAAGGAGTTGCCACAATGTGCTTGTATAGAATGGCTTATGGCACAAACACGGCACTGTCTGTGTCTGTTGGGACTGTTGATGTGGGACAGCTGCTTTATGATGGTAAACCTTTCCTGAAAGCTGAGGACCCCCTGCTAACTCGCCAGCATAACCACATTGTACGTGAATTGACTCAACATGTTGGATTAGCTGGTTAAATACAGTGATCCTTTCCCTCAAAAGTACAATCCTGACATTTAGGGCGTTACAATACCAACAAAGACCGTTCAGTCTTTCTTGGGGCTTTCTTTTCTTGTTTATTCTTGGCCCAGGGTGAGGAAGATAGCAACCTGCATGTTAATTATGTTTCTCAGAGTGAATACATGGAATAGGTTACATGTTGAGATTAAATCCATTCGATGGAGACAAACATGAGAAACTGGACAGTTGCTGTGGTTTACAGTTCCTCTATTGTAGATACAGATAAATAGCTTTTGTGCATAAGGGTTAAAGCCCTGCCAAACCAGTGACAGGGAGCTTTTGCCATCTTGGCAAGAGTGTCTCTGCAAAATAAATACGGCAAGAAAGCAAGCAAGTGAAAATTGGGATCCAAACCAGAAACCAAGCCATGTTGGTTTTTTCATTTTCTTCTGTCATGCACTCAGGCTGAAACACATCTCAACACCATGGAAGAAGAAGACAGCGGTAAAGAGATAGACAGAGAAGGCAAAAATGGAGAGTTGAAAAAAAAGTAAAAGAGGTCTGACTAGGGGAGAAGAAAAAAAGAGAAAGCGAGAAAATGGAATAAAAATAGGCTCATGATGGAGCTGGTGTCTCGATGAGGCAGCCCACTAACCTCAGAGGCGCCACACTCCCTGGCTTATCCCAGCCCAGTGAAAAGGAGGGGCCATACCACAGATCTTTCTGACTGCCAAGGCTCCAGCGCCAGGCCGACTCTCTCTTTCTGTCTGGTCGTGGGGGGGCCAGGCATCTAAGACTTTGAAAGCCAAAAAAGTGCTGCTTTGCTGTCTGGATGACAGGGTAACCCCTCACGCTTCAGTGCAGAAGCAGTGACAAGCTCCCAGCCAGGTGTCCCATCAGACTTGCAGGTTTCTATCTATGTGTGTGACTACTGGGATGCTTCTGTTGGTTAAGCAAAGTTGTTGACTCAGTGTGGGAGCTGGTTGCTACTGAGTCAGAAGCTTGACATTTGAACTGCCCAGGCGATATGATTGAATGCTGCATTGTGGGTCACATCAATCACAACAAGGTGGAGGCCAAGGGAGCAGACATGAACCTGGCAGGAGATCATTGTCCTGGGAGTGAAATTCCATAGGTTTACAATCACTTCCTGTCCTCCTGTGCTTTCCAGTGAAAATGAGAGTGCAGCAGACAATTTGGAAATGTAAGTAATACAGCTGGCAATTAAATAGATCAGTTTAAAAAATCAAAACACACTAACAGATTTCTTATCTGTCCGTTTTGTAATGGACTTCATGCTTGAATAAGTTACCAAATGTCTTAGGCAGCGAGGGATTACCTGTTTTTAGATCATGTTTATGCTTCAGAGAGTCATCGTAAGTGAGATCGCCTTCGAGCTTCATATGAAAACAGTCTGATCTATCAGGAAGTCTATGCTGTCATCTGGGAAATATTGACAGACAAAGAAGGGAAGAGAACTAGACAGCTTAACATGCCTGCTCATCTGGAGGATATTCAGAGGAACAATATTTTTATAACTGTTTGAAATTTTACATATTAAGCGGATTAAGGGGACTGTACACACATATTTTTCCTCCTCAATTGAAAAAAAAAGAACATCTGGATTGCATTAGTTGTGTCTTATGAAGCATATTGTGCTTCTTTTGATTCACCACTTTACAGTCACACCAAGTGTACGTAAAATGTGAGCAAAAAGATACTGTATTTTATTGTTGTTGTTTTTTTTTTCGTTTTTGCATTTCCCACTCATAAGCAAAGTACATACAGTATAATTAGCTGGCCAAGAATTGAAACCTATATTTTTCAAAGCCACAGAGGTTTGAAATTTGCTGAACGGTTACATTGCTCAGTTATTCTATATCAGGGATTTGTAAATTGAGTTTTCCTTTTGTTATCAAAGAAAAGCAAGATTACAGACTGATTCCACTGTGATTGAAACTTCTACTTACTTTCTACAGAACAAAGAGGAAATGTTGAAGCTTTGAAGTAACATATATTATTGCTTAGGCTCTATCTTTGAAGGGTCAGGTTTATACTTTTTTTTTTTTCTTCACAAGGGCTTTTTAGTTAATAAAAATGGCCAAACATCTCACAGTGAAATTGTGCATCTGGCATTTGCTTTTGAACACTGTTGGATAGGTGAGAATAGAAGGTTAAAACTTATTTTGTTTATATAAAAGGTATACAAGATGTGAAATCAAAATGCCCCAAAAAGCAATTCCTTTTTTCACCAAACGAGCTACATCTTCAGCTTACTTATCCAGCTGGTCTCTATTTTTTGCCAAAACAAGAAAATCTTGTTGCAATATTGGGAATATTTTTATCCAAGATAGCTCACAAGAGTAAGTTTCTGTCATGAGTGGTTCAGCTGGGAATCAAAACCCTCAATACTTTTTCATCCACCTACAAGCTTGTGTATTTTCCATTTCCTCTCAAACTTTTATCACCCATCAACCGAGACCAAATGGAAGCAGTAAGACAGTACAGAAAACCATTTTTGCAAGGCTTAGAGTTAAGTTTTCAATTGTCTTTGAAGATGGTTAACCTCAAAATACCTCCAGTACCACAAAATATGTTGCTTTAGGCAAATAAGGAGACTTTTATCCAATAATTAGTGTTTTTTTTCCTCAAAATTCTCATTATTGGACCATTTGGGGAAAATTAAGTTTCTTTTCTGTCCATGTCACACCAGTGTTCTTTATTTAGTGTGGTCCTTGATAACACTCCTGGGAGACTGCAGAGTTATAGCTTTATTCAAAACCGCCCAGTTTGCACTCTAAGACCTTTTCATCTGGTAGCAATCTCCCCGTGAGCAGTTTCAGCCACCAAAAGCCCAATCCATCAGCCACTGTCATGTGCCGCAATGAAATGTGAAAGGGAGTGTAAACGCAGGGAGGCATAATGCTCTTTTAAAATGGAAAATACCAGTTTAAACTTCATTTGTGCATAATTGCTTTTTGGAAGAATGAGAAATAGGGAAATCAATGCAAAACTCCCCCTTATTCATTTTAAGATGAACACCAAGCATTAACCAAAACACATTTTCTCTTTTTAAACTTGCTGCATGCTCATTAAGCTTAAGATAACAGTGAGATTACTGTTAAATGTGGTGATTTCACTCATACACAACAGATTTGTTTTAATTGGTTTCTCTTTCATGTTTCATGAGACTGTCACCACAGTGTGTTTGGGTTTGATGTGGAAAATGAGCAGCAGATTGCATGAACTCCAACGCAAACAGGGAAAATAGGTGCTGTGTGCATGCAATGTAAGTGATTGTTGCCAGATTATACGCACCATATGTATTCCTTCAAGAGAGAAGACCGTATTTCCTTTTTTATGAATTCCTCCCAAAGTCATCACACAGCGGAGCCATATTTACCTACGCTGGTTAACTGGTTCCATGCTTTTCAAATTCAAATTGTCTTGAGCCTGTGGACAGATGATAGCAGCACAGCAGGTCAAAGAAGGACAGGACATCCTTCGGCTATCTCCCATACATAAAACAAATCATATCCGCTCAACTTTAAGGAGTAAGACCTGGGATAAAAGGTAATATTAACTGTCTGTCTAAACAGATGGAAAGCAGTCTAAGAGCATGCAGCCTCCTCACTCCTGCCCCAAGCACTGGGCACGCGGTCAACACTGCAGCGTGTTCCCTCACGAAGGTCAAGGGAGGGCTGCGTCATGGGATTATGGGATGCAGGATGTCTGTCCTTACTAGACTGAGCGAAGGAAATGAGAGGTGTCTAAATAAAGCCAGTTAAAATGAGTCAGACAAAAAAAAAGTGAACGAGCCTCTCACTCCGTTCACTTGTGTTTTGAAATGAGATGAAGTTACACAAAGAAAAGGATCATATAGGGATACAGAGATACAGGGAGGGCAAGACAACAACAGGAAAAAGACAGAAAAGTAGCAGAGACGGAGAGAGACACAATCTTGCAAATCACAGCTGCTCGAAACACAAGCCGAGTCAATTTTTTCAACATTATTGAATGTCTCCTGTGGAGGAATGAGAGCTGCAAGGTTAAATTGTCCCTCTGACATAGAACACAAACACACTGTGAAACTATGCTGAAGCGAATTAGATTCAAGAATCTGCTATAGTGCTGATATGGGGATATTTTCACCCAGCTTACCACATTGTAATATTGTACAGCAGTTAGATTGATACATTTAGACAATGTCAGAGAATAAAAGGCAAGATAAAAGGCTGACGATCGACCTCCAGCTGCAGGCGACCCTAATATATAAGAAATAACCAGGTTTAGGAAATGGATGGATGGATTGTATTCAGTATTATCACATCACCAAGATGTCCTAGAGTTTGAAACCCCTTACATTAATCATCAGGGAGGACTATGGTTTATCTTAGATACTGTTCGTGCTACGTTTTCATTGTTTCTTTGTACATCTGTCACATGCAATATATCATGCCATGTCCACGCTAATGTAGATAAATCTGAAAATGCTAGACTGCCTAATCTGTTGTCTTCATATCATTTTCTAAAAGTTGTCTGTTCACATTGGAAAGCAAAACAGACACGAAAGAAAAAATGCTGAATCTCTAAAAATAAACATTGGGATGTTACATGAAGACACTTCATCAAATCTAACTTATGTTTGCATAGTCATTTGACAGTATTAAGATATGTCAGTGACACTACCTGTGATTGTGTGATCAGCTACACTCAAATGATATGCAGAGGTGAAAGCAAGTTGGCTTCTTTACGCTGCAATTGCCTGATTATGTTGGTGAGGAATTACAGCCATATATCAGCCTTTCTCTCTTTGCCCAAAAGTAAATGTTAAACATATAGGTAAAAAAACAGCGACTGCACCATTTTTTGGGGATGACGTTTAGCAGACTTGTTTCTGTTTCGTGAAAATGTTTTACCAGAAATGGCATTTACACAGAAAACATAAAAAGAGTTAAGAGCCTGCCCAGCACTTTACGTCGATGAAATTGATTAACCTTCTTGGCATTTGCATTCCCGTTTATATAAGTATGAGTGATTTCACCAGGGTGAAGTGAGGCCCAACAAGTAGCCAGTCGTAAGCAGCTGCTTCTCATCTTTCTCTACAAGCATGTGTGTTATGGCTCTACTCTGATTGGGTATCACATAACGCCCTTGTATCTTCTGAGCCCTTTGAGACTTGTGCTATGGGCATTGAGCATTTCATTACAGCACCACAGAGGTCTCTGCACTTTAAAGACTAACCATAACGCTCATGGCAGAACACATTTTAAATGCATGTCAGTCTGTGTCATTTATTAATCACTACATAACTGAAAAAGAAAGTGAAAAACACTTTCTGAATGGTGTTTTTCCACCTACGAGTAATCATAAAAACAGTATTTGTCGAATTTGACTGTTGTGTATTGCATTAATGATTGAGTAAAGTTGTAAGATAGTCAGACATGCACTTTTCCAATCTGATGATTTCAAATACTGTCGAAAAACCAGTTTGTGCACTCTGTTGTGCAAGTTCACCATTATTGGACAGCAACTGCTCAACCACCACACAACATGACATTTCCATTTTCAATGATTCCAAACCCACGAAGAGCCTTTCTGACTTTGCCTCTTTTCAGGAGTCATTTCTTCAGATATAAACCTGGTCTCTCGCCAGGGTCAGGCTTATATCTGTTTCTCTGTTTTGTAAGTTGGCCCTCTCCATGGCTCCTCCGCTTCCCGCATCCTGCGCGATGGTCCTTAGGTTGTTTGTGAAATGGAAGTACCGCAGGACTCCTCTGGGACGTAACAGAGAAGGGAAGGTCTGTAGCCCCCTCACCTCTGTGTTCCTGCGGAGTCCCAAGTGGCTCAACGAACAGCAGGCTTGCTCTCCTGGTCTGTAGACTTTTTGTATGTGCTTGTCTGAGAAAGAGAAAGGTCTTTGCATTTATGTGTTGAGGGTGGGCTTTTTTAGTTTTTTTGCATTAGAAGTAGATGTCACATTGAGTTAGTCCAGCAGTCTGCTGAGGTCTGGCTAGACTGCAGAACAATATTTTTCCAAGATTGCCCCGGAGTGCCAGTTGCCAAAACAAAGGGACGTGGCCGTCTGAGCTCCTGCACATTCCTCTCGTTACTATGCATGTTACTTTCTTGCCCTATATTTTTTACTGTACCCTTGCAACAGGCTAAAATATACATATCATCCTGTTTGTAATCGCACATTTTCTGTACAAGCTTGTCAGCCTCACTATACCCCTTAAACACATCCAGTTGAAGTGAGGTTTGCATACTGTTATCCTTATCTGTAGGATGCACCAGGCAGACTGTGGGAATACAGTGTGACTGCGGGGTGGTACATTTACTCTGGGTAAGATATGATCTACCTCCAGCACATAATTTCTGTGGTATCATCTATAATTGATTTCAGTTGTGGTTTGCGCAGTTTGTCATATTACACCACACTGGAGTTTCCCTCCCTGTCCTGAAGCACAATTACCTTTCAGGCTCATCAGATGTAGAAGCAGATTTTCTTTTCTGGAAAAAATTAAGAATCCATTTATAACAATAAACTAAACATTTTCTTGGACGAGACAAGACGCAATGCTTCACTAGAGGGAAATTAGCCTGCCTAATTTGTTCTCAACAAAAGATCAGGGACGTCCCACATTCCTTGCCAAGGCATTGAATCCATAGCATGTGAAACTGAAGAATGTGATTTTTGTAGCTGGCATGAATGAGGACTTTGGTTCTGAGGTGAAGGTCCACCCAGTCCCACATTACCCATGCTATGAAATCTAATAGTTCCCATGCTAGATTTTTTTCCTATTTTGTTTTTTAAAGCAGCAAGTGAGAAAGTGTTGTGGCTACTCATGCTCACCTCCAGTGGCTTACTGATTTGGGTTGACTAGGTGGTTTTTCTGGGCAGCTGTCTCAGACCAAGATTATACAATGCCCAGGTGGGAGTATCCATGACCAGGCCCAAGGCGAGAGTGGCACACTTGGGTTGCCAGCTTTAGCATGAATCCCATCAACACCCACATGTCGTCTGTCAGCTGCACTAATCTGAAGCCGACAGTTGTAAAAATAGGGCTGTTCAGTGGTAGATCTCCCTTTGGTGACACCGTCTTTGAGAGTCCCCTGGCTTAATCCTGCAGTTGTTCCCCTGATTGAAAACAAATGCATCCTTCATCACTGCTGTCATCAAAGTCAAATTTCATTATAAATGGTAGATCTATAGATAACATTTTCGCAACTGTAAAATTAATTAGTTTTACATTGTTACTTTTTCTTATGGTGAACTTGTTATGAAAAGATAACACTGCTGTATGAAGGGGATTTGGTGTAGCAGGATGTTAATGGCAGCGGTTTTTAATTGATTTCTTAAAACACCGGAGGCCTATGATTTCTAGGATATGAGAAAAAGCAGCAGTATACATATTTAGGCATAATTTAGAAGTCAAAGGCATGGAGTAATCTTCTGTGTAGCAAGAATATAAGTCAGCTGCACTTGCAATTGTGCTCTCATCTAGCCACAGCTCATCAGCGTGGGTTAGGCCAAGGGTCAGGGTTCACAGGGTGGCCAACAGTAGGCCTAGGGACTCTGCAGGGCCTGCAATACCAGTAAATCAAAGACTTACTCACAACTCAAAGCTGTGGTCCATGATTCTCAATCAAATCAGGTTTCTCCAAGTGGGAACAAGAAGAAATACAACACTGAGATGGTCTCCTCCCAAGTCTTCGACCGCTGCAGCTCTCTCCAGTTTGACTTCTCGCTTTTCATCTCGGTCTGCTGTGATCTGTTTTATCCATTAGTCCGAGGAGGCCTGTGGCTCTTTGTCTCAAGGGATATGTCAAACTGTTAGCGGTGTATGGTCTATTGGCACATAACATCATGCAGAGAATTGAAGAATAGGCTTCAAAAGAGAAACTACTATAAGTTTGACAGACAGAGAGAACAGAGTCCATAAGCCAGTAACCATAGAGACAATTTGTCTCATCTTTGACATTCAAAAAATCTGACAAAAGGTAATAATTTGCAAATTAATGCTAGTCACGATTTCTGTTTTTGATGTATCTTAAGTGTTTAGAAGAAAGGAGTGAAGAGGATACTGAAGCATTAGAATTGAGATCTGAACAGCTGTAGAAACAAGGGGCAAGATTGCACCTGAATTTCTCAGGGTCCTTAATCATGTGTGACTTCTTGGCAACCCCACCCCACCAGCTTTACTTCTCAACTCTCAGTAATCAGTGAACATAGCTTTGTGCTTAAAACACAGAAGAAAAGATTCCTCTACTAAAAGAAAAGTGATACGATTTATTAATGCCTTTTAAAATTCGTTGTGAATTTTCATCTGAATGGCCATTTGGCAGATCTTTGACAGATCGCAATGGCATTTAGTTAGGCCATACACAGAGCATTTGTTGTGCAGAGGAAGTCACTGTGCTGAAAGAGAAGATGGCAAACGAACTGACTGACCCAATGGGATGCCTGGATGTCCAAATTACTCTACCAGAAATAGGGGGGGGGGGAGAGAGAGGTCAAGAAGTTACAATAAAACTGATCTGACCTTTGAAAGATATTACTTTCAACATAATACACAGTATCTGTGAATCCAATGAGTCAAAACACCTGCTGTCAACATCCAAGAGTTATTTCAGAGAAAAGACATACATGAAAGGAGGTATTTGTTCTTTCATCCTTTGTCCAGAGTCAGTGCCATGACGCATTAAAATAAAATTTGGATGTTGTGCAATGAAGATAGGTGACTGTTGAACATTGGCTTTGTTGGTTTATGTATGGGTGGTTTGTTTTTTCCGTTGCCTCCTCTGCTCTTTCCATATCCCCATCCTGTATCCACAGCTCTGTTTGGGAGTGCACATTGTTGGGTCACTTGTGGTATCAAGCAGCAGGTCCACTAAAGTCATCCAGAAGCCAGGCCTGGAACCGTGAGAAAAGACTGCTGTGTGATTGGATTAGCTTTTGAGCGCCACGTTGCTTAATTAATGAAAATGACCCGGGAGCAGAGTGAAGCCATTGTCTGCACAGTGACAAAGTGCCTGCCCATCAACAGTATCCTTAACAGGATTTCACAAAGTACGCCAGGCGTTCTTAATTTGTTGGCTTATCCCACTACAGAAGGGCCCTGGCAGCTGAAATATTGTCTCCTTTTGCTTTGCAGTAGGGAAGAAATTTAATGCAGGATCCTAAAAAGAAGTTGAAATTTAAATGGCATTTGTTCATAAAAGTTTGACTTTGCTATGTGGCTTTTTACTTGTCTTTCACATTTGTCTTTTCACTCTACAGCAAAAACGCTGTCAAGTGATTTCACCTTAATTTCCATTTAGTCAGCCAGCAACTCACACCTGCAGATTATGGTACAGTTCAATTCATTCATTGCACATGTGAACAGTAGCCATGGTTCACTTGATGATGTGTGAGTCCCTCCCTCTTTCCATCCTCCTTTCATTCCTCTTCCTTTAACTTTCTATTGAAGAGGGATGTAAATGTGGGCTGGTATTATGAGGGTGATGACCCCGCGGGGTCTTCTGAGAGGTTCAGCAGAACCAATGTGACCAGATTACTTTGCATTCCACAGTGCTGAATGGCTCTCTCTGGAAACTATTACCTGGAATTACCTCAAATCAAAGACTTCTTCTCAGCAGGATCAGTCAAAGCAGACTGCTCTGTGACTGCCAACTAAGATGTTAAAATAACAACAGTGCATACCTGTTCCCTTGACAACCTAACCATGTTTGCATTTGAATTAGTCAACCAGAAAAAAAAAAATCGTACAAATCCTGAAAAATTAAGCAATTGTGGAAATAATTGGCAAACGTATTGAGCTGAGAAAAAATATACTGATGTTATTAATTGATAATTTTACATATTGCTGGTATTCTCCTCTCGCAACTGCCTCCCCCCAACCCACCCACCCATCCCACACACACACACACACATACACACTATGGCCCACACCTGTCAGTCTTCCTCCACAGCCTCATCATTCAATCACTTCTAACACCTACTGACAGTGGCTAAATATTCCCAATGGCCACTCATCATGTCGATGAAGATGTGCCTGAAATGATGATGTGCTTTGTGTCTGCAGCCTGTAGAAGACAGACTGACTCTTGTGCACCAAACAGACTGTCTAACAGACAACTATTAGGTGCAAGGAAAGCTTATTGTAGAGCCACGGCTGAGTCAAGTCCTCAGGTATCACACTAAGCAGCGGTTGCAAATCTTAGTACTGTGATTGGTAGAGAATTGTCTTCCATAAAAGTTGATACTATTATTATTATTGCAGTATTGCATATTGAATTTAACAGATTAATTCTCTATCACAATACTCTGTTATCATTCACTGTGTAAGAGAAAATGTCTCAGAGGATATTGAGCAGCCAATATGAAATCCTAGAAATCTTGACTTAAATTGAACTTTCCAAGCCACTAAGTTTCACAGTTAAAGCTTAGATAAGTAACACTCTTAAGAAAATACTCAATTGCTCACTCTGGGCAAGACTTTTAATAGGCCTCTTAATGTGTATGCATATATTTTAAGTTTGTCTTTGATGTTCTTAAATCTCATCTGAAATTTGGTAAAGCATGAAAACTGGCTCTTTCTTCTCAGTGCTTTTCTATGAAGGCCTTTTGTTATTCTTCCCTCCCCAACCCCCCCCCCCCCCCCCCCCCCCCCCCCCCCCCCTCCCCCACCCCACAAGCTTTCGTGGTTTCAAATTTCTCCTTGGCTTACAAAGATCTGGTAATCTTTGGACTTTTTGAATGCATCTGGAACACTGACTTGGAGATATAGATTTTAGTTTGGTCAATTCAGTGGCCATGTCTTTACAGCTTGTTTCCCTAACGTTTTTATATTTATCACTATTTGTTCTTTGAAAAGAAAATAAAGTAATTGCAAGAGATTGGGGCAAAGACTGTTTTGTTGTCACTGAGCAGTACAAGTTTCACAATGGCAAGGGGGGGAAGTAATAAATGAATTAGATTCCACTCTTGAATTCACTTTGGCTATTTTGTGGGCTTTTGACAGTCTTCGTTTTGGACTGAGTGTTGAGTCCCAATCTGCTTATAGTTGGGCCTCTCTTTTTAGGGAGTTGAACAACAGCTCAAAGACAAATGATTTACTCGCCCCATAGTACTACGACCAGGGCTCCTGGGCAGTTTGCCCATAGGAGTGAGTTTCTAGTTCTCTGATTGCAAGAGGGTTTCATAAGATGTTTGTGTGTGTGTGTGAAGGATTTGAGATTTAATGGAGGGGTAGGGTTGAATGTGAGTGCAATGCTGGTGAAAAGAAAACATGCTGAAAAAGTGCCTTTTAACGTATAAGTGAATACTAAGAGAGTGAAAATTCTATCAATATGTGGAAAAATCAACATCTTGTTTCCATTGTTTTGTCCACTTTATCAGACTTTAACATAAGTTAGCATAAAACAGGAATGGTCTTTAATTTCCCCTTTGATTAGATTGGCGTGGAACTCTATTCCTTCTTTGGTCTCCCTCCAGTAGGCTTGTGTGATAGGAAAGGTCCTAATCCCCCAGAGAAAAGGGGTCTGTTGTGGGGGAAACTCTTATGAGAACATATGGTCACAAAGTGTGTGGTTCCTGGGTCATGCCTCGTGGTTTTTAACAGAATCACCAGAGCACAGCGGTCTTTTCTTATGTTTATCATCATTTGCATAAACATTCATATGGTGTGGAAATTTAACATGGCTAACATGGCTAATTTCCGGACAAGGTGTGAAAATAAGTTTTTACCACAGGAACTCTACAGTCTGTGTCCAACACTATCAAGATGGGAGTAGTGAACAGGTTTTATTCCCCTGGTGGTAATTTTTAACACACATCACACTTTGGTTGAGAAGAGCATATACAGCCCGGTAATGACCTACTGTTTAAAGTGTACATCATAAAACCGCCAGTTAGGGGGAAAGCATTTATCATTTCACAGATTTCCACTGGAGAATATTTTGAAGAATCTGGGGGGGGATGTAGCCTCACATTTTTAGGTTATATACTTGACACCAACAGCCACTAGCACACTTTATCCTATCTCCCTCTGGCTACCTAGTTATCTAGCTAGCGTCCCTTTCTAATCTAAACATCTGTTGTAGTTTGGCGATGATACAGAGACACATTCATACAGAAATGTTTGCTTTAAAAACAGCTCTGACCCAGGTGTGAAACTGAGTTTGACTCTGTGCCTTCTTGATGATGATGATTGATGAGCTGAAAACATTAAACTATTAAATAAACTCCAGGAAAACAAAAAGTGTGTTGTAAGAGAGGAGCACAAATCTGGCGAACTGCAGTAGTTTGCATGTGTTCACACACTCAGGTCTCTCCAAAGTCCTTATATGTCAAAGTGGTATGTAAGTTTTATATGTAAATCTGGGATAGGCTTTCCCACCCCGAGTGTAAAATATTTCTAAAATGTGGGAATTATGAGCCACTCACTCAGTTCATTGTAAAATCTAGGTCACATCATGACACCTGAGCCAGCTCCATTTTGCTGGAAAAGACAGTTGAGAGCTCAGAAAAGCCAGGAAGTGGAACTTTGAGCTTATTTTATTGCAGATAAAAACATATATCATAGCAACCACATGGGATTAATTTGCATATGGCACAGAAAAATATTGTACAGACTTTGACTGTTTTCTTTTGAGCAATTTAATTTCCTTTTATGTTAAAAATGCATTATTTCAGTGAGGAGTAAATCATTTATATATATAAACAACAAACAACTAAACAAAACCAGACAGAGCAGAATAGATGCTTTCCCACCTGAAAAATCGTAACTACAGTATAAACATCTCAGAGATGTCATATTATTTACATAGATTATGTTAAATTGCACAGTATAATAGGTAAAAGAACAACAAAGCCAACATGAAGACCAGATTTCTTAATGCTGGAGCCACATGTATTAAACTAACTGAAGATTTGGACAGACGAGTTCTGCAATGATTATGTTATCCTCCTGCATCTCTTTATAAAATAATCACATCTGGACAGGGCTTAAGACTATATGTTATGAATTTACCAGATCAAAGCAGATGCACAACCGTTTGTTCTCATTGATGTGTCAAAGTCACTGGAGAATAAACAATTGTCACAGCTAATGTGCTTCGCTCACTGAATTCTAAATAGAGCAAACCTAAATATTGCTGTTAAATGTAAACTCTATCTATCTGTGATTACTGACATAATCCTCTTGAGGCTGTCTAATTTACAAGACCCTTAAATAAATACATGTTCTTACTGTGTGTCTGATAAGTATCCAACATAGATCATACTGTACTGTTTATAAGATGAGAAAGATACTCTATGCTCCACACTGTAGTCACTTTTCAGTGCTGCCTTGGGGTCAGCCTCCCCACCTGCTATTTGGACAGCAATCACTTGTTAGAAAATGATAAAATACATATTACCAGTTTCCCCACAAAAAGATGATAAAATATTCATCTTATTACATCTTTTTGCAAACCTGACTTCAGATCAACATTAACGGGTGACATCAAGTACTGCCTTCGTTATGACCATGCAAAATATTTCTCTCTCTATAACATAATTGTGGACCGTTCTGTCATGACATCACCCAAAAGAAAGGAACCATCATCTCAGTTTTAGGCAAGGCAAGGCAAGTTTATTTAGCACTTTTCAGCAACAAGGCAATTCAAAGTGCTTTACATAAAACATGAAAAGCATCAAGATAAAGTGCGAAAGAAACACACCACAAAAGGACATTTAAATACAACCAAAAAGTGTCATTAACAAGAGAATAAGAGAATAGAAAAGAAAAATAAGCTAAAATAGAATAAGACAAGTATAAAATGCAAGTAGAAGTTATGGTGCAGTGTAAGAAAAGTCAAACAGAGTTGCAGCAGATCTGCAGTTTTCTGGGAAGATATGTGGAGCATAAAATCTGAATGCTGCTTCTCAGTGTTAAGTTTTGACTCTGGGAACAGAGAGCAGACCAGTCCCAGACGACCTGAGAGGTCTGGTTGATTCATAATGTAGCAGAGGATCAGAAATGTATTTTGGCCCTAAACCATCAGTGCTTTCTAAACCAACAGTAATATTTTGAAATCAATTCTTTGACAGATAGGGAGCCAGTGTAAAGATCTGAGTCTGGAGTGATGTGATCCACTTTCTTAGTCTTAGTGAGGACTTGAGAAGCAGCATTCTGAATCAGCTGCAGCTGCAGCTGATCGATTTTTTTAGGGAGAACTTTAAAGACACCCTTACAGTAGTCGAGTGTACTTAAGATAAATGCATGGACAAGTTTTTCCAAATCCTGCTGAGACTTCAGTCCTTTAATCCTTGATATATTCTTAAAGTGATAGAAGGCTGACTTTGTAATTGTCTTAATGTGGCTGTTTAAATTCAGGTCTGAGTCCATGACTACACCAAGATTTCTGGCTTGGTTTGTGGTTTTTAACATGCCTGATTGAAGCTGAGCGCTGACTTTTAATCATTTTTCCTTGGCTCCAAAGACATTTACTTCAGTTTTGTCTTTGCTTAAAGGTGCAGTGTGTAGGATGTTGTGGCCTCTAGCGATGAGGTTGTAGATTGCAACAAACTGAATACCCCAACCCCATAATTAACATATTTTGTTGTTTTCCATAATCTGAGCCAGTGGAAGCATGTAGATGTTGAATAGAAGAGGCCCTAGAATGGAGCCTTGGGGAACTCCGCATGTCATTTTTGTCAGATGTGTAATTACCTACAGACACAGAGTAGTCCCTGTCCTTTAAGTAGGATTCAACCTAATTTAGTAGTGTGCCAGAAAGTCCCACCCTGTTTTCCAGTCAGTCTAGTAATATGTTGTGGTCGACCGTGTCGAATGCAGCACCGAGATCCAGTAATACCAAGACTGCCACTGTCTGTGTTTAAGTGGATGTCATTGAAGACCTTAACAAGAGCAGTCTCAGTGCTGTGGTGTGGTTGGAATCCTGACTGGAAGACATCAAAACAGTTGTTTAGTGCCAAGAAGTTGTTCAGCTATTGAAAAACAGATTTTATTTAAAAACGGTAGGTTTGATATGGGCCTATAATTGTTCATTAGTAAGGATGACGGCAGTTTTCAGGGCCTGTGAAAAGACACCTGAGAGAGCAGAAATGTTGACAATTTGTAGAAGATCTGAGGCCATGCAATTAGAAACATTTTTGAAAAAGTCTGTTGGCAGAATATCAAGGCAGCAGGAGGAGGATTTCAGATGTTGTATAATGTTCTCCAGGTTTTTATGGTTGATCGGATAAAATTGTGTCATGGCATTTGAATTGGTTTTAAGTGGGCACAGGGACAACACATACACTGTACCTGATATGGAGGCACTGACTGCTTGTCTAATTTTCTGAATTTTGTCAGTGAAGATGGAGGCAAATTCATTGCAGGCCCTGGTGGATAGAAGTTCAGAGGCTACTGACACAGGAGGGTTTGTTAGCGTGTTGACAGTAGCAAACAAGGCACATGCATTTTTATTGTTTATGGCAATGATGCCTGCATTTCTCAGTTCCAAATTATAAATGCAAAATCTCTCTTAATAGATGTCACAATGAACCTGGAGATTTGTTTTTCGCCAACTGTGTCTAGCTTCTCTCTTTTTTCTATTCTTACCACTGTGACATTTCTCCATGGAGATCTTTTCTTACCAGAGACAACCTTCACCTCAGTGGTTAGTACTCTCAAAGAAAGCACTCAAAGAAAGCACAGGAATGATCAGAGAGAGCAACACCAGTCACCACAACCTTAGAAATGTTCAGACCCTTGGAGATGATTAAGTCCAGAATGTGCCCCTTGTTGTGTGTGGGCTCCGTCACATGCTGAGTCAGTCCATAGTTATCAAGAACACAACAGTGGAGTTTTACTGGAGTTAAAAGTAGGTTCTCTGCTAATGAACTATTATGTCATACACACAACAGAGGGTGACTTAAGTATTTTCTTTTTTTTTTACTGAGCTTATTGCCACATCAATGAGTTCATTGCCACATCAATGAGCTCAGTAATCACTTTACAGATATAACAGATATATGATAATAGAAAGCAGGTTGATGCATTTAGAGTAATATTAAGTGCATGTGGCAAGTACACCTTAAAAGCGCCTTCTTTAACACAACATTTTGATTACAGTTTTGTATCATCTACTGACAAATCACTGAATTTCAAATATGTTAACTGCATCAGTTTGTTCACAGTCTGTCTTGAAGTAGTTCGTAAGCCATCTCGTACCACCCATCTCTGATGCAAAATCTGCCGAGGGGGGAGTGAGAAGAGGCCACACACTCAGATCCACGCCGCCTGTTCCTTCAGCACATTTCCTCACTGCTCCGTGTTCATTGCTAATATTCTCATTAGGGCAATTGGAATGGCCGCCCTAACATGTTTTCACAGCCGGCGTGACATCATCACATTTCAAAAGCACCTCATAAACACATAGTCCTCGGCTGAAGTCGGGTCTGGGAATGCTTATAGCCACACCTACACTCCCCTAGTCATTGTCTTTCAGGTGACAGTGATCTAAGAGACCATGAATGATGAAAGCAGCAGAGAAAAGTACAAGGTTGAGGAGATTATACAATTATTATTTTTAGAACTGGGGTTTAAATTGCTCTGTACTATCTGTTCCTCGTTAACTTAAGCATTAATTACTAATCGGGTCCTAGGTGTTCTGGTTAGATACTGTGTACCAGGTTGTACTATGTGTAGAAACTAGATTAATTCTGCCATCAAAGATTTCTTGGAATGTCTACAAATAATCCTGCCTTCATTTGAAAAAAAAAAGGGGGGGAAAAAAGTTAAACAAAGAAACACTTACAAAAAAGTCAGCCTCCGGTCAGCCAAAAGGTCTTAAGTCAATTCATAATAATAAGACTGAAGACTTCAAATGTGTGAAGTGTGTTTTCCAACAGTATTGTCCTTTAAACCTTTAACCGTAGGCCACACAGCGTGTAGAACAAAAAATCTAGTGAAATATCTCTAAAACGGGGGCTTTGATCTCTAAAGCGAATATTTGGCAAAGAAATAAGTGTTTCCCCACCAAACTGCTTAATGGGGCTAAAAGAAAAGGCAATCATCATCCACAAGCAAAGCATGTTGGCACAGTGAATTATTGTGTGCACATGGTGCAAACGGATGCTGATATCATTCCTAGTTAATTATTGATTACTGATAGAAGCTTTTGCTCGGAGTTGATATTTTTGGGTCATCATATGTACTCTCTTTGACTTCAGAATTAGCATTAGAAAAAAGAAAAGCAGCTCTTAAGTGGGCTTTGATCCACGAATAGACAAATCAGAGATCAAGGCTTGATTTGAATTTTTCAGAAGATATCATTACATACATTCTATCTTACATTAAAATTGAAAAATCTGCCTATTTTATCATGCTTGGCAGAAACTTGATGCTACACTACAGGTGGTGAAACGTATCAGAACAGAATAGCAGCAGTGTTTTTTGAATAAAAAAACAAGTTGGGTTATTCATTCCAATTTAAATCATGCATCTGATATTCTCAGTTTTGCTAGTTTTCTTCTTTGAATCTTTGCCGTCTGAAATTAGAGGTAATCCCTTTGAGGAGTGGTTGATCTACTTATCGTTTCGCTACACACAGAGCCAGTCCCCCCCACACACACACCCCCCCACACCCCTCACCCCACAGAATCTGTCATGTGACATCTGAATCTTTAACCCATCAAATGAGCTTAAGTTTTACTGGTGAAGCAAAGTTTGAGAGGTCCCATGACTTGCCAATAATCCACAGTCCTTATTTCCCATTGGCTTTTTGGATTACAAAATGTTTTTTGTGCCATTTTTTTCTTTTCTGCTATTAACACTAAACAGCCCACATAGCCTTGGGTTTCTTTAATGAATGCCACAACTAATCCCTCATTATCCCACATTCAGGCGTTTATTGAAATGTTTGCAAGCTTTGTATGTGGTCTTGCTGGATTAGTGGATTCAACGTTTCACAGTTGAGAATTTCCACTGCATCTGCAATACATGCATGTAGGTAGTGCCTCTTTTGGTAGCTCTTTGCAAATGACCTGTGCTATCTCAGGTTATTTTTTTTGTGTTCTCCCATATGTCTCTGCCATCATGCTGATCTGTGAACGCCAGAGCCCCTCGCAGCAGCTGCAGTTTTAGACACTTTTGTTAGATGCTGCAACTGTTTGTAGTTGAAAGGAATAGACTCTAGTGTGCTGATGTAATCTGTTAAAGGGAAGGAAAACATTGTATAGTTCTTGCTGAATGAGCCCTGGAAGGCCCCAGCCTCAGAGGAAACTGGGAACAGGGGGTTGGAGGATTAAAGTGTTTTTTTTTTCTCAGACTTTGGCTTTACTTTTCCCCATTTTTCCTTACAGTTTTTTCCCCTTTTCCTCTCTTTGTAAAGGGTACTAAATTCACTCTTGGACTTATCTTACAATGCACCCTTTTACAATTCTGAATAAGGATGAAGGACAGATGTTAGTCACTGTTTGTTGTTTAATGTTTACTAAAAAAAAAAAACTATTTACAATGGAAGATCTCGGTTAGATGTTTGCTCTGAATGTTTCTAGACCCTAAATCAATACAACCGAACAGAGGAAATCAACACAAAGATTCACTTCAATGATCTGTAAAGAACCTCAGACTGAAACTATAAGCATGCGGTCACATAATGGTTATGTATTATCTCGAGCATTGTTGATGTTCTTTAATGTGGCTTTATTTTCCAATTCTAGTGCTTCCAATAAAGAGAAGACATCAGCAGTTTTTAAAACCATAATAGAGTTTAAACCATAATTTTGCTACCCTGCCATGTGAGCAAGATGCTTTTATGAGTCTTGAGGTCCACAGTTTGAGAGAATCGTAGAGGTTTTCCATCGCCGCATCCCAAAATTGATGATTTCCTACAGAAAACCAAAACCAGGAAGCAAAATAATGGATGGGACCAACACAAAGCCTTAATATCTCAAACAATACTCTAAAGCATGTGATCTATCACAGAGATTATCTGTAATGTTTTCATGAAGACAGTTGTGTCATAAGGCAGGGTTAATCAGCACCATAGGGGTGCCATGTGCTCCGTCTGTTCCTGCTACACTTTTGCTCTCCTACTGTTATGCTCAACTGGGTCACGTTTATCTTCCCCTTCAAACAAACTCTGCTCTTCTACAGCAATTGGGCTCTGTTCTATTTCCATTTTAAATGCATCACTCAGTGCTGCAAACAGAGACATACCAAATGAAAAATGACGCTCCCTTTTCTTAAGGCTGGTGAGAGAGTTTAATGACCCTCTTCTTTCGTGTCAAAGATGGAAAAACATCACTTTTCTTTTCATCTCAGGCAAAATCTGTCTCAGCTGTTTATTTTCATTGGGTTGTTTATTTAGTTAAGCTTTCAGCACTTTGTCCTTTGTCTGGCGGGCTTAGAGCTGCTTTGCCACTCGCACCAGTTCATCCACTACCCACAAAACCAGTGACCTCTGGGCAGCCTTGCTGTGTTCGTCTTGGCTCTTCTCCCATTTCAGAGAGGCACCAGAAATGTAAGACACGGGTGCATGTGTCTTTCGGACAGCTTATCCTCCCCACTACAGGACATGAATCGCTTAGTAGCCCCTGTCATTAAATAACCTACACCGCTCTTTGATCTGGTCAAGGTCTGTGTCCTTCTTCTGTATCTGCTCTACTGCTTTCATGACCTCTCTCTTATGCCTACACTGAAATATCACTACGACCGCTGTTATCTCCAAATGAGGATATACCTCAGCTTACAGTAACATGGAGCTTGAAATATACTGACAGTTTTATACCAGGAATAGAAGTACAAAGCAGCCTCTTACATGCTTAGACCATTTTTCATGTAACAGGTGCCCGAGAGAATCTGTTCACATTTCTGCCTCTAATATAAAGACCATATGAGGATTAATCGGCAGTCAGTTCAGGAGCAAGAGCACATGCCTGTAAGGACAACACATTTGATCATTGTTAGCTCCGTGTGTGTTACAGCAGACACATGAAGAACGAAAAGGGTAAGAATGACTCTTATGGAAAATGTTTCAAACTGTAAAAAATACAACTTATCATGGAAGCTGCAAGAGAGAAGTCACATGCCCTTTATTCACACACCCACGTTTGCCCAAATGGAAGCCTGGTTTGTGTACGGACAGTCCACAGCCTATGTAGATTGACATATTAAATTTGAGCAAAATACCAAACTGTCTCATTAAATAGCAGCAAACTAGTGCTCCAAGCAGAGAAAGCTGAGCTATTCTGCCTCTCTTAGTCCTTTATCCTTTCACATACAGTAGTCAAAGTGTGGGCGAGTTGGTGAACAGAGCTAAACAAGATGGCTTTATATGATTTCTGGATATTAAAAGTGAACATTTACTGCTTGCCATTTATTGTTAACTGTTGCTGTTTGAAATGGTCTCCTGTAGTTCATGGCTGATCTCGTTCACCTTTCTTTTCTGTGCTTTATTTCAGAAACACTCACTGCACCATATGTAACACCCTTACCATCATCCTCTTTCCCTAGTTGGATAGAGTAGGAAGAGAAACAGCGCCCTTTGACCGTTGGCGTGTCTGTTAGGTCAGGCAGTCCTTACACCCTGTGACACATTCCACTCCTTCCGATAAATCTTTCCTCAGGAATCAAACTTTGATTTATTTCTGCTATTGTCACAGGGGTCTAGAGTCAAAGCCCTCAACAGAAAGTCACAGAGGTTAGTGCTCAGGGTCTCCCAGCAGAACATGATACATTAACCCATTCAATCCTGTGTAATGTTCTCTAACACTGCTTTAATGGGATAATTTGTTTAACTATTATTTGCATGTTTGAAAGACTAATATACATGACTATAAATAACTTGGTCAAGTGAACAATAGTGTTTGCTAGCTGCAGAACTAATGTTGAGTAATGCGTTCCCAACAGCGTAAGACCACTGAGACCACTTATAACAGTCTGGACCTCATGGAAATAGGTTATCCTACAACCGGTAAGGAATTTGGGAATATACATAAGAGAAAGAGAGTGTTCTCTAGTAGTATTCAGAAAGATATGAGGATAAAGTCCATATTGTCTTTGCCTGTTGAACTTGGCTGTCTTTTGCAAAGGAGTGAAAAGATACTTTTGTGCTTTGCACTCATGCATATGTAACACAGATACTTGTAGCACTAGCTCAGAAATATGCTGTATTTTTGACTTTATTTGAGGTAGACAGAGGTAGAGAGTAACATTGTGAGTCAGGAAATGTGAAAAACCACCTCCACTGAAATCTTTTTTTTCTGCAGTTGCTGGCATTTAAACTTATAAAAAACCATCTTCTAAACAGATTTTTGATAAATAATTTCCAAACTAACACTATTAAAAATAGTCTTATGTAATTTATTGTTCGATTTACATGTTTACTCTCATAAGTGTGGATGTTTGTCATTGAAAGCTTAATTGAGCTGTGAACTTACTTTTATAGCTCTGTGGTAACTGGTCTGCAGTGATTTTCATACCACTGTTTTATCGTGTCATTTGCATGTAAAACTGTCACGCATTTGGTTGCATAAAAGAAGCAATTGATACTTACTTGTTGAAAAAAGGTCTCTGACTCTAGAATTTGAGTGGATCAGCAATCTCGGAGTTGAGAATCCTTTGCCATGCTCCTGTGGATCAAATGAGAGAGAAGGAGGAGAGATACTGACATCAGCAGACAGAAATTTTTTGGCTTCCAGCTGAAGGTGTAGTATGTCTGATGATGAGGGGTTCTCAAGAGTGTGATATTCACACGAAACTGATGATGATGAAGCAGTACTGGCAACCGAATATCTGTTCTCACAGGAAAAGGGTTTTGAGATTAACCATAGCACCATGACATTTTGTTTTGCTTGAACAACATCCTACCATAACCAAACTCGCAGCAAAAGTTCACGTCGAATTTGTTGGATGTGTTTGCAGATAAGGAGATGATAGATGATGACCCATTCACCTCTTCTATACGTATGATATATACAGTCACTTATAACAATGACGTTTCTCCACTGGTTTCCTGAGGCTGGTTTAGCTCAGTGTAATTTGCTCAGTTTGTTGTAGCATTTTCATCACTCATAGAACAAGTAGCCACAAATTGAGACAAAATGAAATGCTGAGGATGGCTGGAAATGGGGGTTCAGCATAACCAATGAAGCATTGACTTCACCATCTAAATGACAGAGTGTGAATACTGTAGAATTGTAGCGTAACATATTAAAGTACAGTATTAGACGAAATGTTGTCTTTTGGCTTGACTTGCTTGTTTAATAAGTGGGTTACTGCTCGTGGTTTATTTGAAGATCATTTGCTGGTCTGAGATGCCCTATAATATCATACCTCATAATATCAGAGCAGCCTTTAATTACAAAGTCAGAACAACATTTACTTGGATCATGGAAAAACACAAAAGACTCCAGGGAGAAGTTAGGTGCCAATTTATCTGTGATTTATATTACCCTTCCCTTTTCCTGTGCCATATTTCTCTTGCCTGCCACACAGACAGTTATTGATGAAAGCAGAGGAGCCTCATATGTGGCCCTGACACTCAAGCTGCATGTGGCTGGCTACCAGATGAAAGACAGGATAGATGGTCGCCGGGCCGAAGGTCATAGGGGGCAGCTGGACGTTTGGATGACCTGTGACCTGGGACCTCACATGTTAGTCAGAACTTTCTGCTTGATTGGATTAGATTGGGTATGCTCCGTACCCCTTTCTGTGTAAATCACAAGCACAAAGATGCGTGAACTCTCTTGAACATGATCAAGTATTGTGTGTATAGGTGGGTTGGGGTTGACACTCCCCTTAAAATCGATTAATATTGTAAATACTTTAGGCTGGAAAATTGGTCAATTCTAATCTCTTGATGTTTCTTTGCCCTTTTTTGAGGTATCAGTCATATGCTGTTGTACATGACAAACAACACCAGCAGTTCAAAGCACAACATAGAGCTACCAGCTTGCTAGCCACATTAGCAAATGTCTGAAGTGAAGTGAGTGAGCACCATAAAACACACAGGAAGGATGTGGTTTTAGCTTAAATCACAGGATATGAGTAACATGGGAGAATCACACAAAGGTTTGGGAGTAATAAGTAAACGTATTTTCATAAATAGGTGGTTTGTGCAGTGTGATTTCATCATTTTTACTGATTCACTGTCCATACGCCACTTCAGTGTTACAGAGCCTGTAGCCTAATCCAGTTGCATTAGGTAGAGGGCAAGAAAACACCCGGAACAGGTCAGGTGTTGTGCAATGTGAAAGCAAAACCAAAGGAGCACTGAGCCCAGGTCTGGTTGCCCACTGCAATCAGGCTCCTCTGGCACCCTCAAGACAACATTAGTAAATTCATACATTGAGGCATTACACACACACACACCATCAGACAAGGCATGGACCATCAGTTACAGTAGTGTTTATTTTCATTTTCAGTTGCATGGTGTTGATCTAGTGGTGGATATCTCATTTTGGAAGGAAACCCTTCCCTGCCTTTCAGTGAAAATCAGATAAACCCCTTATCAGAGTGTACATTGGCATAAGAAAGGCAAAAAGAGGCTGTCAGGTGTGGCCTCTATACGTCTCCATATGCACTCCCATAACCACATCCATCCTATCCTTCCATATAACATACACTGCAGCTTTATTAAAACTATGTACATGCATTTGGAGAATCCTACTTGGACATAGTCAGGTTTTTGCAACCAGACGTTAGTCCACCAAGGCCCCTGTGCCTTCATCTGCCACACAACTGTACCTGTCCTTGTGGGTAGGTAACCTACAAAGCACCAACCCATTGTTGTTTTTTTGTGTGAGCACAACCGCTCTCCATGGGTACAGAATGGCTAGCAGGCACTCACAGCTCCGCTATTAGGCCAGTGGGCCCAGGTTTCTGTGGTTCGGATGAAGTCACTCTCTTTCATTTAAGCCAGGTTCTCCATCTGGCCCCACACCTCAGACCAGTTTGCGTTGGGAGACCTTACCAGGTGCTATTTCCCCAACAAAACAGTTCCTAATAAGGTGGTGATAGATGGAGGGATCTGGTTAAAGCAAATATAATGAAACATGTCTTATATTGAGTCATTATTTACACCAAATATGAAAAAATGAGTGCATAATCTAATGACATCAGCAGAGCTTTTGCAAGATCTGTCAGTTGTGATCATATTAAAGGGTCAGTTCATAAATATCAAAAAATAGCCATAGGCAATAGCCACAGGAAGCAGTGGGGAAAGGTTTTGAGATATCCATCATTATACATCCATCAGAATCATAAAAGACATTTGACAAAATCAATAACTGCATGTTTTTCACTTTTTCATTTTTTTTACATTGGTTAGAAAGACATTTTCAACAAAATTGTGATTGTGAATTTGGGTGAATTGACTCTTTAATCTTGACAGCACTCTCACGATTGTAACTAACACCAAATACATGTATACTTTTAAACCTTCGATTTGATAATACCAAGGAAGTGGAAAGTTTGTAGAATTTCATCACTGAGCATCTTTCCACTAAACATACACAGAAAGCATTCTCCTGCACAGCTGGACAAGCAATTAATACTGAAGCAAATTCCAGGTCCAGACACTTGATGATAACAAAACGATCCTATGTAAGTCTCATTGCTTAGCAAAAAGCAGGAAATGTAATCACTGAACTGACTCTGGTTTGTGGATAAGTGCCTTTGAGTAGTGTGTGAGGTGAATTTGAGGTGTGTATGAGTATACCATGGGGATCATCAGGGGGAAGTCCCGGCCAAAGCTTGGCTTTTGTGTTACCAAAACAGGTTTTTATCCTTCAAATAGATTAAATATGTTTTGATTCAGACTTGTGTGTGTTCCTTTTAAGAGCTTGCGTGAGTGTAATCTTGCGGAGGACATGTTTACTGTGGAAGTCCCTTTTGCTCTGAGAAACAACCAGTGCTCACTGACTACCTTATGTATACTCAGAAGGGCTTGTTTGAAATGAATCACATGAAGGAGGGGACTAGACATGTATACATGATAAAATATAATTACCCTATCACCTAAATATTTTGTTGAGAACTAAATAAATATCCTGGTGAGGAAATGAAACCCGCCTATGTCTTTGGATGCTCAAGAGAATTTGTCTGAAAAAAAAGACTCCTCATGTATCAGAGTGAACATCTCAGATAGTAAACATCCAGATATCACATAGTAACCAAATTGAACATGTCAAATTGGAAACTCTCTAACACAACAGAAAGCGTTCCAGTTTAGGAGGTGACGTAGTTTTACAAACATGTGGAAATATGGAAAATGTCATTATCACATTTTCCAGCAAGTTTGAAAACCAGATAAAAGGTGTAACGATGACAGAGCGCCGGTATCGCCATTCATCTCCATGTGACAGAGCCAGAGTTTTATGTGAGGAACAGCTGTTGTTTGTTGTTGGCAAAGAACTGTTTGGAAAGTTACAGTACATATTGTGTGCGTGTCTGTTTGTGCTCATCTGTCTATCTGCACATGACTCTCTGACTGCTCAAGATGAATGTATGTTGACTCAATTATGCGACTCAGTGAAACAAAAGAAAAAGATCTAAACAGACACTCATCTCTCCACACTGTCTCCATTGCCAGAGTGTGCTGTCTCTATGTGTCCGACCCACATCTGAACCGAGGATGACTTCCTTCATGACTGAGCTTACAGTTAAACAGACTTTACAGGAGAGATTTCATGCACACCAGCATCCTCCCTGGGCAGTCTTCATTTATTTGCAATGTTTATCAGTCGGTGACAGGGTATGTTTATGTGTATGGTTCCAGTAGGCCTTCATGACCCCAATGCCCTGACTCACTCCCCCCACCCCCACCCCACTCCCTTGCCTTGCAGAAAGCGACATTAGAGAGGATTCAGTTCTCTACCCTCAGGACTGATTACATTACTACAAGAGTAGTGCAATAAAGCTGTGGCTGCAAGGTTCCTGCTTGTTGGGTTTGGAGGTGGGCTGCAATCATTCCATTCTCATTAGTAGGCTTACTGTAACATGTGTAAGTGTTTAGATGGATGATGAAATTCAGAGAGTCCATCACTATGTCAGAAAACTTTTTAGGACGGACAAGATTTTTCTTTAAACCAAAAAAGATGCTTTGAGCCAGTTAGGTGTGTAAATTACAATGTGCAAGTTGTTATTTGGTCAGTGTAGACAGCTGCATTGATTAAAACATACTGAAATGTATTCTGTAGACAGGATGTAAAAACTGCCTGCTACTGAGCAGACACTGTCTTCTAATTTTGTTTATAGCTGGTTATGCTTTTTTTCTTAAGAACGATATATTGACCTGTTTGTATGTGGAGGGTGTAAGACTTTTTTATTGGCTTTGGACTTTAGGACAGTCAACAGAAATGATAAGTAACTGGCCTTCATTAGAGAGGATCTATAGCTTTCAACGGGATTTCAAAGAAACTTTGAGTCTGCTAGGAGAATGACTGATAAGTTGAATGATATCTTCATCAAGTGAACATTAAATGAAATGCTGCATGATGTCACATAGCAGCAGAATTATGGTTAAGTTCAATTATCTCCAAGCCACATCATGGCAGTAAAAGTCAACTTCATCAAAATGTGGAGCAGCCACTGCCTGGAGTGAAAAAACTGAGTAGTGACATGAACCATTACATAGTGGAGCCACTTCTTAATGCAGTCAGAGAAATACCATACTGATGATCTATTGATTTATTGTCATTTAACATCACTGAAATAAGTGGCTCTGTCAAGCTATTTCAAGTACCAACCATAAAGACACCAGTTATGCTGTGTAATATTAACACTGAGACAATGTAAGATATACTATATGTTTAAAGTTATTATGCTCATTTCCAGCTCTTTATTTTCATTCTGTAACTCCACTAGAGTAGCTTTGCATGATTCACAGTTCAAGAAACTCCTCATTTATCTTATACCAGCCCTTTATGCAGCCCCTCAGTTCAGTCTCCGTCTCTAAAAGGCAGTTTTAGCTCCTGTCTCTCTAGGGCCCCCTCCCGATGGGCCCACTCTGTTCCGAATGGCCAGCTCTCCGGAAGCCTTCCAAAGGGCAACCGTGTCAGAGTCGTGTTAAGTTACTGCTGATAAAAACCCGGCATTTCCTGCTTTACTGCTTCATATTAAAAGCTTCTAAATGACTAAATAATGGGAGACTTTTATTGTGAAGAATTTACAGGAATTGAAAGGTGTTCCTCATTGAATTAACGGAGCTTTGTTAGCAGGCCAACATCGGCTCAGGCTGAAAGTAGAAAAAAATGTTGATTGATTGATTGATTGACTTTAAATGATACTTTGAAAAGAAAACATGCAGAAGCCAGCTTCTCGTTGGAAACCGAGTGTTCTGAGCAGTCTGGATCTGGTGCTTTTTGCTCTCAGGGATTACTTCTACATACGTTTACCTCATTATTAACACATGCCATGTTTAATATGAACATCCAACATTGTAACATCATATCTATGACTGAAATAAGAAAAGCATAATATCCCCTTTCATCTAAAGTGCAACTTCTACAAGACAAATGATGTGTTATAAACAAATAATGCAATTAAGAAACTTGTATTGTGTGGTAAAAAATTCCTCAAGCTTTGTTTGCTACAGTACAAACATAGAACATCTTCCCGTTAGGAGTTTATTTGTATGATCCTACTATGGGACTGGACAGGTCTAGACACTCAGCATAAGCAACTACACATGATGATACAATACTCTCTGTCTCTGCTTTCCAAACTGTCTATTTTAATGACTTTTCCAGCAAGCTGAAATGAAATTACAATGGCAGTATGACTGTCAATAAACAACCTTCATGCAGGGTGACTTCCAAATCTCTACTCAAAAATCAACCACCCAGAAATGTCAGTGTTTTCTGGAAGCTGCCTCTTGTACAATGCTTTTCCCATTCCCACGAAGGAAATTGAGAGATAAAGTTTTGGTATTTCATTAGGGCCAGACCAGTGCTGTACAGTAAGAATTGCAGAGCTTTGGCGTAGTGAAATCCCTGCCACACCACAAATCTGGCTCCCTCTGCTGCGCTAAGAAACTCGACCAATCCATCCCAGTCGTATACTAACTGCTGACCTCAGCAGTGCCTCAGGGACAAAACTGTAAATGCACATTTGCAACAAAGTGTATACCACTTGTATATTTGTGGCTACATGTCTGTATGCCCATATGTGTTGCATTGTTTGCATCTGTATGTGATTGTGTGTGGAGGAGAGTTCTTCATACAAATTTAAATCCTCCTTGAAAAAATATTCACGCAGAGCAGAAAGATCTGTTTTATGATCAGCCAAGCTATCTCAATGCAGACAAGACTATTCAGTGTGTTATTTATTATTACCCATTATGTGCTGCTTTGAGTTGACCACCGAATGATAAAATTAGCATGTGGTTACATGGTAACTACTTTGAATGTCTCTATTGGAGAATATGAATCCATGTCAAAGATGAACGGTTTACTCTCTCCAGAGGATTTGGGTAAATTTGACTCTGCTGGGTCTATATTCATTAATGCAGTGTTCTTTGTAGCCAGCTGTGATCACAAATTTAGATTTATATTACAAGACTGTAGCAGTACAGTACAGGACAAACTCTAACGCTGAATACTCTCTGTCCACCTCATCAAACAATATCTTGGATCTCTGGGAACCAGGGTCCTATCTGGCTCTGCAACCGCATCTGCACTGTGTTTGTGCATGCCATGCTCAGTGGGCATTCTCCCACCCACTGCAGGCAGCTGCAGCACTAGCCTAGCCCACATCAGTGCTCGTGCACCCCCACACACTGTGCATGGTTCATATTAGCTCCCCTCCCACCTACCCAGACCCTGGGATCCACCGCCTGGCCTGCCTCAGCACACCAGAGCTCAGCCCAGCTTTTGGATGGTTGTGTATGAGAATGACTGGCTGAAACGGAGCCGAGCTAGAGTTTGACAGTGCTCGCTCTTTGGGGATCTGAGGCGAGGTCATCTCCTCCGGTAAAGGTTTTTTGAGAGTGGTTCCACTCAGCAAGCGTGTAGCATGAGTTCACCTCCCACACTGGACCCTGGGCAGGTCTCAGAGGCTCTAATGGTGATTTTTGTGGGTGTTAAGGTTTATTTGACATTACTTCAGAGGTATGCTGTGACCCTCAGCAGTGTGCGAGTCAGTATCATGTCAGATTTTAACACGCTGAATATATACTTCAGTGCATTTGCATCCATTATTGTTGTTGAAATTAACATTTTACCAGAATTGTGTGTCCCTGAAATAAAAGTCAAGTGTGTTTATATTCAATTTTGCCAAGAGTTTCATTCTTTCCATGAGGTTGATCAAAATAACATGTCAACTGCAAGGCAGCTAATAGCAAACGATTTTTACATTTATTAGAAATATCAAATTCAGGTAAAAGACAGGCTCCTCCAACCTACTTTGTTGTTTTAAATCATAACCTCCACATCTTGTTATGAGATTGTCATTCAAAATTATTCTTCTTCAATGCAAATAACTCAAACAATTTTCTCTTTGTTTTCTTTCCATTGGCCTAACAGTAATCAGCATGCATAAGAAAATAACTGCAGGTTTTTTTTTCTCCCATTTGACCTTTGGAAAATAAACAGGCTAATGTCTTGAGCAGGAGCCTCTCAGATGGGTTACTGAGCTGCCTCTGTCCTACCAGGTGGCCAGGGGTTAATGCCACACACACCAGTATTCTAACGCTTCCAGTGGAGTTTTTGTCATATTTATTTTTCTGCCCAAAGTAAAACCTTCCTTGAGAATTATCCCTGATATTGTGTGTGAGGGGTCTGTCAGCGGCGGCAAATGCTGCACATTATGGTGAAGTCCTCCCCAGCTGGGAGCCTACACCAAGGTCAGCAATGTGTCTGGCAGACAAGCCTTTCCCAGGAACCTATGCTAACCTTTACACCCATGTTTGTTTCAAAATTAAATTGCTGAAGTTTTTTATTTTGTCCCTCTACAGGACATTTTAAGTGAGAGCCACAAATGAAAGTCTCTCAGTTTACCTGTAGGGATCATGGCTCATATCAAACACTGACTGGGTTAGTACTCACCAGAGGGCTTATAAAAACACCTTAAAGTTGTTTTCAAGGTGTGTGCACATTCCATCTTGGCGACGGAGGACCTGCTTGTAGACAGACAGTAGTACTATAGACACGATATCTTAGTTACATTTGTGTATCTGCTTTAGTTTTTTGTTCTGAGGAGGTCTTTTTGTCATTATTAATGTAATTATTTGTACCTGATTAACCTGTGCAGATCATTTGAAAGATGAAAAATAGAATTCCATGTCTGGTTTTGAATGCAGTTTCCACCCCATTCTTGCTTTATTAGCTCTACCCTTTTCTATAGCTGCACAATATCACTCCTTTCTACTCATTTTGCCTTTTCTGAAACCCTATTCTCCTTAAATGGTTTGATGCTTAATCACTTCCAGATGCAAGGTCTAGATGAAAGACAGACACTTCAGTTTTAGAAGAAAGTCTAATGAAAGTTTTTAAAATGCCGTCCACCTAACTTCTAACACCTGAAGTTTGTCACAACTTTTAAATTGAACATTACAAAGAATGCTTGCATATGTTAATGCTGACTTAAAACTTAACATGTGGTGTTTTGGAACCCCAAGAGGTCCAGAAACACCTTAAGACAAGTCTGAACTCTACTTAAAAATGAAGAGACATTTTTTATTCTGACAACTCCACATTTCTTATGTGTCTGTTTTTTATTTGCACTACAGATCCACTGATTCTTGTTTACTGTAGGTTCAATAGGACAAAAATATGATAATGAATGCAAAGCCATGACTTAATTGGAGATTGTGCACCACTCAGTCTTTTCCTGGAAACTTTTAACTGTAATGCCACTTAACAAGTGGAAGTCTTGACATTATTAGTCAACAGTAGTTGTTTGTTTGGAAAATTTTTCTTCTTTTATTACAGAAAGTTATTTTACAGATGTCTACTCATAGTGTGGATTTCAGCACAGCTTTCCAAGACAGCTTCCTCCATATTATTAAACAAAGAACTATAATGTGACAATGTCTTGCCAAATTTTTAATCCTGCTATAATGGTATAGAATTTATATAATCCCAAAAGACGAATATGTAAGTTAAAATGCTGTGTGTTCCAACTCTTGTTTTTTGGAAATGGACTTTCCATCTTCATCTTTCCTCACATAAAAGACTATTAGCATTTTGTCTTGATGTTCTTAAATTGCATGTTATATGACATTTAATTCATCAACACACTGACCTTCTACCCACTTCAAGCACAGAAACTCTGTCATGATGTTTTGACTCGCTTTTTTTTTCCAGCAGTGTAGTAGTTATGGTGAGTGATGTGTGAGAGGAAGGGAAAGAGACAGAAACCTTATCCTGTCCTGTGTCTGCACTCTAGCGTTGAGTGTCATTATACCCCTGCCTGCTATATTACCTCCCCTCTGTTCCTCTGCCAGATATGTGGACCTTACACCATGCTAACCTGCTGCCCTTAACTCAGGTCCTCCACATTTATGTCAGTGCACTACACAGAGTAAGATGAAAAGCTGCAGTTCATGGAGCCATTGTTGATTTAGAAATCTATCCTTCTTTGTCTCCTTGTGTCAGAAAGTAGTTTCTTTTATGCCTTAAAAGAGCTGAGACAGTCCCAGTCAAGGAAACTAGGACAGAAGGACTTGCTGGGGCCATAAGTTTGGCAAAACATTGCTTTCCCGCTACAGACAAACAAAAGTTGCTCAGTTTTTCCAAAAGCAGCCAAATGTTATGATGTTGACTGGGCAACTAAATTATGTCAAGACTGTATGATTTTGGAAAAGTTTCGTGTAAAGTATTATTTGTTGTCATGTTTACCCTTCGGCACATGTATAATGGACTTTTTGTGTTAGGGTTAGGGGTTGTGTTGGGGTTGCTCTCGTCTGGTCAAATCATTAGCTCAACAAGGACAGTTGGAACTCATTTCAGTGAAAGGATAGTTCTGGATGATATGATTTGGCAAGTGGCACATAACTGTATATTTTTGGAGAAATCAGTGTGATTAAGATGGTTACTAACCTTGACAGTTATACGGTGTTTCACAGGGATACCCCAATACAGCAGATGTATTTTAATGGACATCTGGACAGAGAAAGTACTTGACAAATCTGGAATAGATTGTTCCTTGTGAAGTCATGCAGGGATACTGAGTGAGGTTTTGTGATTTTGAATACAATTCTACATAGCTGTTTGCTCTGTAATTATAAAGAATATGTGACTCTGCCAATGTCAGTGTAATGTTGCTGAAGCTTTTACAAAAGAAATTATTCAAAGGATAATTGAGAGCTGATGTAAAATGTTCAGTCAAAAGAGTATATTTGAGTTTTTCTCGTGAATAGAATATATTTGGCGGCCCGCACACAAAGATTTGGGCCCAACCAAAATGATCCTTTTGCCCGCAAGCAGTGAGGTTGAAGCACAGAAATGTTTGTTCTTTGGTCCTTCCATCCACTTTTGTCCAGAGCAGTACAACTTGACACTGTTTGCCCATGGTCATTAAATTCGATACAGTTATTCATGGTTCCCAGAGGATGATTTCTAATTGTTTACATGACTCCCATGAGCTTTTGTCTAGTGCTTCCTTCATGCCAAATCTTTGTGTTTTTTGAGATTAGTCCATGATAAGATGTCTCAAATACTAATGTCTGGATTTCCATAAGATTCACTGTGGATATTGATGCCTTCAAAAGGATCCAATAATCCAAATGTCTTGTTTAGCCCCTGACTTTTGTTGCAGCATCACCATGAAGCCAAAATTTCCATTTGTATTACCAGATAAATACTGAGACTATATCACATGACATGGCATGCTATCAGGTCCTTCCTCTTAACATAGCTATGCTATGGTTGAGTTCTGTTTCAGGCATGTTTAAGTTTGTTTTTCAGAGTTTATTAAGCCATCAAAGTCAGCGATTGGATGTTTAGCATTTCCTTTAAATAAATGGAACAGAATCAGAGGATTTTTCCATCTAATGAGCAGTTGTTTTTCATTTAAAAGCCAGAGATTGTTGAAAAACAGAGGATACCACACCCTCTTAAAAAACAAATTTATTTTCAAGACCTCTTTTAAACATCATGTTCACTTCACAGCCATGGCAAAGGGCTCCTGGGCTCTAAAAGCATGCCTGAAAGACATACATAGTCTTTCAGGCAGGTAATGGTGCCTCAGGGAGACTGCTGTATCTGGACCTACTCTGTATGCACATGTAGACTAGCTGAGGAATACAACAAGGCAGCTGGGGTGATTCTTGAAAGTCTTTCATACATTTTCAGCCGGAGAGTCATTTAAAATTTCATTATTTTTATCACACATACACTACACATACAGCCAGACATCACAGACCACAGTTTGGTAATATTTAGTGTCACCATTTCATAGACCTCACCCATGTCTTAAAATATGCAGTGAAGATGTCAGCTTTTTGTCTCTTCAGTAACCACCAAAACCTTTCACATGTGGTTGGTTGGAATCCAGACAACACTGTCTGTGCGACAAATGTTTTGTGTTTTGATATATTCGTCAACATCGTGTGGGCTTCTTCCTTCCACCGGGCTGCTGTGGTCTCTGTCTAAGGCTTTAGTGTGGTGTTGGACATGTCACAAAGCCCCTGAACTGCATATCTGCTACTTTAGCAAGTAGTGAAAGAGGCCTTTAGGAGGTCTCCGCCTCTCTCTCCTCATCTCTGCTCTCTTCAGAAGTGATGCCAGGACAATGGAAGGAGAGGAGTGTGCAATGCTTCACACCAGCTGCGAAAGCTC
This sequence comes from Thunnus maccoyii, assembly GCF_910596095.1. Taxonomy (NCBI): domain Eukaryota; kingdom Metazoa; phylum Chordata; class Actinopteri; order Scombriformes; family Scombridae; genus Thunnus; species Thunnus maccoyii. The sequence goes on along the minus strand of NC_056538.1, from coordinate 26,128,455 downwards.
AAAGCAATTCTCAGTCCAGATTTTTGCGACTCGCCCACTCGTTTGATTTCTTTGAGCCTACGCTTTCCTCTTTGCCTTTACTGTCTTTTAATGATCTCTGTGTCACTCCATCAATCTATCACATGCTGCCTATAATTGCTCCTGTGGGAGTCCTGCTATTACAGGCTTAATTGGTCATGTCTGTGAACCTGTCATTAAAATTATGTTTGATATTGGTTATTTGGTATTATTGTATTAATATCTGGGAAGTGCATGTGACTGGCCTTGATATTTCTGTAAATCTCTGATCTGATTGACATGAATTTGCTGCATTACTGCAGTTTAAGCTGCCCATCATAAAGCTGACTGCTAAAATCTGTCTAGTGGGTGGAATATCAAACTCCCTCACTTTTATTCTCCATTCTAATCTTTAGTCTCCACTTTTCAGTAAATATAGTCCTCTTCCTTCTAGATCCTTAGGAATGGAAACTTCAACATCCACACCTATCTCTATCTTATTTAAACCCTTTTCAGCTGCATAGCCAACTAGTCAATGTGTCATGATATACATGATGTATATACTGTAGCTTCAATAGCAGTCCCCAATTAAGATAAAAGCAGGCTCAGTCATAAATTTGAGCTTAAGAGATTTAGAGATGTCATCCAGTGTTCTCTGAACATTTCTTTATGCCACAACATTGCAGAGTTTTGCTTTGGGCCACAGTCACAGTAGCCTCCGCCCTCTGCTGCACACTCATCTGTGCTTGGTTTGTTTGGAAAGAGTTCCTAGTGACTACAGAGAAGATTTTGATGTAATCAGAGTTCAGAATTAACTCGGTCTCGCTCTTTTGCTCTGCTGGCATTGCGAAACTGTGATGAGCAATGACTTTGTCCCCAGTGTTTGTAGGTTTGTGTCTTTGCTTACGCATCTTAGGTATACTCAAAGGACATGTGCATGCAGAATTTGATTGATGTGTGCGATAATTTCCCTGTTGGCAAACATTTACATACGCACTCCGTCATTTGTGGCCTATTTGGATTGGCAGAGTTGCAGTCCAGATTGGCTGGTTTCACTGAGGACTACGTGAGACAGATTTGTTTGACTGGGCACTGTAAAATGTGGGGAGCGTGATTAAAAACTACATCGCCTTTATTTCACCCCTTTCTGGCCTCAATGGTTTGGGCTCTACATCATTCATTTACTCACAGGTTTTTTTTTACAATACTTCTTTCCACAGTGGGGCTTTTTTGCATGGCTGCACAATGAAGATGGACAGAGGAGCGGTAGCCTGGGCAAATAAGGGCATGCTGACATACATGTTTTTGCATTATCCACAAAAATCTAAGAACAAGAACTGAAAAGCCACAATGGTCAATCGTATATGAGAATTATAATTGGCCTTTTGGGAAATTCAACACTATAAATAGAAACCCCCCAAATACTAGCTTTTCCAGGCCTGGCTCTCTATCAGACCACAGTGAGGACATTAGATGGGCCAGAACACTTTGGAGCATCCAAAAGCCTCAGGCTCATTACTCCATTTGAACATATTATACATAAACATACAAAGGCATGTTCTCTCCTGTGACTTCTCTTGATTGGACAGTCAGTCAGTCAGGAAGTCTCCTCTGGAAGGCTCCTGGAATCTGATGGGAGAGCCACAAAGTGCCCCAGTTATCTTTGGATTCCCCCAGCTTGTTTTACTAAGGACTCGGCCAAACGTTGCCTTTCTCCTGCTGATAAGACAGCTCCCATCATGCCTCACTCACATACACGGAGTGTAGGGAGAATACTGCTGGCTGCTGCTGATGATCTAAGATTACTCCTGCTTTTGAACTTTTAATCCAATAAAAATAGAGAGTTTGCGTAATACCTATACATTGCAGTGGAGTAGAGTAAAAAGTCTGTGGGAAACAGAAAGAGAGGCCCCTCGTATCCATGTCAAGATGGATACGACAAAGTGGTGAGTGGTATTTTTCTCCCTCCTAGAGGGCAGAGAATTCCTACTTATGACTGGCACATCTTAAATGACTTACTTGGTTACAAATATTTCCTTTTCCTCTGAATTTACAGTATGCCTGTGTAGAGGAGTTACTATAATACTATACTATACTATAAAAAATATTTTAAAATGAAGATTAAAAAAGATAAAACAAAGAACATTTGAGAGGGAAATAAACAAGCGTACAAGTGTGTAGTTAAAATACTTTGATAAATGATGAATGACTTCTTGCTTGTTGCTGGACTGCTGCATTATGCAACATCCCAAGGAAGCTTCAGTCCTTATTCAAGGTTTTGTGAGAATGTTGTTTCATTCTTTTGAGATTTAAACTTGCTCTATTATTGATATATTCTAATCTTATCTAGCAGACTTTTATGACATGTTTTGATGTAAGAAGCCACATTGTGTTAGGTTATCTTCATCTCTTAGGGTTCATGATTTGTGGTTTGTCTAATTGTCCTGTTCGTATTTCATTTGCATATGGCCTCATATGTCATTTCATAAGGGCGGCTAGCAAATTCTAATCTTCTGGATAGACAAGCCTCTGTGTTCCAGCAAAGATGACACTGATATGCTGCTATTAACCTATAAATGAGAGTGGAATTGAATTCTTAGTCTCTGTAGATTACAAAATAGACTGATTGCTTCAGGCATTCTACTTACGGTGGTTAGGATTCATGCAAATGTGATTGTGTGGTTTATTATCTTACGGTACATTCCCCTAAAAAAGTCATATACTTAACTCATGGAACATAGTGTTCTCAGGTTTTCAAACAACATATGGCTGCAAATATCCTCACCACTTTAGGCAGAACTCGAGCATTGGGAGAAATGTAATTATTAAAGCACTGGATCCTCATGTAAATTAATTTCATGGGGTACACATCACCCAGTCTCTACTGAACTTGTTCAGGAAATAAGAAACTCAGTATCTCTGTCGCACACATTGTGCCACTGTACTTCGCTCAAGTTGAAACTTTTTAAACTCACACAGAACTCTTAATTCAATGTGCGTTCAGTCTGAACACACCAATTGACTATGTATCATAAATGCATATGAAAAAGCTCCAACTCCCACCCCACCAAAAGTTTCTTTTTTTCTCTTTTCCTTCTTTTTTAATCTTTTTCCTTTCATTTTTCAAGTTTTCATATCATAAATATAAATGTAGGCTATGAACATGTGATTTTTATGTGGGAGTACCTTGAAAAAAAGTTTTTATGGATGGTTGTGGCTAAAATGGAAAGTAACATGGAGTCTTCTCAAATAGCTCAGTGCCTGCCACGAATTGGTCAGTCACAAGAGAGGAAATATATTCCTACAGATCTATTGGGAAATGCTTGCTTATTGCATATCTGCCTGCTTTTTTAAAAGTTTTTTTTTCATAAGACCCAGGTTTTCATGCTAAAATGCTCCTTTAACTCTCCCTCCAGCTGACAATCATCACACAACAGTGGAGAAAACATGCATATAAAGCTGTGGGGTTGTTATAAATAACTTGTCCCCCTGCAAAATGATAAAATATTACAGTAAGCTGCAGCCTCAGCGCGTTAAAAGATGGAGTAGTTTTCTTGTATTGCTCTTGGTTTCCCCTTTCCTCATGTGGTTTATTATTCTTCTCTTTGGCTTGAGTCTCTGCCAGCTTTACAACTCCCTCACTCCTACACACCACTCACCCAGTGTTAGGAGTTACAGTCAGGAGTGTGGGGCATGCTTTCTGCTGAGTCCCTCGTCTGCCATCTGCTCACGCAGGAGATGGAGCCTGAATTACAGCAGCCAAACCTTCATCACCTCGAATGAATGATTTCCATCTACTCACACTCATACCAATGCCATCTTTAAAAAAAGTCTGGTTTTGATGATAAGCATGGCTTGCCTTATTTTTCTTGGCAATGTTCCTGATGACTACTCCATTTTATGCACAGAAGAGGCTCCCTGTTGCTGAGTGTTGGAGCACCAGAGCATGATTCGAGCTTCTATTTTCTTCCAATTAGTGTTTTCCTAAAAAGATCCATTTATAAAAGATGGAAGGAAGGAGAATTCTAATCAACTTCTGAGGTTTAACCCTACTGTAATCTCTCTTGCAAGCTGCGATCCAGAGCCAACACTTGCAAACAATTATACTGCTGGTACCCAGGGGCCCGATCTGATTGGTCTGTTTGCCTTGCGCTGTCTTGGGAGATCCTGTAGTAATTGAGTCGGCTCCCTGGCTGATGGCTTGTGAGCTGCTTTTATAACTCCAGCGGTTCCAGCCCTCTGTAGATGTGCGGCGTTATTAAAACCAGACCGCAAGCGGGACATTACTTTAGGGTATAATGTGCTGTACTGAAGCATAATGTGTGGTATCCCACTGTTCCCCAGCCGTCCCTGTCACTGTCCTCTGCAGACAGACGCCACTCCTGAAGCAGGCAGTTTTCCCTGCTGGCAGCCCTCCCAGAGCCTGTAGAAGTCATCCTCTGTCCCGCCACCCCCCCTTCATTCCCTCAGAGCTCCTTTCTGCCAAAGGGCCTGTTTGGCTCATGCGTCGGCTCAGATAAACAACAAAGAACGCGTCCAAAGATGCTTTCAAAAGGCACCTGGTATGGTGCTCTTGTTTCAGTTCGTGGACTGCCATCATTCTTACATCCCTCTAATAGAATTTAGATTTGATCTACTTTGGCTTTAGACTAATATCATTAATGAGTATGGAAACTGCTGCGTTTATCCAGTAAGATATTTCCCGTCCAACTTAATAAATTCTAATTTTAATGCACAATGTTTGAATTATTTAACCAATAGCATGTTTTCCTCTCCGTAGGTGACTGCGACAGATGCGGATGGCGGCTCTTTTGGCTCCATTACCTACTCCCTGGGCTCTGGCATTAACAGCGCTGTTCCCTCTCAGTTCACTATTGGCAAGGAGACTGGACAGATCTGCACTAGTGTTGTACTAGACAGAGATCAAGGGCTGGCCAGCTACGACTTCACTGTTACTGCAGTGGATGGGGTGAGCCACCACATTTTGAAATCATGCTTAATATGAATCCATTGAGCCACATAGTAATCCTATAAACACAGCAGCCGTGCTTTTCATACAGACAGGAGAGCAAAGACACGGTCAACTGTGCAGAAAAACTTCAATTCGAGCCAAGTAAAAATGGCTCTCTATGGAAGACTTACTCAAAAGTTAGTATAGCATCCTGTTCACTTTATGCCAAATAATACTTAAAAAATAAAAGGTTAAAAATGAAAGAAAATTACTGCAGCCATGTTAAAGCAATCAGATGGAGAAATGCCTCAACTGTCAGGCAGTAATATTTTAACAAGTTGGACTGCCGCCTCCTGCGTTATTGCCACCTGGTCTAAATGAAAAGCCTGCACTGTATTCTCTGCAAATGAAAAGCCTATGAAACAGATTGTTCGGCTGCGGTGAGCCCTCTCACCCTCCACGGGTCATGACATATTGCTCTTTCCCGGGGGAAACTATCAATCTGTATCCCTGCACAAACCTGCTGGGACTATATTTTAGAGGCCATGCTATACATTGAATTTTTAACAGGGTTTACTGCTGGTTTTTACTTGCGCCGTTAATGTGGTCTACTTGCACCATTAATGTGGCCCAAATTCTGCTTTCAGGTGTGTTTTTTTTCCGTTTCATGATTTAATGTATGTGGAGGTATAATATAACAAAAGAGCTTTGTGTTTCTTTGACAGGGTGGACTGAGCTCAGTAGCTTACGTGAAGGTGGATCTGGTTGACATTAATGATAACAGACCTGCTTTTTACCCAGTGAGCTATGCTGTCAGTTTAAGCACGCAGAGCGCCCCTGGGACATCTGTTGTCAGAGTGACGGCCTATGACCCAGACTCAGGCGAGAATGGCAGAATTACATACAAAACTGTACCTGGAGGGGCCTCCCCTTACTTCACTCTCAACAAAGACACTGGTTGGTACAAGTATTTATCCTGTTTTTCCATATGCTTCTCTGTGTTTTCAAGATTTCAAAAATAAACCACGTGTAAGATAAGAGTAACATACAGTATGTAGTGAATCACATTATGTAATGTCATCATATTGCTGACTTGTCTGTTGTTTGATGTAAAAAGAGCCTGTATGAATCTGCAAATTTGTCTTTGTAGGTGTGATCTCCCTGTCACGGTCTGTCTATGGGAAGGCCAACTCTGTCATACCCATGGTGATCTCTGCTCAGGATGGTGGAGGTCTGGTTGCCCTCGTTAATGCCAGGGTCAACATTAGTGTGGTGGCAGGTTTGGTGGCACCACCAGTGTTTGAACAGACTCAGTACTACTTCACTGTTTCAGAGGACGTCCTGCAGGGGACAGTCGTAGGCATCGTCCAGGCCAACACTAAGACAGGTAGGGTCCACATAACATGACCTTCTTTGTCAGTCAGTCAGTTATTCACTCACTCACTCACTCACTCACTCACTCACTCACTCACTCACTCACTCACTCACTCACAAACACCCACATTTGAGTCATACAGCCCATGCAGTGCAATATAAATTCATCAGTCACACTGGATCATGCTGAAAATAGTTTTTTGGGTTTTTTTTCTGCTCCCGGCACCACTTGTACAAATAGGCGTTGGGCCACTATACACACCTACCTCTGAAATCACATCAATCAAATATTCCATTTCACGATGTTGTTTATATGTTCATTTTCTTTTTAGAGCTCAATTACAGTCATGGAAATTGAAAAATTACATTTCTGTACTATACTGTTACTTCAGTGCTTTTAACTCAGCCTCCTGGGCCACGGTGACATGCCTCTGGATTTTATCATTTTTCTCCCTTTCCAGGCACCTCTAGAGATATCTCCTACACCATCAGTTCTGGGGACCCTGCAGGATACTTTACAGTGGATCCTGAGACTGGGGCCCTGAGGACCAGTCTGTCCCTGGATCATGAAGCCCAGTCAGCTCTTGATTTGGAGGTGCAGGCCCGCAGTGGCAACCCCCCTGCCTTTGGCCAGACCCGTGTGCACATTACCATCGCAGACATCAATGATAACCCGCCTGTTTTCCTGCCCTCATCCTCGGAGTCCCTGCTGCTGCCGGAGCATACAGAAATGGGTACTGTGGTGTATCGTGTTCAAGCTGAGGACAGAGACTCTGGAACCAATGGACAACTCACCTTTGACCTGTCTTCACCAAGTGGGATCCAGAGGACCTTTAGCATAGAGCGCAGCAGTGGAGAGATACGATTGGTGGGGAGCCTCAGCTATGAGAATGCACCCCGTTATGATCTCCAAGTGATTGCCAAAGATAGTGGAGTACCCCAGCTTAGCGCCACCTTCATGCTTGTGGTTCATGTCCAGGCAGAGAATGACCAGGGACCTGTGTTTGATACCCTCACCTACCGTGTAGAACTAAAAGAAGGCACTCCAATAAATACACGCTTCCTGCAGGTCAGGGCTCTGAACAGAGAAACACCTGGCTTAGGTTACTCCAGTCCTCTGGCGTATCACCTGCGTCCCGACGGAGATGCTGCTGGGTTTGGTATTGCTGCAGACAGTGGCTGGCTGTTTGTGAAGAGTGCCCTAGACAGAGAAGTCAAGGACATGTATCTTCTAACAGTACTGGCCAGTGCTGGTCATGGACAGTGGAAGAAGACGGGCAGCGCCACAGTGCGGATATCTGTGACCGATGAGAATGACAACGCTCCTCGGCTCACACAGGAGAGGGTCTTCATGGCAGTGAAAGAAAACCTGCCAGCGGGGACAGGCTTCGGTCATGTGTCGGCCACAGACCGAGACAGTGGTCCTAATGGACGCCTCAGCTACCGCTTGCTGCACCCTGACCGCAACTTCCAGATTAACTCCCACACAGGTTAGTTGAGAATGTGATGTACTAAGATTAATCACAGCAGCCATATATCTTAGCTTTATTTCATTATACAAACATTTCATCAATCTCATAAAGCATGGATAAGAAAAACAGTTTTTTGATTGTAATGTCATGCTTTAACAAAGCTGCTGTTGACAGAGGTAGCATTTTGAAAAGAAAGGCAGTACTGCTATTATTTGTTGAATGTTGGATGTTTTCTCAGCTCCAGATGATACTGGAACATACCTGAACCAACCAAAGTTCAAAATGCTTAGTTTTATTACATGTATCTATTTTTTTTTCTGTAGATAAGGCTAAAACTAAATCTAAACTGAAATAAGTGAACAAGAATTATTTTTCTATATGAGCTAAAAGTCTGATCTTGATGTCCTTCAATATAAAAAGCTGTAATGATTCACTATAAAAAATTATTTATTCTACAGTATGTCATAGAATATATAAATTATTTAGAAAAAAAAGTCAATCACTGTTTAGTCAACTTACAATCATCTGTAAAATATGAGAGACTATAGTCGTCTCTTCCCCACTGTCATAAATTAGTCAAGCGATGGTGACAGCAGCACTAAGCGTCGTGCTGGGCTCTAATTGGCCTGCTGAGCCTGTTAGTCTGTGGGTGGAGACTTATACTCTGATTTGTGATCAGTTTCTGGCTGAGTTGTAAGTCTCATCTGCCAAGCTTCCAAAAGTTCTCTATTTGTGTGTGTGAGAGTGTGCATGCCCATGCACTCGTACATCTGTGCACTGTGCATGTCTATTACTTGTGTGTCAATGATCAAAGCCTGCTGGCTCTTAAGTCTCTCATCATTATTCCGGTGCTCTGGACTAGTGTCTCAGCATAAAATCCCTCTCATACATACACCCCTTTCTCTCCCCAGGTGAGATCAGTACAAGAATGACTCTGGACAGAGAGCAGCAGTCGAGTTACCAGCTGGTGGTGGTGGTACAAGACGGAGGTTCGCCCCCTCGCAGCGCTACAGGCACAGCCTTTGTTACTATCCTGGATGACAACGACAATGATCCAGCTTTTATTCATAGCCAGTCAGGAAAAAACCTAATTATAAAGGTGATGCCACAAGACCAGACACACAGACAGGCAGAGAATTAAATGCCTTTCATGTCTTTAGTGACATCTATTTGTAATTTTTTTTTACCCATAGGTGTCAGAAGGGCAGTCCTCTGGGGTTCTCCTGGGCACACTGCAAGCCAAAGACCCTGATGAAGGAGAGAATGGCACCGTATTCTACTCTTTGTCAGGTACAGTACCTGCAGGAAAAACAACCAAGCGCTCATCTGTGCAAATGAATTATTGAAAGATTAAGTATTTGTATGTAAATGCGATTCATGCAGTGGTTTACGGAAGCGATAAGACATGATGAGGTGTCCTGATATATGAAAATAATGGACAAAGCAAAGAGTGTATCAGGACAACTTTAATGGCCGCCTGCAGAAGCAGTAGCATTTTTTTTTTTAATGTTAGCCCATTACACTTTGTTGTTTTAGTGTAAAGCTAAAGTGGGTTTAGAAAAGTGCTATATCTTTATGTCTCAAAATGGGTTTGATTTATTTCTGGCAAAATTCTACAAGTATGTGTATTTTGCCCTCTCACGTCAATTGTCTCTAGTTAAATTTTGGACGCTGTGTCTCTCCCAGGTCCCAGGGCTGAACGTTTCACTCTGAACCCAAACACCGGTGAGCTGCGTTCATCATCCCCTCTCAGCCATTCGGAACGAGCCGAGTACACCTTGACGGTGACAGCCACTGACAGAGGACTGCCCCCTCGCAGCACCTCCTGCTCCCTCACCATTCAGGTCAGACTTCAATTGGAAACCAGCCAGCCCAAACACCCTCACTACTCACCTATTTAATATCAAAGAATAGACTGGGGGCTGAGAGGATCCATGTTTCAGGGCCCCTCAGACTAGCTGCAGACATATCAGCCTCACTTCTGACAAGCTTCCCTCCCATCTCCTCCCTTTTCTTCCCTTGTGACATTTCAAAAGGGAAATTTCTATCTGAAATGGAAAAGTGGGTCTGAATCAAATACTCCCAGCTGGCTTGTGATGAGGGCCAGCTGTAGACTGCGCTGATCAAGGTCATACTCAATGACTTCAACACTTTTTTAATACAGTAGCCCTTTTTGCAATGAGCAGCAGGGCTATACACTCACGTAAAACACAGTATTGAAAGTAATTCATTTAATATTTAATATAGAACAGAAAATGGACACAATGGAAGAAGCCTGGAAGGAACATAGATTTATAGGTTCCAGGAAAATGGAGTTACCATATAAACAGCACTAGTAGGTTCCAGCTCAGTTTTTCCTCCTTTCCAACAACAAAAGAATGAAAGTCATAATTATTAGTTAATTGGATTAAATAGTGCGGTGTTGTTCTTGCCCACTGACGCATTTATGTAATTTCCTTTAATCATCTTTTCAGACTTATTTTCTAAATCTATCGATGATAGGATGAGACTATACCAATTTATTTCTGGAACACTCAGTTTTCCATATAATGTGGAACCAATTTACAGCTTGTAATGTAAGATTTCACAACAAAAACAGCATTTTTTTAGTGCCTACTTACTGTGGGAATTGTGCTCTAGGAAGCAATGGTGAGTATCCAGATCATCCTATCGGCTTACAAAACACTGTCAGTAATGCTGCTGAAAATTTGATCAACACGACTTCTCCCTCCCCGCTTTCACAGCTGCTTAAATTATCTTACTCCATGCCTGTCTCAAAGAAAAAAATGTTTTATTAAAACAATGTGTCATGTGTTACTTACAGTGCTCTTTTCATAAAAAGGAGAGAACTAATAATGTTGTAGTGTTGGAAGACACTTGAACTGCTCATCAAAGGAGGAATAAGGCTACACACAGTACAGGACTATTTCCCAGTGCTAAATTCTGTGCAAATCCTCTCACCATTTCCTCCTCCTATTGTGTTACTTTTATCATCTATTATTTTTCCTGGCAGCGACATGCGTATCAGATTAAGTGTGATTAATGTTAGCAGGCGTGTTATTCAGGTCTATAAAAACCTCTTGTAACTGCTTGCATTTATTCTCAGTGAACACATACAATACAAGCAAGTGGACAAAATCTGTTTCTGCTTTGCCGAAAAACCATGAAATATTTTCATTCTTTGTATTGAAAATTGTAAACTTAAGTTGCCACCAGGCATCTAATAAGAAGCATTAGATTCACTGTCATGTTGCTTTGTCCTCAAATACACATTTTTTTTTTTTTGCAGGTTCTCAGCATTAACAGACCTCCTTCGCAGACCAATTCCCTCTCCATATCTTTCAACTCTGTGGAGGAGGCCAAGCCTGGCTCTGTCATTGGCTCAGTCCGCCTCCATGACAGAGAAACTCCAGAGGAGGGGAAAGTGACCTACACAGTGGTGGGGGGTACAGACAGAGATGGGACCTTTGTTGTAGATCGTCTGACAGGAGATGTGTACCTGGCTCGTCCTCTTGACTATGAACGAGACATGCGCTACACCCTGCAGATTGAGGTAGATGACTTCTCTCAGGACCCTCCTAGCAGCACCCTGGTCCACCTGGACATTGACGTAGAGGACAGCAATGACCACGCCCCTCAGTTCCCTGAGGACCCCATAACTATCGTCATCTCTGAGAGCATGCAGCCCAGCTCTTCTGTCTATACTTTCCAGGCCACAGACAAGGATGGCAGTGGGCCCAATAGCGAGCTGAGGTACTCCATTCTCCAGCAGTGGCCAAACACGCCTGGTTTACTAACCCTCGACCCCTCCACTGGGGTTCTGTCCTTGGCCCAGGAATTGGACCATGAGGTCACTTCTAACCTGATCCTTGTTGTAAAGGCAACAGACTCTGCCCTCGATGCCAGCCAGAGGCGCTGGGGCTCTGTTACAGCGAGGGTCTATGTAACTGATGAGAATGACAATCCACCAGTGTTCAGCTCGCCAACAGCTGTCAGTGTGATGGAAGACCAGCCGGTGGGCTTTGTGGCGCTGTATGTCATGGCCAGAGATGCAGACCAAGGGGAGAATGGCCGGGTGACCTACATCATCCAGTCAGGCAACACAGGAGGAACATTCAGCCTCAACCCTAACACTGGTAAGTCCAGCCCAGTGCCAGCGCAGGAGGTAGTGTTTTCCTTTTATGTCGCAAGGCAGGAAGCCAGGGCATTGAGGATGGGTGTGTGTGTTGCATCTCTAACTTTCTAATTAGTGTTGGCTTTTTTTTTTTTTTAACCATAACCACAATCTTTTCTTACCTTGACCATACTATAGTTCCTATGTGGTGATATTGTAGAAATGCATGTATTACATAGATTATTTAAAAAATGTTGTTAATGAAGATAATTCTGGATTTTCCGGGTTGTTCTGTTGTGTAAGTCATACATCTGAAAGAACTTTTCCCTTTAAGGTCTTTTCAGAAACAACAGAAAATTGCATTTCTGTTTGATTTCTGGAATATTTGCATATATTTACATATATGTCCTTAAACAGCCAATGCACATGTGGCCCTGGGAAGAAGGGAGGTGCATACAAAGTAAATATAGCACATATTAGCATTGGTTTATAAAAGTTTCATCACCAGTGCAAACAGCAGCTGACTAAAAATTAAGCAATTAGCAGGTAATCACTAAAGGTTTTCAAATCTTATCAGGACTTCCAGTTATTTTATTACCAGTGTCTATTTTCTGGTCCTCCACTTTTTTCTCCTGTTTCGTTTATATTGCTAAAAGTTTCAGCTTGTCCTCAAACTTTATAATTCCAGCACCTGTTGGGAATTCCAGTACTTTAGCATTACTGTGTCATGCAAATCTCTTGCTCAAGTTGAAATATTTTCAACTAAAGCAGACAAGCGAATCTGCATCTGTTCTCCTCTTTTCGGGTCTTTTCATGGACTTTTTAAGCATTTGTGCCACCTCAAAATTTTGCTTTGTATTGCATGTGTGCTCAACTTTTCACATGCTTGAACACATACTGTTGCCCCCCACCACGATCACCAACCCACCTCTACCATAAATACACACAAACTCTTGTAATACTCTGCTTTCTTCTGAGTACAGCACAACTCTTGCTTCACCTTTCATGACTTATTTCTCTCAGTTGGAGGCCAGACAGACAGAGCAGCCTGCCAAATATTAAACACACACACACACACACACACACACACACACACACACACACACACACACACACACCACACACACACAACTCTGCACAAGCACACACACACAACCCATCATCTGTTATTGTGGATCTATTCCCATGAAAGACCAAAGAATCTCCTGCTCAGGCTTCTGGGAACCATTAGAGAGGGGATCAGTTACGCATGTTTATGTGTGCGCACGTGTGTGTGTGAGTGTAGGCATGCACATATGTGTTTGCGCGCTTGCATGAGACTCTGTCACTTAGTCAACGTTGACCTTGGGCTATTTGGTCCTGTGGGCTTTATTGTGGTGTTTGAGACACGTGTCGATGTTAGCTCCGCCTTCCCCTTGAAGTCGCCAACCAGGATGCCGCCTCAAGCAGCTAGTGGATGGAAACATTCAGGGTCTGTCATGCATGTCACTTTTGCTTCAGTCCAGTGTGTGCACTCATCTTGAAGTGTTTTCATGCACACTGGTTATTTGTTAGAATCATGACAAAGTTAATCCTTTGAGCACCTGGTTTGCTCCTGTTTCAGGGTCATTGACCGGAGACCTGGGACTATCTCTACACACTCTGTTTTCATTACTTTGGCGTTACAGTTAACCACATAGAGAGAACTATTATTAGGAATCTATAAAGTCATAGAATGAGTCACATTCCCATTATTCACTGTCAAAAGGAAGATCATAAATTCCACTTTTGGTGATTTGGTGAATTGTTTCTCTCCAAAAGACAACATCATTCATGGATTAACACATCAAATGTTGAAAAATGACTTCTGCATATGAGACATGACAAATATGTTTGTTGTCTGAGAAACCTCAGCTAACCCTCATACTGCAGTCCAAAGTGTTGGCGCCACAAACTCCACATAGGCTTAAGATGTTGGAATTGGAAACATCCAAAATGAAATCTTTTCCTTGTTCCCACTGTCTTTTTTTCTGCCCATGTGTTATCAGTGATCAGGGATATGGCAGGATCACAGAGGAGTCAAACTTGGTGAAAATATTCCAGCCAGTAACTCCTACCAGATTAAAAGCTTAGGGGCAAGTTATCTCAGTCCTAGCAAGATACAAACACGCACAAAAAAGTTAAAACCAAAACAGCCCTGGCCCTCTCTTTCTTTAACAGTTGCAGCTCATTTTAAAGCATGAAATTGAAATTGAATCAGTGCAAGCTCTACCCTCTTAGGGCAAGATAATGAAAAGGCAAGGGTGCCCTTAATTTCTACAGAGCACGGCAGGCCTGGCTGTTGCGTGTCTAGAGTGTGTGTTTACTGTTTCTTTCTCGATGGCTGCGGCATTCTCCAATGGAAAATCTCGTAAACTGTGGCCAGACCGTTTGGGCTGTTACAGCAGTGGTGGTGGTGGTAGCACTCAGGTAGGCAAAGCTGTGTGTGTGGTGGAGATTATCTTTGATTTGGCCCTCACACGGCAACTTTTCACACTTGCTTTTTTAATCACTTGACTACACACAACCATGGATAGTGGCATGTTTTATTGCCTTTGATAGCATGCTTTCATACTGTGGTTGTCATGTATAACTGCCTCTGAAAAAGGCTGTAATAAAGTACACCCACCCTCCCACCCACACAAACACACACACACACACACACACACACACACACACACACACACACACACACACAGGAAATCTCTCCTCACATTTCACCTCTGATTCATCTCTCTACAGGCTCTCTGTCTATTTTCAAACCTCTGGACCGTGAGGAGCAGGACGTCTTTAACCTCACAATAATCGCAGAGGATCATGGGATACCCCAGCACTCATCCAGCCAGCTGCTGTGTGTCCACGTGATTGATGTTAACGATGAGGTGCCCTGGTTTGAGGAGAGCCAGTACGAAGCCCAGATCTCAGAGAACCAGCCTCCAGGAACTAGTGTGTTAACAGTGTCTGCCTCAGACCTGGACCAAGGTGAAGCATACAGTGTGAACTGACTTAGTTACTCCACTCTTTGGTACATGTAACATCCTATTTTGTAATTAACAATGGATTCCCAGTGAGCACTGATTTGGTGATTTGCAGGTCAAAATACATTTAGACTGGTTAACACTGGTTGAAAAGTTAATATCTTAGACATATATGTTACATATAACCATTATTTTAACACCATTTAAATGAAAACATCCTAACTACATGTTGGAATATAATATTAGAAATGCTGATTATATGTAGTTACATGTAAGAAATGTCAAAAAAAACTTTTCAACTGACTTTAGCCTGGTTTGACCAAGGTGCCATGACGTCTTTTGACCTCTTACTGCATGTGTATCTGTGTGGATTATGTTTTAATAAATATCAAATTAGGCTGCTCCAGCAATTAAATCAAACACGAAATGCCTGTAATCCTGTAATCAGTGTGCTGAGTATGTGTTCACATTACAGACATTAACAGTTGTTTTTAATTGAGCACTATTCAAGAGGGTGGGGGTACAGAAAGGGTGCATTCCCCCGGACTTAGTCAGAAGCACATAAAACAGAAGGATTATAAACTTTCTCTCCAAAAGCAGTTAGTGAAGTAAACAGGTGAGGTTGCCAGACTGCTTTCTGTTAGCACGCAATCTGGCATCCAGACACCTGAAGCATGGCCATCACTGCCAAATGCTTAGACAGCAAAACTAATGAAAAACAAACAAATAAGTACACAAAGTTATTAACAAGAAATTGAATACCTCTTTAAAGTATTGTTTTTTTGTAAAGTTTTTACAGTCCTCAATCCATTCTGAATTAAAAAATAGCCACTGTGGGTGTTTCTCTGTAGGAACCAATGGGCAGGTGACATATGGAGGTATCTCAGAGGAGGGTTTCAGCATCAACCCAGTGACAGGTGTCATAACGACCACTAAGTCACTGGACAGGGAGCTTCAGGAGTACTACACTGTGACAGGTACAGCCCTCTGATGGTCAAACACCATCACAGATCATGCATGCCTTAAGATGACTGCTTTGAGATGCATAATATTAAGAGTTGCTATCTGAAATTCAAATTTGTTATTTGGCCATCACTATTTCTTAAAAATCACGATTAATGCTATTGTCTGTTTTTTTGTGTTAATAGTTTATGCAAAAGATGGAGGCCTTCCCCCAAACTATGCCAAAGCCACGGTGAGGATCAGAGTACTTGATGAGAATGACAACGCCCCTGTATTTGGACGTCTCTACTACAGCATAGAAGTGCCTGAAAATTTGGAGGCAGTGCTTCTTTTCACCCTCCGAGCCACTGATCAGGATGCAGGAGACAGTGGGGAGATGAACTACAGAATTACAGGTGAGGATTTGTTTTGATGTACCATCCCCTTTCTAAATGATTTGTCAACTGCTCCCATGATTTTACATTTTTATAACTTAGTGTGGTGATGTTGCATACTCAAAATGCTATTTGCCATTGCTGTCCTTGCAGCTGGAGACCCCTCAGGAGACTTCCACTTAGACAGACAATCAGGTGCGCTGTCCACCTCAAGGCCTCTGGATCGGGAGAAGAGAGCAGGATACACACTAACAGTCACAGCCCAGGACCAGGGCAACCCTTCCCTCAGCAGCACCGCCACAGTGGAGGTGACCGTTCTGGACATAAATGACCACAGCCCCCAGTTTCAGAGCAGCAGCTACACTGCAGATGTGTCAGAAGACGTACCCATGGGTTCACTGGTTCTGGAGGTGAAAGCCATCGATCTGGACCAAGGCCCCAACAGCCAGGTTCAATACTTTCTGAGCCATGGCTCCAAGAGCATGTTCATTATAGACCAGAACACAGGCCGCATAATCACAGCAGCACCCCTAGACAGAGAGAGAACCGCCTCTTACACCTTTGAGGTGTATGCCACTGACTCCTCCCCTGCCAACCCACGCAACTCCACCACTCACGTGACTGTCTACATTCAGGATGTGAACGACAACGCTCCCTTCTTCATTCAGGACCCACTTATTGTGAACATATCTGCAAGCAGTGTGTCCAGCCGCAGAGTGCTGGCCACCATGAGGGCGGAGGACAAGGACTTTGGAGCTAATGGCTCTGTGTTTTATCGCTTTGCTAACCCTGTGAGGGGCTTCACCATCAACTCACTGACAGGAGACATCCAAGCCACAGAGAAGCTGCAGACTCTGACTCAAAGCCAGAGGACTTTGATAGTGCAGGCCATGGACCAGGGCAACCCAGCTCAATCCTCCCTGGGGGTGGTAATCATTTATATCAGGGAACAGAGCTACAGGGGAATTCGCTTCTCTCGCACAGCTAGAGATGTCAGTCTGCAGGAGAATGCTGCTAAAGGTTTGGATGATATCATAAAAATGTGAAAATATTCCTCTGAAATGTTTGACTATATAATAAATGTTTCAACAATGTGTGTATTTCATGTCATAGGTACAGTAGTAACACAGACTCAGGCCCAGTACCCTGATGGCTCTCAAACTGGTATCAGCTACAGTCTTTTCAGTGGAAACAGAATGCAGTCTTTTGGAATAAACACTATTACTGGTAAGTGCAGATGGTAACTTACACTACAAAATAATCTTTTCCAAATGTACAGTTTGACTCATTGTTATTTTTTTTCTGAATTAGGAGAAATATGGGTCCAGAAATCTGAAGGACTAGACTTTGAGGAGACCCCCAAACTCCGCCTTGTGGTGAAAGCTGAGACGGCATCCTCCAGCTCCTACATGGCTGTCAACTTAATCCTCCAAGATGTCAATGACAATTTGCCACGCTTCCAACTCCAGAACTATGTAGCCTACATAAGAGAGGCACAGGGCTACGATTTTCCCATTATCCAGGTGCAGTAGCCTGTCCCCCACAAGTTTATTATGGTTGGCTGTTGTTTGAGCGTGAAGTTGTAGAATAAAAAGCACGCAAGCTTCAGAAATCTGGTTAGTTTCAGCACTGTGGAGAAATGAATGTTCAACTGCCTGTGTTCACAATGTCCCAACTGAATATATAGAAACCGTTGTGCCATGAAGCCAGTTCCATATAGCCCATTATATGAACTCTTGACTTCCATGTTTAATATTGCTTGCTAGTTCATGTTACATCAAAACAACTGTTGCAAATATTTTCTTTTCCAATCTGGGGTCTGGGTCATTTCCTCAGGTTGTGGCAGATGACTTGGATCAGGGACAAAACGGTCAGGTGACCTACTCCATTAGGTCATCATCCATGAGTGGCTTGTTCAAGATTGACCCACTGACTGGCAGTATCACCACTGCAGCCATAATGGACAGAGAGATCTGGCCACAAACCAAGTGAGTCTTTGAACTCTGTTTCCCTTTGATGCAAAACACATCATGCCATGTGATTCACCTCAGATTACCTGTGATCTTGTCCTGTGCATGTTTAATGTTTGTTACCATGCTACTGTTTCGTTTCCCCTAAGAAATGACTTTGACAAACTCAGAAAATAGTTTGAGTTAGAGAGAGTGAAGAAACGTACAGTGAGGGATGAAAATGGAAATTAGCTGATACGCACCAGAGCCTATCAAAGTTATAGAAAACAAATAAATCAGTGTTTGCCCTGCAATGGTATTTTAAATAGTAGTATTCAAAATAAGCACTGATAAATTCCAGATTTGTAAAACAGTGGGCCCTATGTACTGGAAAAACAAGTATTTTCTAACGCTCATTCTGAAATAAGAAATATCTTGCTGATCTTGGTGTGGGGTCAAACATTATGCAACTTGATTCTTAAAAATAAAAAGTTCAGACACTGACATTCATTTTGTGGCACCAGGCTTGTTGTTACAGCAACAGACCGAGGAACCCCGCGGCTGGCTGGCTCTGCCACCCTCACTGTGATCATCATCGACCTCAATGACAACAGTCCCATGATTCCTCTGCCTCGGGAGATCCGAGTGCCTGAGGGTAAGTCAGCTTCACAGTGGAAGTTAGTTCAGTGATCTTATCATAAAGCCTTACATCACACTCCCTGGCAGCTCACTCGGCAGGGCTCAGTGAGAAGGGCTATTGCCAAGTTCCTCTGTTCATTTCCTGTCCATTAGATCAAGGCTTTCCAGAACAGGATATTTCTTAATAAAGAGCAAAACAACACAGTTTTTTAAACTTGGCGTCTGTGTGCTTCATTTCAGCAGAAACCTAAATGTTTGCTCTTTCTCTTTTTTGCTTCCCCCTCCTTATCACAAACAGATACTCTGATTGGCACAGTTATCACCCAGGTAACAGGAAATGATGTGGACTCAGGTCCAGCTCTCTCCTACACACTACACCTGGATAGAAACAGCCAGGGCATGTTTGGGATTCATTGCTATGGAGGTGGCGTGTCTCTGACTGGTCCACTGGACTATGAGGAAAGGACGTGGTACACTCTGACTATACGTTCATCTGACTCAAAACATCAAAGCGAAGCCAATCTAACTGTGCTGGTAGATGATGTGAATGATAATGCCCCCACCTTCACCCAGGACTTCTATCAGGTATGACTCCCATCACATACCTCTCTTCACATCTGCACATACTACCTTTTAGAATATTTAAACATTTTTGTTTAAATATGGAAGTATCTGTAATGAATCTATATATATGATGTATACTTTGTGGTTTCCATCAGGTGACTGTAACAGAGCACCTCCCAGCAGGCAGCGCAGTCATCACAGTAACAGCTACTGACCGTGACACTGGGGAGAATGGGAAGATTACCTACAGAGTAATGTCATCAACTAGGGGCGTCTTCTACATTGACCCAAGCAATGGTAAGATTACAATATGTGCAGTTAAAGCTGTTTATAATTGTTTTCTAACCAACTTGCCTTAATTACCCTTCATAAAAATCTTATCCCCTAAGGCTTGGATTTTGCACATATTTTCAACACATATTGCAAAATATTTAATCATTTTGTTAATTAAAATCCATTGAAAGCCGGATTTAATGTTATTTGCTTCAGATGGCTTGCTTCAAATACCATCTGAAAATGAGTATGTTATAAAAGGAGTATTTATGCCTCAAGCTATTCTCTCTCCTGTTCTCAAACACGATTCCTTTGCCTCAAATAATGTTCCCTCTAACTTCATGTGCCCAACCTTGCTACAGTATTTGCAAAAGGTAATTGCAATCTATTGACTCTGTAATAGTTGACCACCCTGCATAATAAGCAACTTTGATAATCAATATAATGACCTCTGGACAGAAGATTAAGATGAAGTTGCTCTGTTTATGACCGTGTTCTTTATTTCCTTACAGGTACTCTGTTCGTCAACCAAAAAACAGAGTTTGATTTTGAGAATCCCTCCATCCTTGTGGTAATTGAGGCTCGAGACCAAGGCACTCCATCCCTTTCTTCCATTGCCACTGTCCAGGTTCAAGTGTCCGATGTCAACGACAATGCCCCAATCTTCCACCAGTCAGAGTACAGAGCCACTGTGTCCGAAGATGGACTTCCTGGATCCACTGTTCTAACCTTAGAAGCTGTGGATGGGGACCTGTCCCGGGATAATTGTGGTTTTGACTTTGCCATTGCCAGTGGCAACTCAGGTAATGCCTTCCAGATTGAGAGCAGTGTACGCTTCTTGGAGGGGAGGGGCTTCCAGACAGTTGGCAGTCTGATCCTGGTGGAGGAGCTGGATTTTGAAGCAATGCCAAGTTATAACCTGACTGTTGTGGTATCAGATCGTGGGATCCCTCAGCGTAGCTCCAGCGTGCCTATCCTCATCAGTGTTACAGATGCCAATGACAACCCTCCAGCTTTCAACCGAGCAGAGTACAGTGTGGTACTGAGTGAAGGTACGGCAGCAGGGACAGAGATCTTGCATCTATCTGCCACTGATCCAGACTCTGCTCCCAATGGAGAGGTGCAGTACTTCATAAGCTCAGGGGACGAGACAGACCTTTTTCAGGTGGATCGGTGGACCGGTGCCTTGAAGCTGCAGCGACCTTTGGACAGTGAGAGGCAGTTGTCCCATATGATTGTTGTCCAGGCCACTGATGGTCAAGGACACTATGCCTTGGTCCCGGTCAGTATTGAGGTAAAGGACATCAACGACAACCGGCCCTTCTTTCCCCTCAAACTAGTAACTGCTAGCATCAGGGAAAATCAACCCCAGAATGCCTTAGTTACAATGCTGCATGCAATCGACCATGACAGAGGTGTTTTTGGACAGTTGAGGTACTACATGTTAGACAACTCTAAAGATGGAAGAGATGCCTTCCTTATTAACCAAACTTCGGGAGAAGTACGGACTCGCTCTATTTTTGACTTTGAGAAGGCAAACTCCTTCCATTTTATAGCTGTTGCCATAGATGCTGGCAACTATTCTGCTACAGTCACAGTGCAGGTTTATGTTACAGGGGAGGATGAATATGATCCTGTTTTCACCTCCTCAGAGTTCTCATTCGAAGTGCCTGAAGGAGCAAAGAAAGGTCAGATCATCGGCAAAGTGCAAGCCAGAGATGAGGATGGAGGCGTGGATGGCATTGTTCTTTACTCTCTAGCAGACAATTCGCCTTATTTTGAAGTCAACAAATCAACGGGTGCAATTTCCTTAAAGATGGACAGCTACAGTAGACATGTGAGCCGCTCTAAAAGAGAGGTGCGTCTAATGACACTGGATGTGACTGCCCACAGCCCACTTGAGGCATCTCGCATAGCAATGGCCAAAGTTACCATTGATGTGACCCATACATCTTTCGGTCTCTCCACAGACATGAATATGATGCTTATCAGCATCATTGCTGTGTCAGTTGGGACAATAGTCATACTGATTATAATTGCTGTGGCACTAGTTTTTGTTAAATTAAGACGCCAGAGGAAGCAGCAAAAAGCAAACAGACGAACACCAGCATCAGGCACCATGCTGCACAAGCTTGATGAAACAAAAATAGCAGCAAATGAAATAATTTACCATCAGACCCTTCCTGGATATGCAGCTGATCCGAGCAGCAGCAGTGGGGGTCCGTACACTCGTGGGGGATCCCTGGATCCCTCTCACTCCAGTGGGCGTGGCTCAGCTGAGGCAGAGGCAGCAGAGGACGATGAGATCAGAATGATAAATGAATACCCTCGTGTGTCAAGTATTTCCTCCTCTATGCAGGAGCGCATCTCTGCCCGAGGTCCAGACTCTGGAATTCAGCAGGATGCAGATCAGCTATCAGATGTGTCTTGTGAGCCTTCCATAGATTGGTTCAAAGGGAAGAAACTGGGCAGCCTGAATGATACTTTATTGGCTGGCCAGGTGCCAGTCTACAGGGATGAGGGGGGTGGGTATGTGGGTGTGGGACGGGGACTCAGCATCTCCCACCCTAAAGACTATACTTTCCCAGAGGATGGAAAGCCTGCTGTAGATGGCTCCCTGACAGCCATAGTGGCCAGTGATGAGGAGCTGAGGGGCAGCTATAACTGGGACTACCTGCTAAACTGGTGTCCCCAGTTCCAACCCTTAGCTAATGTTTTCACTGAAATAGCACGTTTAAAAGATGAAACAGCTCCTCCTCACCCTCGCAGGTCATTTCATCATAAAGCAAAGGCCGAGTCAAGAATCGACCCTCCACCTCTCATAACCTCAGTGGCCCACCCCGGGGCCAAAACTGTACCTCCGAAGCCTGCCGTAGGGAGGACATTCCCTCACCTGGCTTCTTTACGGAGATCTCCCATCAGTGGTGAGGGATCCATCTCCTCTGTCGCCATGTCTCCAAGTTTCTCCCCCTCCCTCTCACCACTGGCAGCACGTTCTCCAGCAATCACACCCTTCAGTGTCTCACAGGGCCCCTCTGCATCCATGATTAGCACAACTGAACATAATCTGGAACACAGTGAGGAAGCAGAGCTGAGAATTTAAATCAAATCTTAAAGGTGAACTAAAACTGAGTCATTGCCGTCCCAGACTTGTTCTACTGTATGACCACAGGGGCTGCAACATTAAATGAGTCAATGCTCTTGTTTCAAGGGAACAAGTAAACAGTATTATACTAAGCAGTCCAAATAGCTGAGGTTGTGGTGCTTAATGAAGAAAAACGGAACTACATGACTAACAGGCCAAAATGGACTATGCCTTTTTTCTTTGAAAGAAACTCCTTATTCTCCTGTTGATCAGTGTTCATTTGCACATTCAAATGGGAATTCATACATGATGTCAATATTTTGTACAAAAGCATTGTCTATATTTTTATACTTACATGTGGTTTCTGACAAGAAATGGCATTAAAGTGTCAAAAGGTTGCTAAAACCTCAGAATATATTTCTATATTTGTATATTTGTAGCTTGTACTGTATACTTGTTTGTACTGTAAGTTGGTTTTATCTCTCGTAATTCTCAACCTTGTGGTTTTAAATGAAGTTCCTCATTAATGTTTCATGAATTAGGATTTATATTGTAAATATTTATAGAATATGAGACATCCTTGCTTGAACAAATAAAACATCAGTCAGAATAGAGTATTGTGTGATCAGATTTTCTACGGATCCAGTGTTTGATCTCACATCAAAAGGTAATCATGAATGTGAAATACTGAAAAGTTGTCGTAGTCCTCAACACGTCATTTCATTTTCTGAAGGAAAATGGAATTTGACATCCAATGATCCTGTCCTCCAGGTGACCTGGCTTTAATTTATCACAATGAGCCTTATTGCTTTTCATTTTGCTTTCTGATAATAATTCATGTGAGGGAGATTCCACTGAGCAGCTATGTGGTAAATGTAAAATAGTTTGCTCCATCAGCAGCCTAATCATTCCATAGAGTGTAAACAAATCTTGGTAATTTGTCTACTCATCTAATGTTCCTAAGCAAAACAATAAGAGACATTATTAAAGCTCCAAATCAGTGTTATGCTTACACTGACATTTGCAGCAGGGTTTTCTTATTTCTGTTCAAATTGTGTTGTACAGATCAACTGAAAAAAATGAATGTTGCTTTGGACCATGTTTGTCCCTGTTTCACAATAGTACCATAAAGAATACTATATGGATTAAAGGTAAAACTAACAAATGTTACATACAATATGATGAAAATATGAAAAAAAAACTGTATATTTATGAATGTTCAAACACCACCGGAGAATGTTTTTCTAGTTAATGAAAAGAAATTCATATAATTTACATGTTTAGCCATAATTCACATAATGCTCTTACACAGATGCCTATACGCCATAAATACATTCATGATCCTAGTTGTGGTTTTGGCAGCCTTTACAAAATAAAATGTGTAAATTTATTTGCATTAATAACTACCTAGAGTCCTGCCGTGGCCTAAATGCAAAAGTTCCTCTCTCCTTCAAATTATTAAAAAAGTATTTTGGCTTAATGCCCAGTTTTAGACACTTGATGACATTATTTTAAGCAACACTAACAATCTACAGTATTTTAATTTATTGTGTAGGTAGACCTCAGAAGCTGAGAGGCTTTGTAAACTATTTACATTGATGCTATTTTGACCATGGCCAAATATACTGTACATGAACACTACCTAACTGATAGAATGAAGGTACCTTGTTGTCTGTATTGTTTTGTATTGGACAGTGTTACCTGCCACTTAGTTCTGTGTTTGTCCAAACTGTGCGGTTAATGGTGCCATAGAGAAGAGAAATTCCTCCAAAGTTCACTCATATCATTCTAGGCTTGTCTAGAGAAATGTTTTGAGCAAAGTGCCTGATTAAAGTACTTATGTGAACACAGTATGGCTTCTGTTGCATTTTTCTCAACACAGAATGATGGTAATGCATGAAAATGAATCACAAGATTGTTGTTATAATGGGCAATTTAATCCACTGATATATGCATAGCTGTATGATTTTTTTGGATTCCAAGTTTCAAAAAAGTTCCAAGATACCACATATCTCAAGATGCCAGATGTCTAACAGGCAGACAGTGATGTGAACTGACCATTGTCTTACCCATAACCCCTGTGTGTTCATGAATTGAGTTTGTCCAGTCACTGATGTTTTGTTGATTTAGACACCTTGAGAAGTCTCAACAGTATGTTCTGGCATCCAGTTCCAGTTTCCAGCAGTACCCCATAACCTCAAGCTTATATCTAGTCAAAACACCTCAATGTCCCAAATGCTGACCTGAAAGAGACAAGTTCAGTCCCAATATTGTACCAATCCAAACATGCTTCAAGTGAACAAGATTTGATTTAATGATAATTTAATTTAGAACTTGATAGGACTCACAATCACTGCAGTAACAAGTCATTTTAAGTAATGGCTTTACAGATGCCCTCATTTCTGCTGAAAGCAGACACGAACTAAGAAAGACAAATTTCCTTCAGTCCAGTAAATGTTCTTACAGAATCCTTTCCAGCACAGATGAAAACAAAACACAAGCACAAACTGAAAACCATAAAGGAGCCTTTTGTTGCTTCTCATGAGATTCTCCAATCAGCTTTATTCATTTTTTATATTTTTCTGTTGAAATTAGTGTAAGACTTATTTCCCTCCTGCTTTTTGTGCTCTAATGCCCATCCATAGATCTTACCGATAATTATCTTCAAATTATGTTTCAGACAAGCATTAAGACTTGGAACTTAGACGTCATTCATCATGTAACACTGATCATACCCAGGTCGAAGTCTCAATTTTTTTAATCTTTAGGCGTATGCAACTGACATTCTTACAACAATTCCAAAGTTATTACTCTTCTCTTATTGTCCCTGCATTTATCTTTGTTTTGCTACTTTCAAAATGTCAGCGTGTTCCTCTCTTGTTACTAATTGCCCTCAATTTCTATTCCCCAGACCATACAACACAAGCAACAGCAGGGCGAGGTAGAGAAAAGTGGAGAAGTTGTACTTCTATAGTCAGAGTTTAGTATCACAAGAATGGTTTCATATTGTACAAAAAGCCTCTATGTTTAAAACTTAATACTGGTTTTCAAATAATATGTTTATATAACAAAAGCAACAACGGAATAAAAATCTCTATGGTTGTTTCAACCCAATTAGCTTTTCATCAAACAGCAGAAAGTAATGTAATATTTAAACTTTTCTCTTTATTAATACATTTGTTAGAGCTCATCTCAACTTTGATATTTCAGAAGGAAAGCACATCAACAATGATACTAAATAGTGTTATTTTTTAGTAACCAACTTCAACTGTCACGGGAACTCATTGCATCACACATATTGCCCAAGGCTAGACAAGACTCCCGCTGCCTGATGAAACAGAGCTGAAACTGGACCGGTGCTGTTTGTCCGCTCCAAGGCCTGCCTCCAACTGGTTATGGAGCTGCAACCTAAACCCTGTGGTCCTGAGCTATTATACACACTATTATACCCACACACACACACTGAGGTGAATTCATGTGCTTTCTTTTTCTTCTCTGGACTGGAAATATGGGCGGAGCAGGCTGAATGGGACAGCCTGTTGATAATACACTTGGCCTGAGTGTCATAGCAGAGTCAGGTTATGAGATGAATGCTGTGACCCAAACCGAGCACCTTGGATCAGAGGCCAGTATATACACAACAGAACCTAGATGATATGAGTAAGAGGGCAAAAGCCAAGTCATTACTCAAAGCTTAAATTAAAGGCTATGGGTAAACCAAATGAAATCTATCATTTTCCCGTCAACACAAAGTGGATACACAGGAGGCTGCTCTGTTAACATGCAATCTTCAATGCCAGGCTGCTCTTTTTTCTTCTTTTTTCTTTAACCTTAGTGTTTCTTATAGAGTTGTCAAAGCTGTCATGCTCATATGATACTGAAAATCCTTTATTTTGCTGTTCTTTCAACAGCCTTACTCAGCTATTTATTGAGTTTACTTAAATTCTGACATTGTTAACCTGGATGTTATTCTCATATTTGTCTTTTATGACTTTCTCTAACAGGTTTAAGGTTGACAATTACTGTACCAGGAATTCCCATTAAAAATTTGAAAACACACTCATTTGTGTTTTCTTTCACGGTTTTATTAAGCTACCTGTGTTCATGCTGTTCACGCTTAAAGCAGCATTTTCACAGAGGAAGCATCCAGCCTTTGAAATCCTTAAACCTGCTTGGGAACAAACGTGTTATTTTTATTGATCAGTTCCACACTTAGATCAAAGAATATGCTAATCAACTAATTTCATGCACTGTTTAATAATTTTTTCCCTTTGTTTCTAGTAACATCCTGAATAGATGCAATTTTCTCTTTTTCTTGCAACACAGTAAGAGAACGAGTTATAATTGCTCTGGAGGCATTATGCACTTTGTTGACAGTCAAATCTGTAGCATTTTTGAGGTGTTTGGTTTTAGTGTTGCTTCAAGATTCAGCTGCAGCTTTTTCCACTTGTGTTATATAAACAAAAGCTGTAGAAGTTGCATAATTACAAGATTACTCTGATGGCGCCTCATTGGTAAACATATTGTTTTTCTGTTTCGTAAGCAAGATTCAGAGATATGCCTCTAAACTGCGAAGAGCCTATGAATCTTTGAGAAGGATTTCAGTGTTTTCCTTTTTAATTGTCACGACTTCTCACATATCACTGTCTGTAGCATCTGTAGCATCACATCAGAAAAAAAGTATTAAATCTTTGGAAAACCATTTGTTTTCTCTTTGTAAATTGTAATCGACAGTTGCATATCCAAGTTTGACTTCAGCCTGTGAAAGTATTGTATCATTTCCTGTTAGTACAAAGTAGAGTTCTTTGACTTTTTGTATACTAACTACAAAAAAATATACAATGGAAATGACTATATTTAGTATGTGGCATGGAATTGGGACAGATGGATTGTCTTAACCCTTTTTTACACATTTTGTACTTGAATTTCTTTGTGAGCTTGACATGACGGAGGTTTGGCAAAATTAGACTTCATGATGGATTACAAACTCGATCCATTACATAACAGAGTGAGCTATCTTTACATCAAGACACAGTTTCCTGATTTTAATCTATCTGATGTTATTTAATAAGCCACCTGAAAATAGGTGCATTAATGTAGTTCTAGGAAAAATATGGTAGATTATACAGTGAAAAATTATTCTTGGCAATCAAATCATTTACTGTATCTCACCATCTATTGGCAGACTAGTGAAACAGTAATTGGTTAGCAAGAGTTCAACAGGTTAGGCCTTCAAATCACCCTCAAAGATGGTAATCTTTTGCTCGACACAACAAAGTTAGTATTCACTATTCAGAAATTGCCTGTTTGCAGAAAAATAGACTTGTAGTCAAATTTGATTTGGTTGATTTGGAATTGCGGGATAATAAACAGAATCTAAAATGTACCTTTCCTCACAAAAGGCTATTAATGTGTGAGCTTTATTGAAAAACATGTTAAATATAATAGCACTACTTGGCTATTATATTTTTGGCTCAAAAATTGGGGCTTTTGGCTCTTTTTGCTTTTTTAAGTGTCTTGCGAAACAGGTCAGCACAAGACATCATTGTCCTCTGTTGTTGATTAGTTGAAAATATAGAGAGAAAGACATAGTGGGGAAAGAACTGGGAGAGATTTGAAATATTGGGAGTTTGCTGAAATGTTCATGGGTGGGAAACTTGATTCCAAAACGGAGATATTGGCCAAAAAGTGAATTCTGAAGCCTGAAATCTCAGTTCTAGGCAAAATACCTCTATATATATATATATATATATATAATTATCACAATCATTTTGTGCTTTGGTGATATGAAAATGTTAAAAGGGAGGTATAAATATGTATGAATTTGCTTGTCAAGTTAACTTCATATTAACTAATAAGTAGTAGAGATACATTGAAGGCCAATCCATTAGTAAAACTACTGGACTTTCAGTTGTAATTTACAATAATCACAAGTACAGAATTCCTGAGATTCAGTTTAACACTTAAACCTACACCTTTATGTGGTGCTGAAACAAAATTTAGACACCTTCTTCTGTGGGGCTGCTTGTTTAATAAGACACTGGGGCACAGGATGGGGACCACATGGTGTCACATGTTAGGGGACCAAGAGTTCCTTGCAGCATGCCTACCTGTCATTAAAGGTAGCCAAGAAATTAACCCTTATTCAGATTTTCCAGAGAAGTTTCATGCTCTTTCGCAGCAGAGGGCTTGTGTAGCCTTGAAGGCATAATGACTATAACGACTGGAGGATATAATGGGTTTAACATGGCTCTGCAGAAGAGCTTGTGCCATGGGTCCTTCTCACTGTCTTATGTTCAAAAGCACTTTCTATAATGAAGCTACAAAAATAGGCAGACTTTCAAAGGTAGTTAACCAGGGCTTGATAGTGTCTTTCTTTTTTTTTACAATCTAGGCAGTGATCTCATCTTGATGACATAGTATATGACGTGACAGATAAAAAGATGAATACCAGCTGCAGAGATCAGTCAATTGTGAAGTGAATCACAGTGAAGGATATGGGCTTGCGGACATAAGGAATGTGAATCTGTGCATTCGGGTGTGAGCTTCTTTGTCTGAGGGCCCTTTGGTAAGGATCAGACTCTTCCCTGGAGAAGCCCAGGCTACCATCCAGTTAAAATGAGGCCAGAACAGAGAGAGGTCTCTCTGCTCATGCTTGGATTACCCATAAACCCCTCATACCTGCAGCTTGCACGGAAGTCTCTGCTCCTTGTTCCCTCAGCAGAGGGCTAGGCTCCAGGGATGCTCCATCCTCAGCTACCACAATCCTTTCTCCAAACACTCCAGAGAGACTTTTTTTTCCCCTCCGATCCTCTTGTCTCTTACGAGTTCTGTTTTTTCCCCTGCTCTCTCTTCAAGGTCTTGCCAGGCTACTTGCGTGACTAGAGGGAGTGGAAAAAAAGGTTTCAAAACCCATTGGCACGCGAGCCCCAAATCTATTTTAGGAGAGCGTTCTTTTTTTCTTTGAAAACAAAAAAGCCACAGGGAGAAATAGGCAATACTGGGGTGAAGGGGGTCTGTTTCTCATTTGGCCAGGCCTGCCTCCTGTCCTGAACCGCCAGCGTCAGAACCACAGCACTATGGGGAAAGAGGGTGGCTCAGACTAGGGAGGAGAAGTGTTTTTCCTGCGAAACCACGGCCAAAACTATGGACCCTCATCTTAGCCCTTGTCACTTAGCAACCAGCCCAACCTGCTTCCCATTACTAGGCCATCTGCTTGTATTTCAGGCTTTACTTTGTTTTGATTTGTTTCGCCCCTTTTTAACTTTTGTCTTAAATTCGCTGTGATTAAATTACTGCATTTAAATTCGTCCTTCATTGTTAATTCATTTTCATTAGGTATTGTTTGGTAGCTCTGCTGCAGAAGCATTTACTGCAATGCAGCCCATGGCTCAGTTCCATTTTGCCCCTGTGATTTGTTGCAGTAATTGTGTACAGCGGTTTGTGGAGAAGACAGACCTTGAGATAGGAATTCAATAAATTATGTATGAGGCGTTTATTGTGTGACAATTGTGAATATGTATTGTTTTGGCTTGTTTGTAAAGCAATATATTCAAAATACTGTGCAGTGATACAACAGCTTTGAATTTTGTACATTTAACAGGAGTCAGTTAAATTTCTGACCCATTTCTTTGAAGCAACTGTTACGACTGTAAAACAATGATGTTGGCCAGCAATAAAATTACCAGCTGCACAATAAAAAACAGTATTTATTTGACAGCAACACAATTATTGTAATTTTCGCATAATTTTACAACTGGCATATGTAATCCTTTTTGATTGTTGATGAGGATATTTGTTTATGCCAAGAGAATATTTCCTTTGTTCTGTTAAGAGAGGGTAGAAATGACATAAGGTCTTGTCTGAAAAATAATAAATTAAAATGATGATGATGTAACTTTTTCTAATCCTTTATGAAGGGCTACAAGGCTGACAACTAAATTGATTTTATAATGACACCAGTTGTAATTATGCCAATTTGGGCAAAAGATGCTGCAGTCTGTCAATGTGATGGGCCAAAACATTATAGTATGAATGAAAATGGAGAGCTTTGTGGTTGTAGAGTATAATGACTCACAGCAGTGTGCTTCTGCGCTGATGACGAAGTGTTTCCCATCACTGATTCTGTGATGGGAAATTTCTTGGAGAGACTCAGGAAAACCACTGTGCCCTCAACCAATTCTGTCCAGAAAAACTCTTTTCCTATTTCCATACACTGTACTATAGCCGAGTACATGGCTAAATATCATAATGTGTCACTGTAGGCATCTGAAGCCTGGTGCTGCTTTGTTATCTATTCAAAAGTCTCAAATGCTAAATTTTACACATCTAAAAGAAATTTGCAGTGCACATACACGCTCCCACACCAAAGAAACCTAGTGATTGTGGAGACCCCACGATTCCCATGCACTATTATCAAGGCCAGACCTTTAATTTTCAAAAGACTTTACCTCATGACCCACACAACATTTGCTATGCACAATCACGCTCCAAACCGGAAAAAGAAACTTATTGATGTTGGTATTGATTTAAGTGGCTCCATGGTGTTTCTCTTGCATCGCTTTCTACCACTTTGGCTTTAACAACTATTGCGTTGTCTACCCAGTACAATAATCAGTAACAGGTACTAGAGTTCTGCAGTCTATTTAGTGCTTTATCTTTACATAGCAAATACTTGTTTGCTGCTATATTGATGTTCAAATTGTCATATATTGGACATTGAAGCTTTTAAAACTTTACACAACATGCATGCAACAGACATGATATTATAAAGTCTAGCCTAGGTATTCCTATACTGTGATTTCCTTCTCACAGCATTAATGAATTCACCATTAACTATTAACCTGCACAGTTTATGATGTTGTATATGGTATCGTTGTAATCCTTGCCCATCAAAACATAGGGGTAGACATCACTTTTTCTGTGTTATCATGTTTGGTTCAGGAGATATGATGCAATATACATGATTAGGTTATGGCGGAAAGTAAATTGGTTGCCATGGCCACCACAAGGTGTTGGTTTGCGATGGTTCCATTTCTGAAAATGTTCAGGGCCCCAAACTGTACAAGTGTGCCAAGTTTTATGCTTTTATGAAAAAGTGAACATATCACCTCAAATTTGGCACATATCACCTGGACTATTATATATAAGTAAATGAACCTTTATTGTATTCTTGCATCTTGTTTGACTATATCACCTTAACTGAACAACACCTGGGTGAGTGATTTTTCTAGGAATTGTCCTTTTGATATTAGGTTTGTTATTGGCAAACACCAAACTTATGCTGAAGGTCAGAATGAGAGTCATGTTTTAGAAAGATTTCAGAAAGACAAATCTAGCTCTGACTAAGGTTGATTAAGGAGAAGATTAAGCGGGATTATCATGTGTTTATCTGTGTCAGCCCTAGATGAAACAAACTAGACAAAATACTAGACCAAATGATTACATTTTTAAATCAAATCTTTACCCTTGCAACATTGCACACAAGGTTTAAAATTAAAATTAATAAAATAAATTATTTAATCATCTATTCTTTTTGCTTGAGAATGTTTACAACCTTGTTTGTGAGACTTTGGGTTATTTTCATTACTTCAACATCTCTATGGGAATCTGGCCTTGTGATAGCCAAAACCTTTGGAAAGTCAGATTGATTGAATACAAACAGATTCCAGCTCCATTCCTCTTGGTGAATCATACAAACATGGGAAGAAACACTGGTTAGTACAAGTCAAGTCAAGTCAAGTCAATTTTATTTATATAGTGCCAAATCACAACAGAAGTTATCTCAGGGCATTTTCCACATAGAGCAGGTTGTGACTGTACTCTTTCATTTACAGAGACGCAACATTCCCCCATGACCAAGCACTTGGCGACAGTGGCAAGGAAAAACTCCCCTTTAACGGGAAGAAACCTCAAGCAGAACCGTGCTCTAGGTGGGCGGCCATCTGTCTTGACCGGTTGGGTTGAGAGAGAAAGAGGGAGGGAGGGGGAGAGAGGAGAGTAGTAGTAGTACACCGGTGCTATAAGAACAACCACAGGCAGTTTCACAGAAAAGCATTAGATATATTGAAATCTCAGAAGTTTCCCCACTTGATGATCAGCCAACCTACATCTCCTGCAGAGTATACAGGTGCCGAGGGAGAAAGATTATGAAGTGTCCAGGAGAAAAGTGGCCTTAAAATGGCACATAAACATGCATTCCAGACAGATTTTGTCTGATAAACCAACACCAAACTCCAACTGTTGTAACTG
Source organism: Thunnus maccoyii (assembly GCF_910596095.1). Taxonomy (NCBI): domain Eukaryota; kingdom Metazoa; phylum Chordata; class Actinopteri; order Scombriformes; family Scombridae; genus Thunnus; species Thunnus maccoyii. The sequence goes on along the minus strand of NC_056538.1, from coordinate 26,095,453 downwards.
AGGAACTTTGCTTTCAACACCTGCTTTAACAGATATCTCTACCTTCCACCACTCTCCATCCAAGACATATATCTGGGACTATGAAAACATGCGCTGACAGGTATAAGTAAGAAGTCCAGAAGAAGGCCTGGGTCATTTTCATTTTTCTTCTTATCAAACTACAGTATCATATCTTAAACTGCACATATTTTACTTCGACAATACCACATGCATTCAGCAAAAACCTTATCATGTTTAGTTTTGCCTGGTTTTCAGTTGTAAAAATCTGTCTGTGACTTCACATACCAGTTCCACAATCTTGACAATCACTCAGGGTTTTTAGTCTTGTAGTATTGTGTGTTATGTTGATCCATGAATAGCCGATGACCCTCTAAACACACTGGGAAATATAGATTATAAAAACAAACATAAATGGGCTGCTGTCAGGGAATAGGCTTAGTAATCTTTATACGTTTATCTAAGAAGTTAACAAGTACGGCTCCACTGACAAAGATAGTTATGGATGGCTGAACATTTTCCAGTTTGGCTACCTGATTAAGACTATAAATAAATATCTAATCTCTGATGCTAATTAACATCCTGACATCAAAATACACTAAGGCCTAAAAGGGACTTCCAGGCAATTTGGATTTAAAAGCCGACTAGCAGACTGATGAACAGATTTCTAGATCTTTGTTAAGACCCCTCGCCTTTTAAGGTCTGGCTTTATAATAATTGTGTTTTTCCTTTGTGTTGATGGCATGGAGCACCAGTAAAGCATGACTGTGTTTGTGTTTTCTTTGAGCCAGAGAGATACCACCTGGCATAGCTGCCAGCCTTGAGATTTGAACAGTGGACTGACATACTTGCACACTTTCTCTCATTTACATATGATACTTTGCAGCGGGAAAACGATGGGGTACAATAATAAAGTTGCAGCCAAAGGGGCAAGAATAATTTATGATGATCCACAGTGATGTTTATATCAAATACGCACACTTTCTACCGCTTTGAGGATTTATTATGGTGTACACGATGAATCGAGAACATATGGCATTGCTTAGCTGCCAAGTGTTTTTTCTTCCCCCTATGGCTCACTATCCTCAGAGCTCAATGAGGAGTGGTGAGATTGCTAACATTGAATGGGGATGTTCGCACAAAGGTGCACAGTCACACAAGAGTTAGTGATTAATGTGCTTTCCTCAGCTAAAGCTCTTAAATTTCCCTTATTGTCATTATCATTTCTGTTCAGTACACACCACAAATGCAGCCCACATATTTTAGCTGGAAAAAATCTATTTAACTTTCCACATTAAAACTTTCATATAAAACTACACAATGACTCCAGGAACCTTTCTCAGCTGAAAAATAGACACAGATCTTTGGCAGTGGTTCCTTTATCCTCCTACTCCTGGGAAACATGAGTTTTTTTTGGTGTGTTTTAATTCTAATCAAGACCTGACTTACACCTGGGATGCCAGGTGAATGCAAGTAACTGCAATTAACTACTGGGGGTTGTATAAAACAAACTCTAGACCCTGAGAACCAGCATTAAAAAGCCCTGCTCTATGATCTCCCTCACCCAAGTTTACCCCACATAAACCTGCATGTTTACAACAAAACAAAAATGTCTACCGTACATCTGCTACCACTGTCACTGCATGGCCAATCACACATTGACACTGCTATTAGTATCCTGCCATTTAATATGTGAACAAACCACTCATCTGTTTTTCCTGTTTTAAACTGCCCTTGAATTGCCACAATGTGCTTGCTGAGAATTTAATATAGCTTTTATCAATGTCCTCTTTGCTTGCCATCGGCCAACTGTGTCACATGATTACACCAATTGGGTTTGTCACATATGCCCTTTATGGCTGCATGTTTCCAGTTCATTTCCTTGTTTCTGTCATGTTTCAGACATTAAGCCCTTAGACTCAGTTGTTGGCTAGTTCTTCTGTTAAATAGCTGCCGTAAAATTTGGAAGTGACTGAAAGTTCCAGTCTTTCGCCTTTCTGCTCTACTAAGAATCATCCTAGCTGAACCTTTTCACTGCATCACTCTCTTGGTTTGTATCTTAAGCATATCAAAGTGATTGACGACGTTCTGCGTGAATTGAGGCAATATGGCCACTTTGTGAATTGCTTGTGACACTGGAAAATGAGGATGTGTCTTAATGTTTTAAATCATAACTGATTTTCCTGCAGCATTTTCCCTAATTCTTAAATTTGGGATAAGTTGTGGAAAGAGTTCAGTGCTAATTCAGTCACTACATGGGAAACATGAGAAGTTTATATGCCCATCGTGCTGCTGGTTATTTGTCAGTGGTCTCACAAATGGCTGTGGGAGCCACAAGTCTTATAAAATAAGAGGCTGAATAATTAATCATTTAAGCAATATAAATCAGGCAGTGAAGGCGAGACACTGGTAATGAGACAGACATGGTGTACAACATACATATGAAAAGAGAATATTGTCAAATAATAATTGTAGTCAAGGTGAATAAAGTATTTAAATGAGGTCATCTGCATATTAGTGCGCTGACATGATAATAGGAGAAGGTAAATAAAGCTGTCTACTGGATAGAAAAGCTCAAATTGATCAAAAGCGAGCCTGAAAGCATTTTAAGGAGTTTCCTGCCCAAATTACCTTTTATTTTCTGCTATAAACAATTTTTGTATCTTCTTACCCAACATAGACTGCACTTCCCTGTGCACACTCATTTTGCGGTTGGGTCAGGAGCTATGATCTTTTTTCTGCTGGCTGTTTACATGTGGGTGTCACAGACAGGCGTGAAAGAGCCTCTCCAGCTTCCATTATACAATCACGTACGGCATGCTTTGTTGTGCACTTCATTTGTCTGCGAGCAGCTTGCTGACTTCACAGGTCAAAGTATACTATGCTTGAGTGTTGTGCATTTAAAAGAGAAATTTTGGAAACACAGCCTATTACTTTGATATGAAAAATCAGTTGGAAAAGAGTCACAAATGAAAATGTCAACAAATATGAGTGTGTGTTTGTATATAAATGTACGAATGAATGTTGAGAAAGAAAGGCACAGCTGACAAAACTAGTATAAACATGGTACCTGTTTTTATTATAATTTAATGGAGTGCTGCATTGAACATTTCAAGACATGTGCCTAAAGTAAAACTGAACAGGAAAACTCAAGGCATGGCTGCACATCCATGTGTAATACATGTGCTGTAGCTTACTGCAGCTGAATGGGAGTAGGGAGCTGATTAGACCTTGTTTTATGTGTATGGTGTGTGTGTGTGTGTGTGTGTGTGTGTGTGTGCAGACTGTGCTTGATTGACATCCCTCTTCCTGCCCTGTTAGTTTTATCGCACCTTTTGGGGTTGGACAACTTACACCTTTTTCATTCTTATTATTTCATTCTTATTTTAAGCTCACCAAAGGTATCTTATAAGTTTGGTGTATAAGTATGGTGCCCTTATGTAATGTAATTCAGAGCACCACCCAACTTTAACATGTGCAGAGGTCTAATTAGACAGAATAAGTGAAAACACCTGTGTGGCTGTGCAGGGCCTTAAATGTACCGTAGCTACATAAAGTTGTACACGTTATTTTTTTACTTAATCTCAAAGAATTTACATAACGTTAGACGTTTAAATCTTACATGACAACCAGTGTGGGAGATGTATTTTGCAGATTTTCTAAGATTTGATGTCTAACTGTGCTCTGTGTTTTTTTTCTTTTCAGTTGGACTGGCTGTATATGTGTACAATATGACAATGATACACACAATATACACTGTTGTGTCTGGATGCTTAGGTGCCATTCTTCATCTCTGCCCTGAGTTCGGCCACGCCAGTAGGAGGACTTCTGTCGTAAATCAACGCTCTACCCAACAACAGTGTGGTGAGAGTGGTGGGAGCCAAGTAGTTTGAACTTCACTTCTCCAGCCGAGCGTCTGGAACAAGCCCAGCTACTGAGACAGCTCTCAACAAGAGCGGTCTACTTCAAGTGGAAAGTATTTTAGCCTACAGTCCCATCTGCTTTCACTTTGATTCCCCATCTAAATAGATAGTGTCTACAGCGTATGGACGATTATATGTTTTACACTGCAATTCACTTCAAAAATATTGATGTTATGGAGATTTTCTCTCATCATCATAAGCTGTTCACTACGCAAGGTCTGCTTGGATCTTGGAGTAACACGCTCAGCATCTCATAAAATTTATGGGTCATAATTGCAAAACTTTTTATTGCTCATCGGAAACGATTAAGGTTGAAACTTTAGACTCAGACAAGAATGTCATTGATATCCTCAGAAATTTCTTGCTTGTTCCTTTGAGTCCCCTACATAAAAATAGATTTTAGTGTTGCCAGAAAAATAACCCACAAGGAATGAAATTTAATCTCACACATAATGCCTGTACATATGGACAACATAAAACATTTTCATTTGTGTGTGTGCGTGTGTGTGTGTGTATGTGTGTGTGTATGTATTACGGTGTGCTTTGGTGGCTGGTGGCATTAAAGATCACAGCATCCATCCCTTCAAGAGCTGACATAAATACATTACCAATAATATTTAGTGCCATAGCAGAACAAAACACTGAACCCTCTCTGCCTCCTTCTTTTATTCTTTATATAAAAGAGAGAATAGAGATGAAAGAATAGCAACGCCAACCCTCTGCAGCAAATAGCCAATGGAAAATGTTTGCTAAAGCTAAATTGCAAAGAAAGAATAGTAACACTTTTCATAGATGTAAAATAAAGTTATAGGGCCCAATTAGCTGTATCGCACCATACAATTTTATTTATACCCGCTCCGCTCCATCAAATAACATTTGATGCCAATAGAGCTTTTCATATCCATTTTGTCACGAAGGAGTACATGTATGCAGTACATCACTAAGAATCCAACACAACCTATTTCAAGAGGAAGTGCAAATGAATTTTGCTGTGCTTCTTTCTAGTGTGAACAGGCCCTTACTTTACTATTTGGAGCATCTCTAAAGTCTCTGGAAACCCCAACCCTAGCATGACCCCAATCGTGTAACAGTATTCCCTGATCCCATTTTTACTTTAACCCTGACATTAACTAACTGAATATCTGTAGATTCACACTGTTATACCTCCTGCAACTCCTGCCTGACACACCGTAGTCATAAATAATACATTTATCTACATCTGTCGGTAGCCAAAGATAATGTAACTCAAGAAATAATCCCTAAAGTTTCTGTGATTCAGGTGAAAGTGGAATGGCAATATTCCCATGATGCCAAATTCAATGGCTGTCTTCACTGCTTATATCTTAGTGTATTACCTTACACAAAATAAGTTTGTGCCTGAACCTGAGCTTTACAACTCCTGTAATACTAATAACACATAGATATTAAAACTACCAACGGCAACACCAACCTCAGGTGACCTCATTGACCTGTAGGATTTCATATTGTATAATACATGTGGGAGGGCTGCTACCTACTTATTTAAGGGTAGGTCAGGTTTGTTTATCATGATGTTTATTTGGCATGACTAGAAAAGAGTCCAATGTATTGGTAGTGTCCCACCCAAAACCCAGATGCCGCAAGATACAGATCAAAGGCAGATGTAGCAGGCCAAATAATGTAATGAAAGTATAAATAATGTACTGTTCTATTTATGAAACATTAAACAGGAATAAAGATTTGATGATGAGCTGCTAATTACTGCACAGGCTGTTGGTGGAGCAGTCTGCCTGAACTTTGACCATGCAAAATAGTGCGCACAGTCAGCTATTTCTGGCTAGCAAAGCTGCTCATAAGATCAATGATGAGACTGGTCATGATGCTGGAGGTTAGAGGAGAACTTGGAACTCAACTTGGTATTTAATTGTTACTTTAGTTAACTGTTCAATCTTTGCAGAATAAGCTTTCCTTCTTAGTTGGCATAGGAGTGCAATGGCTGCAGAATTACCACCAGTCTCCCCATATAAACTGTATTGCAGGACATTCTACTATTTTCTGCCTCTGCTTCAATTTTCTCTCTGGCCGACTCTGCTTTGATTGGCTCTAAATCTGTCAATTCATGTTTAAAGTGTAACTTAATACCAGGCTGAAAAGCAGTGTTTCACTGCCCTCTGTGGTTGAAAGTTCCAAGCCTGTTTCACCTCTGACCACAGCTAACATCAGTAATGGGAGTGATCAGAGCTTGGGGTTATTAACTCTTTGATATGGAGGCCATCAAATACAAGTTTTCCTCCAACAGACATCAACTGCAACAGGTTTACCAAGATTTAAATTGTGGGCAAACGCTACCACAGAGGTAAATCTGAAATTCTATTTTCGTTTTTATTCCATTAGACAAACTCAAGCACTTATTTTGGGTTTGGCTCTTGGACAAGGGGTTGAAATACAGTAATTTATGTGAAATCTAATATTAGGAACCTGTATGTGACCTATGTTGCTTGAAAAGAAGACCCATATTGAAATATAACATAATTAAGTGTAAGAAAAGGTGCAGCATGAGTGCAGCACTGGTCTGATAGGGGATTTGGAGTGTGCAGAATTAGAGTTGAACTTCCTGAAGTTGTTAAAATCCTGGGTTTTCCTCTCTTGGATTGTGTAGATGAGAAAGTGGTGCTCTGATTTGCAAGTCTGGTTTAAAACTTCAAAGAGTATCTTTGGTATTCACAGAGTGGGAGGTGAGTCATGATTCTCCCCTTTAAGCCCATGGAAAAAAAACTAATAGGCTCATTCCTCCATTACAGAGATTTAAACCCTTTCCAAGGGTTAGCAACCTCTTTTTGACACCATTTTTTTCTTCTGAAACTTTTAATTGAAACTGAGTACACCACATAGCTCCTAATGCTTCCAAATAGCACCAGAACACACCCTAGAGACATTTTCTGTTTAACTGACCAGAGTCGTCCAACCCACATTGTCATTCATGTTAAACAGTTGTTTGGAAAACATTCCCTTATATTTAGACATACTGTTGAATGGTGCATCACTCAAGCATACCACAAGAAGTAGAAAACAGCTGACAGTGTTTTTTCTGTCCAAGTTTAACTTAAATGTAATTTGAGAGTGAAAAATTTACATTTTTTCAATAGAATACTTTAATCTATTACAACTTTACTACACACACGCTTACATTTCTATGTCATGCAGCAGTACATAAACCCAGTGCCTCCTCACACTGATGACTGTATGCAAAGGCAAGAAATAGACTGCACTCACATGCTATTATGTAATACCTAACATTCACCCACAGAGCTGCCATGCAAGGTGCTGCTTGCTCATTGAGAACAGCTTGTCAGTGCCTTGCCCAAGGACATTTGGACATACAAATAAATAAGGGATCAAAACACCAATCCTGTAATTAAGAGATGACCAGTTGTACCACAGCCACCCCAGATGAATGAATTTCAATAAACACATTTTGTAATGGAGGTCAAAAAAAGACGAATGCAATAAATTGTTTCATTAGTGACATAATTTTTGTCCTTGCGAAAGTATCATGTGGGTAAAATAAACAAGTGGCTTGTTTAACTGACAGTCCTGCACACATGCAATTCACAATTTAAGAGTGCAAAGCAGAGCTACAAGGATCTTTGACACATTTGTTCTGCTAGTCATGCTTTTATAGGAAACATGAGTAGACAGACGACAGTGTATTCTTGGGGACTAATGAACATGCAGTTAGGCTGCCTATATAAATATTAAATGTACCAACTTACTACAGTTACCATAATCAGTTTGAAATGGCTCCTCTGAAATAGATTCTTCTTAAACGTATCAGGCTTCAGAATCCTAATTTCAAACAGATTTACATATCACTTTGAACACCGCGAGACACCAGTCAGGATGTACTGTACCTCATAAAAAGTGTAAAAGCCTGGCAAAGGTTGGACTATTCGTGCAGTGCAGATAGGGTCTGTACTTGAGCCATTAACCAACACAGACACATCTGTGAAGCAGCTTATACCTTAATGAGTGACAGAGTTTGGTATGTATATTTGATGTGTAGCGCTTTGGAAAGGGTACCAGGTTGAAGAGACTGAGCGGCCCTTTACTGAGTGTGACAGAGGGCGAAAATAGATCTCAATCAACACACATCGCTCGGCTCCACATCTGCTTTATCACATCTTGCCTGTTACTGTGATTTAGAGGGCAGGACGCCTACAGGTGCTGTTCTACTTACTGCATGCTAGAGGAATCATGTCCCATGTGATATACAAAAGAAAGAATAACAAAGGTCAGATATACTACTGTGCAGGACTATTTCTGAAAACTTGTGCTTCTTTGCCTTAGTTGCTGAACATTTTTTTTCAGTATTAATGTAATAAAAAGTTGATGGCTGGATGAATAAAGTGGTTGATGGAATACAGCAACCAGTCATGGAAAACAAATATACCGTACATTAGACGTTTTAACTTTCAATGGAATTAAATGGAATTAAAAGAGTCTTTATAGCATTTCTGTTTTGCACAGTGCCCATTTCATCAGGGAAGTAAAAGAAAGCTTTCAGATACACGTTCAGTAGATTTGTTAATTATGTTAATTATATTTAAGGTGATAAGCCATTAAGCTTATCCTTATCCCCTGTCTTGCAACAGGCATGCTTTCTGTTCAAGAAGCAGAGCAGGAAGATTTAGGAGGGTCTGAACACATATCCTTGGCAGATGTCCCTGATGTAGTTAAAAGGCCCCACACTGGCAGATGAGAGCTGTTCTGAAATGGTGAATGCTCCAGATATTGTTGAATGTTGTAAATCTCCCATCAGTGTGGCAATGCTTTTCAGAACTGAATTACCAAACATGAATGGCGGTGCCCATATTTGTAATAAAAAGCAGAGGGTTAGATATGTTTAAGCTTTTATTGGGAGTAACACTTTCCTTTGCCAAGGTGCTGGAAGTGAGAATCAGCCAATTGTCAAACCTATTCAAGGTAACTATTCATTTTGGATTCCTTTTTGGTTGCAGAATGGTGCACTTTGTATCCCCTTTTTAAGAGCTTGTTCAAGGTGAGCGTTAAGATTTATGATGGATGCTCTATGTCCACTCCTCTATTTGTCATGTTACATATTCATGACCAATATACCAGCACTGATTTGAAGTGTATAAAACATCCAATTTGGTGTCATTGTTAATGGTTTGTAATTGCCGCCTAACTACGGCTCCTATTGCATTCCCAGTTGTGTGAGGAGGAGAAATCTCTGTTTAAATTGCATCTACTGACGTTGTTTCTTCCATAAAGAAATAGAAATTAATTACCTTGACATGACATTCTGGTTGAGGGAAAGCTGCACCACAAAGCATACACTGACAGGCTTTGGATAAGAACCAAAAAACAAGAATTCACACAGCTCATGGAGACAACCTGCGGAAGACCTGGGAAATGCTGGAGAGAATACATCTTCCAGCTGGCCTGGGAGCACCCTGAGATCCCCAAAGAGGAACAAGAGGAACTTCCTTTGCTTATCCTTTAGCCACTGTATCCCTGACCCGTATAAAAGAAGGTGGACATAGATGAATGGAGAAAAACCCTTTTTACAATGCTGCATTAGAGCTTTTCTAAGAATGTGTTTGCATATCCACAAATCACCCAGCTTTGTACAGATTTCAAATAATTTATTTTACAGTAGTTGTATATTACACACACACCCTTCACTTGAATGCTGTATTGTTTTCTCTCAGCAGTCATTGCTGTCCACGCTTGGAGAAGCTGCATGAACTGGAGTATATTCAGCAGCCTGAACAAATCTGAACTGCAGAGGGATCAATCCTAAATCTTCTGGCTCATCAGCTGTTGTGTGAAGGATTTAAATGTTTGGTATGTCTGAGGAAATCAGCACAGAGAGGAAGACTATTTTAGACCAGAATACATTTTCGAGGACTCCTTTTGTTGTAGAGTGCAGCAGTAATCATGGATATTGTTCTGCATATCCATTCTGCATTTTTTGACCATGTGCAGTTCAAATGAAGCCAATAATTGACAGTGTGCTCATTTTCCTTCCTAAGTTCTGTCAAGGGATGCTTTATGGCTCAAACTCAAGATTTCACTCTCACTCTCTCTAGTCTCTCTAGTGGTTATTATAACTTGTCTTCATTATAACAGGCTCTTAAAAAGGTTGTATATTTATACACATAGCAGTATATATGGTTATATTTAACATTGAGTTAAAATATCTTCATATAGAGGTCCTAATTCATGGTTTGAGAAAAAGCATGAAATGAATGAGATTGCCAAATGGGAGACCTGTAAAACAGAAAATTGCATGACAAAGTAAGTAAACAGCATAAAGAAACTAAACAACTGCCCTTTCGTGCATATCCTGACCACAGCCTGTGTGTGCCAACCAAAGGTAGCGTTCAAGAAAACAAAATTAACAACTGCTTTAACACTTCAGTGAAAATGCCAACAAGCTCTTGTGGGATTTACGATTCTTAAATTGCCCCCTCAGTTTATTTGCGGCCTCTGACTGGTTGTCCCTCTGATTATGCAGGTGAATTTAACTGGAAACATCAGAGGAATAGCAAAGCCTGTATTTTATGGGGGACATTGCTCTCACGCCATATCCAAGGTCACTGTGCTCACATGGCATAGAGGTGGTTTGTATTGCAGAGGAAATCTGTCTTTAAAATTTATGCTTTTAAAATGTTTTAGATGTCACTCAACACCGGGATTCCCCTGGCCACTATGCCAGGGTCCTCTTCATAGATTTGATCTCCACCTTTAACACAATTCAACTTTATGTGATGATCAGCAAACTCCACCATCTCCACATTCCACCTCTCCTCATCTGTTGGATTCACAGTTTCCTTAGAGTCAGACCCCAGGCAGTCAGGGTGGGTACTACTATATCCACCATTATCACTGTCAACACTGGAGCCCCCTAAGGGTGTGTTCTGATTCCCTTTCTATACACACTCTACACCAATGACTGTCTTAGCCCCTCCCCACAGCCATACTTGTCCTCCTCACAGACAGGGACTAAGTCACAGCCTACCAACAATCCTTTGCCAACTTCACTAAGTGGTGCACAGGCAGTCACCTCCTCCTCAACGTCACTAAAAGGAAGGAGCTCATCTTTGACACCCGATATAAACTCACCACCTCTCATTTCCCTACTTCCATCAACAGCCAGCCAGTGGAGATGGTGTAGAGCTTAAAGTACATCAGCATCATCCTGGACAATTAATTGAGCTTTGATCACCACTTCACAGACATCCATAAACACTGCCAACAAAGACTCTCTGCCATCTGCAAACCTAGGGCTCTCTCAGTCAAACCCCCCGCTCCTTCTGTACCAAAGTATTATTGAATCCATCCGCCTGTACTCTACCACCTGCTATTTCACCATGCTCACTCTCACCAATAGAAACAAGCTCCTGAAAATCACTAACATATCTTCTAAAATGATTGGCCTCCCTGCTCCCAACCTGCCAGCCCTCACTGACACTGCCACCACTCACATAGCACTAACCATAGCACACTAACCATAACACCAACCCCTGCCACCCCTTCAACCCATGCTTCTCCCTTCGCCCCTCTGGATGTAGATACAGACAACCACTCTGCAAAAAATAGCTTTGGGAGGAGTTTTTTGCCCTCAGCAATCACCGCCTTAAATGGCCTGGGCACACTGTAACATACTTGTGTTGTTGTGATGTTCTTGTTTGTTTATATCCTGTTTTGAGTGTTACTTGTTTTGAGTGTTTGATTGTGAGCAGGCTGTCAAAGCAAATTTCTTCTATTGAGGACAATAAAAAATGAATATGAATCGAATCTGAGTCACACTCACTAAATAATACCCTGAAGTTTGTTTTTGTTTTCCTTTTCATGTGTTAAGATATTACTTTTCTGGGTTGTTTGGGACTTAATTTAAATAATAGAAATCCCTTTGACAGCTCTGTGTTTAATCTCACTTGAAGGCTTTCAAAATATAGAGGTTAGCAAAAAAAAAAATGGAACAAAGGGTCTTTATGTAAGCAGTGACTCATTTGAAAATACATCTGTCAATCAAAATAATGTTTCATGTCATTACAAGTTTGATGTACCCCTTAAACCACTCATATCTATACTTTCTCTGAAATCTAAACCTGTTCAAAGGCTAAATTTATAATTACTCTCAGAAACATATTCAATAAAGGGTGAGCATATAAATATTTATTATTCCTGATTACGTGTTGTCCTTTCAGACATTCCACAACTGACATTCACAGCATCCAATGATCCATTATGAAGATGAATTGCTGTTTTTCTGTAAGAGCATTGATTGAACCACCAACTGGGATAAAGGTTGATAGACTGTTTGAAATGGCACATTAAAGACACAATATAAATTACTTCCATATGCTCTATAATGTAAAACTCAAGCACTGTTTGTAATTCCCATGGAGTAGTGATGCAGGCAGCACTGCTTTTAACTATGTTATTCTGGATTCCTCTGTCTCACTCCAATACTCTTGTTTGCTGCTACAGAGCACAGGGGACTGAGTGAGGATGAATTTCCCTCCCAACATCTGGAAGCGTGCTTAATGATCATTAAAAAACAAGATGAACTACTCTCTAAAATGACAGGGGGAGGGGCATTCTGTGGTTTAGGTCTCACGCTCAGCTCAAATGCATACATTCACTTTGTGACATGGAGTGCAGTCTCAGAGGAGACCCCGCCTGAGACCTTTAAAATTTAATTTGGCCTTGTTCTAAATTTATGAGCAACACTAAATATACATTCTCCTGTGTGAGAATTTGGTGTCTTAAAATTTCTATCCAAGAGTGAAAGTAGAGAGAGTTAAGTATAAACCCCCCACCGCTACCCTTGTTAAAATGTTGAACTGTTGACTGTTATGAAGCTGCATCTGTGATGTTTATCACATTAACATACTGAAACGTGGGAGACTTTTTGATTAAAATCTGCCTTAATAAGCCTGAAGTACCCTATTGTAGATTGCAATCTTGTACAGTGCTGGTAACAAACTGCTGCACATAATTTCCTTTACCTCCACTCCAAAAAACAAAACAACTGGTTTTAGAAGTCTAGCCTAAGCAACAGCAGGCTGTTTGTGGCCCATGAATAATGTGGAGGTCAAAGGTACCGGAGCTAAAGGATGTTGAGTCAGTCACTCTCCTCAGATGGTAAGTCAAAACATACCCTTTCAATTATTCACTCACAAAACTGGAACTAAAGAAGCTGGCCAACCATTGAGACATTCAGCTTTAAGATTATGTTAACAGCAACAGCCTCATTACCTTTACATTTCTGGGGCTTCAGTACCTGCCCTCTGTAAAAGTACATGTTAATGTTGTCACTGATTGACAAGACTTGTATATTTATTATAATCCAATACATGTTACTGTTTGGGGTTTTTTGTTGTCACTGTCTGCATTGTAGCAAAATTTATTTGCTTTGTACATAAAGGGATAAATGCTTTCTAATGCGGCACTCATTTGGAATCAGGTGTAAACTGTATGGAGGTAGCTGTGTGAAGAAAGAAAGAAGAGAGTTTGAGGATAAGTTAAAAATCCTGTATATTCTCTAACCAGGCTCTGCACATCTGGCCTATTGCTGCATGAAGTAGGCATGCTTGTCGGATGATGGACAGTTTCAGAAGTTACCTACTTTCTAGATTCTACTTTTAGTACTTCTACATACTTCTAGATATCTTATTAGCTGGATTACTGAGAATTTTTTCAAGTGTGCGCTACCGTAGATTTAATTTTTTTACATTCTTAATCGTATGTGAACTGCCAGCCTCTATATTAAAGAACACCTTTGATATCTTGAGCTATATACTTATATTACGTTTGTGTGCTGCACATACTGTGTCCATTGTGCTCAAAAATCTATTAATTTTGGCAGGATGACATACATATATATATCTTGCCACTCAAATAGTGTTTGACATATTGATTTGCTGATGAAGGGGAATAACCCAGTGTGGTAACACTGTTGGACACACTGACACTATTGAACCAGCTCTGCAGGCTAGACAGGAGACATAGCAACAACCAGAATACATGAACCAGAAAATGAAACCCAACTGGCCAGAGATAACAATCAACTGTGACCCCACTAGTAGCAGGGGGAAATAAATCAGTTAAATTCTTTCAATTCGATGCAGACACATTTTAACATTGGCTTTGCAACCATTATAGCATAACATCCAACCTTATCATTTGCCATTTTGTTGTCTTTGATCTTGGTGGTGCAGTAATCAAATTCAGGCATGTAGATAGTCTACTTCTAAGAAAGATGGAAGAGGATGATGATGAAGAAGGAAGAAGAGGATTTCTTAACATGATATTTCAGATGTTTGGAAAATATGTCACCCTTAACATCAAGGAAAACTAACCTTTTTGCCACACAGGAAAACATTGTGGGTAGAAGGTGTGGAGAGTTGGTTCTCTATTCAGAGCTGGAGTAATTACTGAAAGACTTCTACATTTGGAAACCATGTGCTCGTTCCCTGATTGAAACAAATGAGGCAAATGATTGGAAATGTAGTCAGTTTACTAGGGTGAGGTCCATCGCAAGGCTTTTCACATCTCAAAACAAACGACTGTATTTATACAGTTTGATTTTCAAGAGATACTGCAATCAGTGAGACACACAGGACGCAACAATCCTCCTTGAGATAATTCACACTCATAACATTTGAGGGACCAGACGCTCTAATAGAGTTACTTTCCCACCCCCATCTCTTTATTGTAGAAATCATCACTTACAACATGTATTAAGAAAAAAAAGAGAACATTAAGGCATCATATGAAATAAGGATAATACAACAGGTATGACTCCACTCTTAATAGGATGATACATTCAACATGTCAACAGGACATGGGGTAAGGTATATATTATAATAATGAAAATAAATATCAAAAGAAAGGAGAGAGAAGACAATTATATAAAATAATAACAGAAATGTCAGGCAATGAAATCAAATTTCTTTAAAATATTCTTGTAGCATGCTAATTGTATATATTTCTTGTTGTTTACAATTTGCATACACTCAAAATACTTTCTATATTCAATTGTTAAAGGTTCAAACGATGGGGACACCTCAAGAATTTGGCTTTATGGATCTGAAGTATCCCCATTAAAGCTGGAGTGCGGGACTTTTGTCTCCCCCCTCTGGCAGTGAGAGTAAAGGGGGGCGCTCGACTGAAGAGGGCTGGTAAAAACGGATGTATTTTGACGGTCCACTGGCTTAAAAATGTATTTTCTGACGGTCCACCGCCCACCGGGATTTGTCCCAAAACAGTATGCCCGATAGCCAGTACACTACTGGCCATAACCTACTGTTGCAGCTGTAAAACGGTGGATAAATTGTTTTGAGCGTCACACAACCCCCGTGAAATGACTCATTTCACTATCAGAATTTGATCCATTCCGTCCGATAACATTTGGAAGGTCTAGTTCGAGCCGCACAATTAACAGCCAAACGGCCAGCGCGGGAATGTCGCCCCTGACATGAGATTTAAAAACTCCATATACTGTGAAATACAGAGAGATTCATCTGGCGGTAATAGGCTTAATATGCATTGTGTGAACTCGTCTGTCAAGGGCTTGAATGACGTTCAATATGTAAAAGTTTCGCACTGCAGGTTTAAAATTAGTAAAATGACAGTCTGCTGGACTTTCTGTTTTTTGTTTTCATAATATAGTACTACATCCTTGGTTTCCAGCTTAACTGGATGATTAGTTTGAGTGTCAACATAGTATTCAATTTTTTCCAGAATCCTGAAGTGTACTACACTCAAAAAATAGATGTTTAGTTGTTTCTAAGGGGGTTACTAATGGAGGACTGCTGGATGTATGACGTGTCAGATTTTATATGTAATAGTAAGCTTTCAGTGACATCTTCAGGAAAAAAGATAGTACTGCAGTTTAGTGATAAAGCTACGTCAGCACTGCATGACGTGGAAGATGGAGCAGGGGGAGGCGGGGGGAGGGGATGCTTGAGGTATTATCCTTCAAAATATGAGCATACATTCATAGTACGGGCTTCCAGTTTCACATTTATGCGATGATACCCACTAAACTGCATATATACCACATTTTACTCAACGTGCTTTGCTTTTAAAGCCCAGCCGTGCGCCTTACAAAGGAATAAAAATGACACAAACTTTTATTTGGAAGTGGTACTACTAAAGCTGCTGGCTGGCTGGATGCAGGGATTTTCTGGATGAGTTGCATGGAAGCAGGCAGATAACGTGAACGTTGCAGGATAAACAACCATGGATGTAGCGTTGGATTACAATATTTAAAGACAACGGCGTCATTGCTTTACATTTTACGACTGCTGTCTGTGCAAACGACGGCTTGTTTCTTCTTCGGACAACTGGACTTGGGCTGCGATATCAGGCTGCTTCAGTGGTGAGGAAGCTAGCTGTCAAGTAGTAGCCCACTAGCCAGCTACACCACGTTAGCATCAGTGTAAGCAAGCTGTTTTTTTGTGTGTGTTTGTGTCGGTGTGGATTAGAAAGCTGTAGCCTATTAAAATCAATTTTACCAAATTACAAACATGATGCCATCCTTGATATGTGTCAATGTTTGGTGTTGTCTTGCAGAGATTTCATTATGGCAGACAGTATCATGAGCAAGGCTGCTACCATGGAGATCCCCATTAACAGCAATGGAGACACAGGGGCACTGCCAGAGGATGACAGCCTGGAGCAGGTCACTTATTCCTTTTTTTTTTCTCCCTCATCTCAGTGACAGTGTCCTCTTGTTAAATTTTGTGGTTGTCGGAACCTTTACACTTGACAGCACAGTCTAGGACTAAGGCTGGGTAGGCCAACTGTTACCTAATCATGCATAGGCCTGCAGTTGTGTACAGTAGCTATAGACCAGAATTACCACTACCTGAAACTGGGAATGACTTCATTATTTGCTAAGATGTTAAGAGAGTAACTATGACTTTAATTGGGACAGCCATATGGCCTTTTGCATCATCTTATGTCTCATTCTGATACAGCCTGCACAAGTTCAGTGGTGCATTTATGAACAGGTAGAGAAAATTTTATAAAACAGGGTTGAAAGTTACAGTATCAGTGGTGCTACATGAATAATATGTCTGTCTGTGTGTGAGGATAGTAATTTGGATGGTTACCACAATAAATAAAAGACAACATATATGCAATGTGTGCAGGTTGACTTGGATAACTCTGTTTCAGCTCTTATAAACTATGACAAGAATCCTTTCTTATTCATATTTTAACTTTGGGATGTAGCAAATTCTATAAAAAATGAACTAAAAGTAGCTCAGGTGCAGCTTTCTGGCCCACAAAGATAGTTTGATAACATTATTGATTGTGCTCACTAATGTAGTAAACTGTGAATATTTACAGGATTCTAAATCATATTTATTGCCAGTATTTTGTTGTAAATCTATCAGGATTTGCAGCAGGTGATGGTTTCTGGACCCAACCTGAATGAAACCAGCATTGTCTCAGGAGGTTATGGAGGACCTGCAGGGGGCATCATTCCAACCAGCTCCATCAAAGGTATTTCTGGCAAATGTGACAGCAATCCTGTACAGGTGTTGCTTTGGTGTTTTGTTTTTTTTACAGCACAGACACAGTTTGCCCTTCAAAGATACAGTTCCACAAATTTAAAGGTGCATTAAGTAAGAGATGCTGTACCATACCTTAAGGTGATGCTAATAACTCCACATTAGTTTCATAGGGTTGTGGATCAATACAAATGACACTGGAATTCTTTGCTAGGTCCTGACATTTATAGCTTCAAACAGCTCACTGTTCAGTCCAGGCAGATAAGGTGAATATTGCAGGATAAACAACCATGGATGTAGCGTTGGATTACAACGCTCTGTTTTGAACCCCCCAACCCCCCATTTATGTCTCTGTGTATTATCACTTGCAGGCTGCTCTGAGCTGTGCCAGAGATCTGTCTGTGTTGTTGAAATCCTTCAGTCACTGAAAGAGGTCGATACTTAATGCCCCTTTAAGAAACCATACTGAGCGCTTATCTTCTGTGTATTGTAATGTGTCACCAGAGAGCTGCTGACCTTTAGGCTCCTGGTTTATATTACAAACGTCCATATCCCATAGGGCCTGCAATTCGCCTCAACCCTGAGTATCTGGACAGAAGACGAGCCCCTGCGCCTGGACCAGGTGGCTGTGTATTCTGAAGACCTTTCTTGTTTTCTAAGTTAACCTTTATATGTTGGTCTGTTCTGGCCCCTTGTAGAGGTTTTGCTATTGCTTGTCCAAGGGAGTTGTATGCAACCTTGCTAGTACCTCTTCAACTCACAGCTTCAGCAACCAGAAATGTTTTGGCAGCTTTTAAAATAAGGGATGCACTAACCTGATATTACAGGGCTGTCACTTGAAATGTTGTATTGATGTCTAATAAGGATGTCTTCTTATGTACTGTGAAATGCACTTTGGATGACTGTTTTATCATTGCTTGGTACTTACCTCTCACCCCATTAAGTCCATTTTAACCCTTTTTTTATAAATGATTCTGCATGAGAAACCTGCATGAAGGATTATTTCAAAACCACAACTCCTCCATCATGTAGCCTAACATTTTCCTTTCAGTCAACATACTCTGCTGTTCAGCTGCGTATCTCACTGCCAAGCTTTTTCTGACACATATTTCACTGCCATGTCTTCCTCTCGCCCTCGCTCCCTTTCATCACCATGCTCATTTCAGACATTCGCATGAAATCGAGGGGTGTTAACTTGCCTAAAAGCCAATCTGCAGCAAGTCGTCTTGCCCAACACACAGACCAGCATTCAGGTATCACCAGGCTCATCACCATGTCCATGCTCATTGTCATACGACCCATACGATTTCTGTCAGCCTTGTCGACTTTGATAGGATAATATGCAGTCGAGTGTGTAAGTGAACTGTTCTTTTTTTCGTCTTTTTTAGGGTCCTCGAACCATAATACTTGCAATTCAACTGAGGAAGTTTCTCGTGGTGTGGCAGTGGAGAAATTGGACAGTGTAAAGAAATGGGGCATAAATACATATAAGGTATTGTACTTTTCTTTTTTTAAGCTTCCAAAAGCTGAGATAGATAGATAGATAGATAGATAGATAGATAGATAGATAGATGCCTTAACTTCATGAGATCTTCTTCATGCTGAGTTTATTGGAATCTCTTTGTCTTTATCCACTACCCAACATAGTGTACCAAACAGATGTTTTCAGAGCGGTTTGGACGAGGCTCACGGACAGTAGACCTCGAACTGGAGGCTCAGATTGACGTCTTAAGAGACACCAAGAGCAAGTATGAAAACATCCTAAGACTGGCCACTGCGCTCATTAATCATTTTCAGTGCATGGTGCAAACACAACAGGCTCTTGGAGACACCTTCACCGACCTCAGCCAGAAGTCCCCAGAGTTGCAGGTACAGTATTGTCGACCCTCCCCACCACCACCCCTCACCCCCTTTCATTAAGTTAGCAAGTAAAACATATGTGTTTTCTTTGCAGGACGAGTTTGGGTATAATGCAGAAACTCAAAAGCTGTTGTGCAAGAATGGCGAGGCCCTGCTTGGTGCCATCAACTTCTTTGTATCCAGTGTCAACACCCTGGTTAACAAAACAATGGAGGATACTCTGATGACCATTAAGCATTATGAAAATGCAAGGTAAGAAAGTATAACATTTTGCAGGTCCTTTAAACAAAATCTCTGTCGAATGTTTGCCTGGAATGTGAAAGCCTTTGACTGACAGCTGTTTTCTATTTTGTCATGCAGACTTGAGTTTGACGCCTATCGTTCTGATCTGGAAGAGCTGAGTTTGGGCCCAAGGGATGCCGCTGCCATGGTCCGCATAGATATGGCCCAGAATGATTACCAACTCCACAGAGACAAATACGAACGGCTGCGTAGTGATGTCACCATCAAGCTCAAATTCCTAGAGGAGAACAAGGTTTGTAGTTTTTGTCAGAGTTGCACTCCCGTGTTCAGACTTTCCACAGACCTCTACATCTTACCTGAACCGCTCATATCTATAAAACACACACTTGAGATTGCATTTGGCTAAAAAATCTAAACAAGTTGGGGAATCATATCAAGAATAGATGGAACATGATGTGATGCATTCCAATCAGTCATCTCTGTCTCACATCACGCTGATTGATTGATTAGATTACACTGTATTGTTAGATAAGTCCAGCGTTAAATGTCACAGATAATAATTGCAGGAAGAGTAAGAGAAAGACAATGCATCAATTTGACAAAGTAAACACACACCCATGACCCACACTATTAAAACATAAAACATAATTCTGTTTTATACATTTTCATAATTTTTACAAGAATTGGGGGGAAAATGATAAAGATAATAATCAACATTAGTTGCAGGCTGTAAGACTTTCCATGCCTTAAAATATCTTAAAAGTCTACTTGACACTTGGGAATACATTCCAGAGGAATGTGAAGATTGTTTATAGGCTGCTCCTCTTGAATCTGAGCAATGAGTTACTGTCATCTTAATAAACATCCACTGGCTGTGCTTTCCTTTAAACACTTGAAAACTTTGTTTGTAATGGCTAACTTTTCTCTCTTCTTTTTACTTCTAGGTGAAGGTGATGCACAAGCAGCTGCTCCTCTTCCATAATGCTATCTCGGCTTACTTTGCTGGCAACCAGCAGCAGCTGGAACAAACTCTTATACAATTCAATGTAAAGCTAAAGCCCCCAGGATCAGACAAGCCATCCTGGCTGGAGGAGCAGTAAAGAACGCTCAGGGTTCAGCTGGTTGAGATGTACAGTGACACGCTGGTCAGTGATGAACTTGAGATCATGGTTAGATGGACAAGAAGTAAATTCATAAAGGAGTATACTGTAGGATCAGTTGAGAACAGTGAAGAAAAACATGAGAGATCAAGTTTGTATTGTTTTTCAATATCACTTATTTGACATAGATGGTACGAGGATTTCATTTGTATTTAGGGTTTTTTGTTAAGTCACAAAATATTACTTTATTTTTCTTTGGGTAGCACAATCATTTACATGTATATATCTTATGTATGTACAGTATAGTCTACTATTGTGGAAATATCCTTTGGCAGTTTTGCACATGCATTTTTTGTTGTTTTTTATGTTGCCTGAAGCGTTATCTTTAATATTTCATGATATATCACATGAGAGGAATTCCACAAAGTGGATTAGCAAGTTAGCGGGATAATGTCAAATGTTATGAAATATCCTCTGAAATTGTATGTATGTTTCTTGGGTATGCATGACTGAATCAGATTCTTAAACTTAATATTCATGTTTAAATCGGAATCACCAGGATATAGCATGATTTTCAAAGTTATCTCACTATGTTTCTAATCTTACTTTGTGTAATACCTGCCTCAATGGTCAGTTTACATGTATAGAAGGGAAAATATATACTGTAATATAGTGATTTTCTCTTACTTAATATACAATCCATAATTAAGTTGAGCTCCTAAATTTTGAGTACCTTTAGAATTGTAGATCTTTATGAATCCAGCACAGTTACAACTCAAGAGTTTACAAACATTAAAAATGCAAACAAGCCTCAAAAACAGATGTAATATGTTTGGCAGTAACACTTCAAATGAGAAATCCCGACATTTCAAATCTCATAATGAAATCAAAATGCACCACAGCCAGGGTTTGACTGAACATTTTTAAAGGGAGGCGCCATTGTGCAACTATAAAAATGGCCTTTGCGACACAGCAGTTGTGTTTAAGTTGTCTCGTTTTTACAACACAAACAGTTAATGGGAATCCTAGACTAGGATACACGTTCCAGTATTTCTTCAAGGACAGAATGTATGAATACATGTATCATATTTTGTGTTATTTATTTACCAATCTGTAACATAACATTGTTTGTTACGTAAACTTCTTTTAAGTCCTAGTCAGCTGATTGTCTTTGTCTTGTTCTGCATTTCCAATAAAGTCTGCTGGATGTTTTGTTCCACTTAACTGTGCAGTTGACACAAATGTGTCAGTTTGATATGGAACGCTTTCACAGAGTATGTAGAGAAAAGTCACAACTCATATGTAATATGTATGGCACTATTAATTATGTACATGACAATACAGTATGATATATCTCTAATATGTTTTCCATGTAGTATTCATTCATTTCACTGAGGCATACTTTCATTATTTAAAAGTCTTAATTCGAGTTTTAAGGCATATGTCAACATGTTTTTGCATGTCTTAATTACTTCCTTTACTCCACCAGTGTTAACACCCTACTGACCTTTTACAGCATCAGAAAACGTTACAAACTTTGATTCAACTTGTTGCCCGTACAGTTAGTCCTTATATTAAATGTAAGAGGCCAACTGTAAAAAGACATGATGGTTGGACAAATACCCATCATATCCTGTGATCTGCTGTATGCATTTACTGTGTTTAACTGTTGTGTGTGTCTTGTTTCCCTCACTGATTTAGTTTATGTGCACGTCAGTGCAGGGAATGGGGTTGACAGTATAGTGAATGGGAATACTGAACATACCCATGCACTCTTAGTTATGATATAAGTTTCAGTTCCTCTTAAACAAACATTTTCCAATTTTTTGTTATACTGTAGGTCTGATGAGGTTGCGTTAGTTTGTAGTTAAGGAAGAAGTAGACTTGAATAAGGGAAGTAGTTTGGTCTAATGTTCACAGGGCAGTTAAGAGTAGTTTAAACAAGCTGGATGGTTCCTTTTTGTATGTGTGTACAGCAGGTAAAACATAGCAGATTATAAAAACGTGTTATGATGATTCCATTTTTCCACTTCTCTGTCCCAGTAAACATAATCCTATCTGAATAGAGTTTATAAATGCTCTCAGATCAGAAAAAGTATATCAGAAAACACTGAATTGATATGTATGATTGAGACCATTAGGAAAGTGTTTGCTGAGGTAATAAATCAAGTGAGAAGTAAGGTGATTTTCTCATAGACTTCTATACAAACGGACTTCTTATCGGAGCCAATTGAGTTGCCCCCTGATGGCCGATAGAGAGAATGCAGGTTTAAGGCACTTCTGCATTGGCTTCACTTTTCAGATTCGGAACTACCCGCTTGGATCTTCAGGTGGTATACAGCTTAGAGTGATCACATATTTTTTTGACCATCTTAAATCATAAATGTATTCCTTAGAGTCAATCCCTTCAGTCTTCTGTGGATATCTGTATGCAGCCAAAAATATTAATATTCCTTGGGATTTCTGTTATAATGCCAGGCTTTCGAAGCACATTAAAGGTAAAGCTGAGCAAAAGGGACAATTCAACATAGTTATTTTTTATTTTGAGACTATAAATTCTGTGAAGTGTTTTATAAAAGGAACAGCTACTGTAGTTCTTTCGCTACAACTTGCAAGAAATGTACTCTTAAAGGTATAAAATCTTATAATAAGTAAGTTTAAAATGTCCTTGCATTATTAAGGACGCATTTTTTCATAGAAAAGTAAGATGAGGTTACTCAGCAAGATGAGTAACTTGTACAATTGGGCATTAGGAATGACTCGGCCTCAGTTTATTGGTATTGCCTGCATAGAGAATCAAATGATTGGCATTCAAATCTATTTAGGGTGTTACCATCCTCTTAAGGGCTTATCATTTTTAGGACAGAGTTGAAGTTCTTGCTGCTACCCCGCAGATAAAGGTCAGGCTGACCAAAAGCCCATCAGTTGGTCTTTGGTTAATGTTTAACCATAGTAGCTATGTTATCTATTGTTTAACTTTTTTTTTAAAACCACTCATTCATCCATTCATTCATTCATTTATTCACGGATTTGCTTATTTGTTTTTGCTCACACAACTGATGAAAAGAAAGATATCGAGGCAATTATAAACACGAGCTCTAACAGAACAGAATGATTAATAGTTATGGTTTGTTGTAGGCTGAAGTGGTAACCTACTACAAACGCCTTTAAGAAATCAATTTTCTCTCTCTATCAGTTAATCACGCTGGACCAGTCTGTAAATCCTCTGGACTGTTAACATCACGAATTCATGACGACCAGACAGAAAACACAGCGCGGCCACAAATTCCTGCCAACAAGCCAAAAGAGTTCAGTACAAAACCCAGAGTTCCTCTTGCTGCGGAAGGTGTGGGCTGTCATGGACATAAATGAGTTACCTGGGCGTGTCGTTTACACGCAGGTAAAAGTTTCGACACTCTTTTCTTGCGCTATCCAGTTTGTTGACACTCTGTACTATTTAAGTTCTAAGTTTTAACATGAGGACAAAGGAATAAGACTGGAAAAAAGGAAATAAATGAGGATAATAGTGCAGCAGATGAACAAAAACAAAGGTAAGTTATCTTTTTACTTCCTGATTTTTACCTGATAATAGACCTACTGTTAGTATATTAAAAATTGTGGTATTAGAAGTGTATAAATTAAGGTGGATAAATTTAGCTAAATGCATTATAAAACGCCAATGAAATTATGTTCATTTCATTTTCCATTCAAATACAGGAGGGCCTAATGTTTTGTCAAAGAACAAGCTGCTAGTATAACTGGACTATGAACAGTCAGCTGCACTGAATTTAACATATTCAAAAACTATTTTTTTATAGTGTCTCCCTAAGGTACCACTATAAACCATAATAATCCCATTACAATTTGTGGGTATTATGATAGATTTGACATGATATTAGATTCGATTTCTGTGTTATCATTCTAAAATGTATCATAGGTTATTGATGGTTTTCTTAAGTTTCGATAACCATTTAGGAAGATACAGTATTACAATTAAATTTGAGGTAGCCTACAGTGGAGAAAGTTTTATCCATTACTAACCACTGTTGCTTACAGTTGTAGTTAACATGGCAATTGTTTTAACTCTGTCCACACCCTGTTCTGTTCCTCCTTTAGTCTGAATGCATCACCCTACATGACATCATTTTGAACTAGTCTCTCCAGGACAACGGCTGCACCGCAGTCCCATAAAAACATTGGTTTAAAAACATCTTATATTTCATTACGAGGCTTTAATCCTGCCAGTATGTGTAACTGAGACCATGACTGCATCCCAAACCTTCTGAGAGGTTCATGTCAAAAGATGCAACCAGGAGGTCCTCCCGCTCCACCACCACCTCCGCCACCACCGCCTCCACCGCCTCCACCGCCTCCACCACCTCCTCCACCTCCAGCCCCTGGCCTCCCTCCATCCCTAAATGGCCCGGGTCTCTTTGCCAAAGGTGAGCGCCGGCGCTCCAGGATGCGCAATTTCAACTGGGAAACCATTCCCAAACACAGCGTGATAGGAAAGCACAACATCTGGACAGCAGATAAACCTGATGGGGAATATGAGCTGGACACTGATCACATGGAGGAGCTGTTCAGCCACAAGCAGGGCCAACAACAACTCAAGGCCCTGAAACGCCAAAGTCTGAGGGGCATGCCAACTGCTGCCTCAGGAGGGGAAATGGTGAGTACAACCAGCCAGAGGATAGTGTCACACTTTGCTTTAACCCCAAGGGTTTGTAGCAATAGATTGAAATGTATGGTATTTTCTGTTGTGTAATGCTGAGATGTAGAGACAAGTTATTTTGACTTGGATAGATTTTTTGACAAGGCTTGCAGTTGAGATAAACAGGAATCATTCTTACAATGTTTAGCTCAACCAAAAACCTAAAACCTCTATTGGAGCAAATTCTCTGTAGGACCCAAAATGTGAATAATGATCTCTTCTGTTTAATCCATTCTGCATATGCCATAACTAAATAATCCATGTAATTTATAGGGAATTGAACAATAGTAAAACCTTAAAAATATTATACTACATATAATCTATAAGATTTTTTTAACTCACTGTAAGGGTAGCAAAATAATTGATTTATTTGTACATTGCCTTTCCAAGATAGTAATAAACACTGTGATGTAATGTCTCAGGATCTTTCTGTTTTGATTTACAATACATGGGTGGAGTCTCACTATTCTTCATATCTGTTTGCTCAAGGAAGGCATAATTGTGTTCTCATACAGCACTATTCCACATAGTAGTGCTCTGTATTCAAGCTTTAGTTAAGTAGTCAAAACAACCAGAAACAAAGACTTTTTTCTCATATTTTTTTATCCTTCAGTGTCATTGTTTTTGTAGATAAATCAAGGTCAAACATACATCTAAAAGTGTCAAAAGTGTAAAATCTGTCACTAAATTTTTATTTTGACCTATGTACAATAAGAAAGACAATGAGAAAATGTATCACTAATGCAAAATGATATCTTTGCCCTGAGTGTTCAATTCAATCAACAGAGATTCTTAACCTTTGGAGTCAACTGTCTGTTTGCAAAGCTGAGGTATCTCTGATACAAAAATCACTGCTCAAGCAAATAGTAAGATTATCTTAGCAACTGACAAGCTGATTATATCCAGGTCTGTTTCTGTTCCCATTCCTAGGTTTCCATCCTCAGCTCCAAGCAGAGTATGAACATTGGAATTTTCCTAAAGCAATTCAAGCGGTGAGTCAGTGGTAGTATACTTAAAGTATGATTGCTTTTGCTCAATAATCTTTCCAAGTTCCACAGCAGATGATGATTCAGACAGATTAGTGTGCAACATGGCTGCCTCATGTTCATAGATCTTTGAAAGCCAGCATGTCCTGGCAGGTCTGATCAACGCTGCTCTACAGCCATAACAGGTTACCTCCCTGAGGTAACCAGATGAGTTAAATGTATTGCCTCAGGCTATGTAGCCTACGGAACAGATCTAACAGGAAATAGAAAAAACACACCATACAATTGTTGATGATGGCCTAAAACATTTGTACACAAACTGAAATGTCACCAACAGCAAAACAAAACATAATGGATTTGCAAAGTGATCTATTATTATTTAGTGCTTCTATCTACTGTATTTTTCTTCAAACATGTGCATATGTTTTCCTTGCTCCAAACACATATTTCTTGTCAAAGGATATTCCATCATTCTCATTTCTTGTACAGCATGTGCTTTTCTGTGTATTGAAGGTGATGCTGTTTCACAAAGGTATTTGAGCAGGTAGAGGCTTGTGTGTGTGGGCAGTCTGAGTCTTCCAGAGATGTAAAATGTGGCCTTAACATGGAAACACAGTACTCATGAGAAGTCCCAGCCCTAAAGAAAAACATGATCTGAACACTACCTGTCTCTCCACCTCCCTCCACAGGCCTGTAAGAGACATGATTGAAGATATTAAATCAGGAAGCAGTCTCAGTTTTGGTTCCGGAAAACTGAGGGAGCTGTGCAAGCTTCTGCCAGATGACGGGGAGGTGCTAGTGACAGCTGCTCATTTTTTAAAAATATGCTTAATGCGTTATACAAATAAAACAGTCTTGTTGCTTGTGAATTTACCTCATAAAAAACAATCTGGTTTAAAAATATGTGTTTTTTTGGTTCTTTCAATGAATACAGGTGAAACAACTGCTGAGTTTTAAGGGTGAGCGCTCCGCACTCCCTGATGCAGATTTGTTTATGCTAATGCTGGTCAATATTCCCAGGTGAGCTATCTGAATGTCATTCCATATATCATAAGTGTTGAATGTCTGTGGCACTTTACTAATGATACAAACTTTGTATCTGTTAGTTATGAAGCGCGTGTCAGCAGTTTGGTTCTGAAAGAGGAATTTTTCCCCTTAATGGATGAAATGAAAGAATTCATTGGCACTCTGACAGCTGCTGGAGAGGGTATTATTTGTTTGATTTTAACTAGATAATACTCATAACATATTTTGACCTGAATTAGAGTTGTAAACTAATTTAGACTTGGAATTCGCCACTTTCATGTCTTCTTTTAGAACTGTTGAATTCTGAACATCTCCATTCTGTCATTCGCCTGGTACTGAAGACTGGAAATTACATGAATGCTGTAAGTATATGATATGTGATAGTGGTTCCTTGGATGACTTTCCACTGTGTTTGTATGTCTCTC
Organism: Thunnus maccoyii; assembly: GCF_910596095.1. Classification (NCBI taxonomy): domain Eukaryota; kingdom Metazoa; phylum Chordata; class Actinopteri; order Scombriformes; family Scombridae; genus Thunnus; species Thunnus maccoyii. The sequence continues at coordinate 26,067,644 of NC_056538.1, read as the reverse complement.
AGTCTCATTCTGTTCATTTGATCACAGGGTGGCTATGCTGGCAGTGCAATTGGCTTCCGAATGGCTTCTCTGCTGAAGTTAGTGGATACCAAAGCAAATAAACCTGGGATGAATCTTATGCATTATGTTGTGATGGCAAGTAGCTTTAATTACCTTGATCTAATTGCAATGTACTTTTTTGTTAGTTTTTCTGATTCTAAATATATGTTTGTAAAACTTGATTTTTATACAAACTTTCATGTCCAACACAGCAAGCGCAGAATGCTGATGTGGCCCTGCTTAAATTTCCAGAACAACTCACACACATTGAAGCTGCAGCAAGGTAAGCATTTTCATTTTTAAGGCACTCAGTGTATTTTCACCTTCTTTTTTTGCTGTACCATCAGAATTTATCTTTTTCCTCATACTTTTAGAATATATAAATGTGACATTGAAGCAGAGTTTGAAAGACAGTCAAAGAAAGTGCAACATGCCAAAGCTGACACCTTGAAGCAGGAAGACCTAAAGGCTCAGATGGAGGATTTTCTAAAGGTAAGGGAGCCTTCTGTTGGTCTGATTCAGCCAAGTTTGTGTGGATGTGAATAGTGATTACATGTTCTTATGTTTTGATTTGGGCTATTTTAGGAGGCTGAGGTCTGCTTGGCAGAAATAGAGACTGATCTTCAGGAACTGCAGTCAGTGAGTGACACTGTGGCAGAGTACTTTTGTGAAGACCCCAGCAAGTTCAAACTGGAGGAGTGTTGCTCCATTTTCAAGTCTTTCTGTGAGAAATTTATGCGAGCCATCCAGGTAAGTATATATAGTGATTTTCCTTCACTGAGGTAAAAAAAAATCTCCTGCTTACATTAACTGTGAGATTTCCTGCAGGAAAACAAGGCCCGAGAGATGGCAGAGTTGAAGCGAAGACACAGAGACAGATTGCAGAATGCTGCCAAGCGTAGGTCCACAGCTACCTGCTCCAGTAGAGACAAAGAAATGGATGGTATTGCATTAGAGTCCATGCTGCAGAACTTCCTTACCAATCGTGTCTCTAGGAGACGATCGGGACGGCCCTCGTCCACTTATGGAAGCCCGACGAGTGGTAGTCCCAACAATGGGAGCCTATCAGAGATTATATCTCAGGCTAATCTCCTCACTGGTCAAATCAAAAATCAAAATAGAGGAGGCTCTCTTAAGGCTATGGAGATGGGCAGAAAAGAGTGGAATTCAGCAGATGAACTCACAGAGAACTCTTCACACAAGAACACCCAGTCTAATAGCGAAGACAACAAGGCAAAAGGTGGCATCTTACATGGAGAGGAGATGAAAACTCCTGGAAAAGAGGACACTAGTGGGTTAACACGCCCAGCCAATAGGATCCCCAGCACTTCCTTCACAGGTAGAGCTTTCTCAGTCACCACTGAGGATGATGAGGAAGATCTACAGGACAATAATGAGGCGGAGGCCCTAAAGTTGCGTGAAGCATCAAAGAAGGTTTTGCGCTATCAGAACAGCCGCAGCAGTGTCTCATCTGGGGAGTATTCTCTGGAAAATCAGAAATCTCCTGGTGCAAGAAGTGGCTTGCCTCGTCAGCGCACCTTCGATGAGGCGACACAGAGATATCCTGGAGACCCAACCGATGAGGACTTGGTTCGATTTTTGCTCAATCCTCAGTCCCCCTCAAAACGTAACCTTGGTCGCCGCCATACTCTACCCACTAAAGTCCCTAAAACAGAGGAGGAGGAAGACAATCTGTGGGTTAAGCCTACAGGTAGAACTCCTAATCCTGCGGCAAGAGATACAGGGATACTACAAGCAGAGGGTGCTGGACACAACTCAAATCAAGTGTTTGATTTTACTGACCTCTCTCACGACTTTAAAGAATTGGGTGCCTCAGATCAGAATTCTCCATCGGCAAAAGGGAAAAGCAAGCCAAATGTTTCTCTAACCCATGCTCCAGCAGATGATGGGCTTGGGGAGCAAAACCAAGAAGGCAAATCAGCAGAGCCCACAGGCACCCACAACCACCTGCAGAGAAATAGTGAAAATATTCCCCCCAAGAGTACGTGGAGTAAGACTGAGACCTCTGGAATATTTTTTAGCTTTTTCAAACGCCTTGGAGATATGAGCAAACTACAGAACAGTAAGGAAACTGTCCATAAGGGTACTGGTTCTGGTGTTTAGTCTTTGAAAGTTTTAAAATCAGGAATGTGTACATGTAACTTTAGTGTTATTTGTAATCACTCATAGTTCTCTGTGAGTTCATCTGCTGAGTGTTGTTATCTTTTTACACGTGTAAGTTGATACTGAGGTTATGAAGAGACTGCGAAGGTTCTAGGAATGTGTTTGAGGAATGTTTTTGTTGAGGAAAGGCCATTATGTATGTTGTACCACTAGATGGCAGAATATAACAGTAATATGGTAAACTGTTGCTCAGAAAGTAGGGGTGTTGCTGATTTCCAGGCCATCTGTATATTATCTACTAAACAAAAGAACGATGGGCACTCTCAGTGTAAACCATTGTTTTCTTAATTTTTATCCATGCGTAATAATATTGCTTTGACAATATGATACTGTCCTCATCAAATGTTAATGTCTGTTAAAACTTGAGTGTTACAGTGAGTGCTCTTTGTTTGGATTAAAATGCATAACCCTGCAGAATGTATTGAGAAAATACAAAGAATGTTGAGTGTAAGAGAGTATAGAGAAAGTCTATTAAAATCTTGTTTTGACTGTTATTTTTGATACTTTGAGAAATGGCTACTTGTACTGTATGCTTGAATACAATATTGCTATTTTTCAGTTTTACAGTGATGAATATCTTTGTTTTCTGCCTCTTTGTTATCTTTCTCTGTTGTCACAGAAGTGCATCAAAAATGCAGAGGGCTGTGGATGCTTTCAGGGTCTTACTCAATTCAGCCATTGTTTTGGGCTTAAATGGGTCAGTGTTACAAAGGCAGCCTGTATCTGAGTAGAGCTACACTATGGACAGTCAGCGACAAAGTGAAGAGTGCTGATCTTATATTAACTTGAGAAGAAAAAAGTATTGTTGAAGATCCAACACCTGGTAGTCTATTATGATGGGAAGTATCAGCCTTCCCTATTACCATCATACACTGTACGGGGTAGCAATGCCAGGCTTTATGACCCCAGTTTTTCCACAAGCTAGGAGCAGACCTGGGGTCAATGAGGCCACAGTTTGGGCCAATAAATCTAGCAATTCTAAATGTAAATTCAACTAGCATAATCTCTTAGCAGTTGAATCAGAGTTACAATAATTATTTTTTTAGGACTACGTCCTGCTGTCTGACTGAAGTGCAACTATGAGGTAATACAATGAGAGTTACTTTCTTTGCTTTAGGTGTGTTCTTTTAGAGACACCATTGGAGTAATCTTTTCTTTCTCTATGATTAATGATCATGAGACTTAAGATGGATAGCCAATTAAATTCTAGATAAAGAAAGGCAATTGTCGATAAATCGTGAGTTGTCAAGATTTTTCTTTGTAATTGTATCTCTTATCAGTGAGAGCAGTAAAATAAATAAATGAATACCTGAGTTTCAGTGTATGAGATTTGCTGAAGTGTCCAGGTCCTGCTCTCCACCTAAGAGTATTTACCTTGCACATTATAACATATTCAAAATTAGAAAATCAACCACATATTTATAGAGTCCTACCATACTTGTGTTGTGTGATGACACAGCATTTTTTTTTTAAGATTTAAGGGTCCTAAACCAGAAATCCTACAGTTAAAATACGGGGTCACTCTTAGGGTCATGTATGCCTGTACACTCATGTGATGGGTTTGTGTCAAGGTTAATGAATTCTTAACAACACAATAGAAATATAGTGTTTTTTCATAATCTCATTGTAAATTCGAGATTACATAGCCATATAACACCTCTCAGTTCAGTTTAGGATACAGGGGAGATATGGAAGAGTTGTTCTTATCTGAGTTCCAGCATGAGCATGAAATCAGTCAAACATCTGAAGATTAATTGCCTAAGGGCTATAAAAAATAGCATCTCAAATGATTTTAAAAGTGCAATCATTAACGTGAGGAAAGGCCACACCGTAATTATATTATTATGTCTGCTGAGAGTTTTACTCTACAAGTGTACTCTACTTGTTTTGAATTGGCAATGCAATAATATGACATTTCTATGTAACAGATTGACCCTTGTTACTAGATTGATTATCTTATCTATCTGTCTTTCATGTGTACACGCCTATAACACATGCTGTCTGTATTATGTTAACTAGGTACTGTATGTATTTCCAAGTGACAGGATGACCTGGCAGATATTCAGTTATCTGTTAATACAAGAAGCCATGAAGAATTTTTTTCAATAAATTGCCAAGAATAGCTTAATATATAAAATAAACACACATCCTTAGCAAATTTGACATATTGTAATGATGTTACATTTGTTATAATGTATGAATATCTAATGAAATAGTTATAAATTTGGATTCTTAAGTCATTAATGACAGTGAGTCAGTCACCTACAGTAACTCACACTATTGTGTGACCTCCTCATGGCTGCTGCTGCTGCTGCTGCTGCTGTCAGATTGCAGCAGCCATCTTGACTAAACTACGGTGGAAGCAGTCTCCATGGCAACTCCACGTTGCAGAATAAAACCCAGAGATGACTGTGTTTGCCCCTCACCCAAAGCCCCACCCCCAACAAACTCCCCACCACCTGCACCACCACACCAGCCTCACACAGTGCATCCACATTACAATACAGGGCCACATTTTCATTCATCCCTTTCTCTGTCTTCTTCCCTCTCATTAGTTGTTGCCTAGCGCATCAATACATAGTAATTAAAATATCTGACCTGTTTATACATTTTTGTGTATGTGTAGTGAGGAGGGGGCTACAACTGCATTTTATTGTGCAGTCCTGTATTGTAAAATGACAATAAAGGTGAACCTTAAATTGAATTGTATTGTCCCATCCCCCACTTTCCCACAAATAAACCTCCAAATCTCAAAAAAATCTCCATTTCTGCCCACTGCAGACAGCCTATATTATTAAATATTACAGCAGACTCATCAAGTGCCCTGGCCCAACCCCCATACCACCACCTGAATCCACCCAAATAACTGTATCAACCATTCCATAAGAAGGAGGACACCCCTGCTGTTTGCACACACCCATTACTCTGCCTTCCCCCGCACCCGCTCATTTCCCTGTCATCATAGACTCTACATAGTAATTAGCAATTTTCCTGTTTACAGTAAAAATGCAAAGACACTGAGGCCTCATGAAGTAAATTTGAAAAAGCTATGACATGAAGCATGCAGTGAATCTGTGAATCACTAAACTACTACAGGCTTTGCCTCATTTGTTTTATTCATGGGTGTATTCCTTTTGTCTTTACACCCCAATAATTCTTAACACCCTAATAATTCAAACCTCAAAGGTAATAAACTCTATCCTTTGTCCTTTTAAGGGAACTGGGTGGTATCTAAGGAAGCCAAACCCCTTTGCACCAGACAGACTGTATCCCTCAGTCAGTTCCTGAGATTTTGTCTCGTTTGCATATTCCCTGCCCCCTCCATATGCTATTGGGTTCTTTAACTCCTCCCATCAGCCGTCTGACCAATGCTGCATGTAAGGCACTCCCCTAATCTCCTCCTTTCCCTTCGCCTCTTCCTTACTGTCCCCTTCTTCTCCCAGACAGACCCTGCCCTTTCCTTTCTGTCGCCCAGTCTGTGGATTCTGTTGTAGAGGATTGGGACACTTACAATGGGAAGCTTTCTCTACGGCCTGCAATGCTGACACTCCACTCCCTCCTGCTGGGAATTCATGTGAGTACAATCTGACCATTCACTCGTTCCCTCCTTTCTGTATCGTATTTCTGCTTTCTTGTCTCGTTTGTGCCATTATCTTGATTCCTCAATAATACAATGACTGGGATGGGAGCAGATGAATAATTGATTACTACGTCCCATCCAGCATCTGTGCACTGGTAAATAACAGAGGGTCTGTATAATTAACCATGATGTCATCTCTGTTGTGATATATTTTATTGTTTTTCTTCATCTATCTTGAAAAACATGAGGTAAAAGCATTTTATTTTATGGACGTTTAAGAGCAACTGTTGCACTAAAACACTACTCTACTGCTCTGATTCTTTATAGCTTCCTCAACCAGCCCACACACTTCTCCATTTTAGCTCTTAGGCGGCCCTGGCTGCCGGCTCTGTAGCAGGTGGGCATCTCTGCTGCAGTCTGAGGGCTGGGCTCTATAATCAAGCATACATGCTCTTTTGTTTAGAGGATTAGTGATCTTTCATTGGTTTTCTGATCTGAATTTGTATGGGGTATGCTGCTGGGAAAAGCCACATGTGAATCATCGTGTTGTTTGCTTATGTCACTCTGTGACTCCTTGTGTGGCATTGTACTGCAGCAACAGCAACAGCCAATGCATCATTTTTCACACCTCTGGCCTGGACCATGAGCAGATGGTTGAGTGGTTCTTTATTGATTAGTCTTTTGTTCTGAAGCATGGCTCATCTTTGTGTTAAACTATCTCGGAAGTCACATGTTAAATGAATGCAGCTGATGGAAATGTTTGGCTGGTTTTGCTCTGCTGCCTGCCTGCCATGGTTCACAGCAAGGTTGCAGACGGCCCTGGATGCTGTGCCTGAGGGCAGATACTTAGCAGGGGTTACATGTGTCACTCTGTGCTTCAGGGTTGCATCATTTGTACATGCATGGGCTTGGAGTCTTTGAGATTATGTTGCCTGTTCTTTTGGTAGACAAGGCCAGCAGCATGTGTGAAAGAACTGTGGTATAAACTAGATGCTATATTGGCTGTACTGATATACTCTGTAATGTCTCCATACATCATGGTAAATCTTGAACTAATGACAAAGTGTAGGCTGCCAGCAACAGAGGTATAGCCTAGGAGTGACTAGATACAACCATTGAATACAAATTTGATCAAAGGCAGACATGTGGCAGTAATGAAGATCTAGCTTGACCCTATTTGATGTCAAAATCAATTCTCTCGCAAAAGAGAAGATAGACTGATTGATAAATAGATTTTCTTAACCTGTGGATGGAAATCAAATGGTACAAACCAAATATGATTGAATTCTACATGCATATCTGTTGAAATGATTTAGCTTATCTTTTAAATTTAGAATTTGTTGTCTCATTAAACTAATTTAATAAAGCACATGTGTTGGATCAGTACACCTCCCTCCTGACCTTTATTACTTGCCATCAAGTGAAAACGAAATTTCCCATGCTGGGAAATAAAGACTTAGCTGAACTATATGACCTAATTTTAAACATGTTGCAGTGTAATAACTTTGGTATTGACCTGTGAGAAAGTAAAGAATAACGCTACACACAATTAAAATACCCCACAGTTAATTTGGACTTAGAATACTTTACTCCTGGTTAATATACTGGAGTAAGGACAATGATAAGTAATGTAAAGTCATTTGATTCAGTAGAAGCTTCTACAGTTTTCTATTTTTCTATTTCCATTATAAATCATTATTATATAGATTATATTCGGCTCATTATACTGCATGTACTGTAGGTCTACATGAAAGATTGCTCTAATCCAATTATTAGACTCAGTACATTGCCCCATTTCAAGATGGATTTTCCTGAACCACTTGTTCAGGCATGGCCATTTTCATTAAAGTCAACACATTCACTGGTTGGTGGCATTTTACTTTAAGTTATGTACACAAGGCTTTCATAAGTGTATCATATCCTCATGAAGATGAACATAGTCACATCAGACATGATATAATGTGCATAATGAATATTAGATGAGACTTTATAAGGCTGCAGAGCAATATTTCTCAGTTTAAGCTTTAAATCAATAATTAAACCAGTAAAAAAAACACATCACCATCAATACATGTAGAGTTACAGGGTTGATTATTTATTTAAAACTTCAGCGGCTGAACTTAAAACTGCCATCCTTATTTTCAGTGAACTGTATTGTTTCAGCAGTATGTAGAGATAAACTAAACCCGGATGATGCAGTGCTTCCAGGAAAACAAAAAATTCAGCCATTTTCAAAGGTTAACATCTACCCTGCCAAACATGTCACAGCCTAAAGATGACTGAACACAACATTTCTTTTTTTTTTATCTCTCTACTATGGTAGAGATGTTTTATAAAGGCGTACATAGAAAAAATTCAGCATTAATACTGTGCATTTAATATTTTTTTAACATTTGTGTTGCCCATCAAACCATCATGACAAAGTCACATCCAGTTCATCAAACATTCTAAACATACATTTGTCACATTGTAAAGAGATTACACATTTTTGTGTAAAAGTTACAACGACACTAATTCCTAATAGTGACTAGTGACCACTGATATTCAAATCATCAAAAAAAAAAAACAGTGCCAGTGTATTTACAGAGGGCAACATGTACAAGACGTTATGTGACTATTTGATTCACCCAAAGAGACACCAGTTACCCTGTAGCTCTAACTGCAGGTGGAAAAAGGTCCCAGTCAGGGCCCTGTGCTCGTGCACTGATTGACCTTTTATAAAATCTGCAGTACATGTTATGCCTGCAGACACACTGCCTGGGTGCCGCATTGTCTTCTGCCAGCCTTTTGTGATAGTGGGCTGACAGGAAGAGACACAGATAACTCCTGACTGCCTTTTTGTGTCAGTGTTGATTAAAACACTGCTGACTGCTGTACTTGACATGATGTGGTCACTTTCTCTCATCTCCTCTCATTAGTTGTCAGATCTTATCAATCTAATGTCTGCACACAAAAGGAGATGAAAAACAACTACAGTACTAATCTTTGCAGTGAAGTAACTAATTACATTTTACAGTGAGACCCAATTTCTATATGTGGCAGTGTTACCACTGTACAGACTTGGCCAGCAATTTTTAGTTAGTTAGACATTTATTGTATAATGCAATGCCCCAAATATAATATATATGCACCCAGACTCAGAAAGTCAGGCAGGCATGTAATATAAATACTAACATAAAATAAAAAAGCAGTGGTTCAAATAGAGATCTTATGTTGAGTTTATTGCTCTAAAAAGCCTTCTATAGTATGTCCATGGATTGTTCATTATGTGAATCCCAAAGTCCACTGCAATTACCGGTCTGACAGAGATTGATGCACTGAGACAGATTCCTTCATTTGATGCAGTGAAATGTAAGGGGAGCTTGTTAGTTTGAGGAGCAGAGGTTGTGTTGCATGAATAATGATTGATGAGTCATCACTGACCAAGGCACCCCTCGATGGCCCCACAACAGCCCCTTAACATTCTCCAAAACACAGAAATGTACTTTCAGAGATTTGTTTCTCTGGATGTCTTTTTCTCTGGTTTGCATCAGCTTTGTTGTTCTAAACAATGTCTCTTTGGATTGTTATTGCAAATACAAATGAGACAATGCAATCGGTCAGTCATGGGGCCATGTCTGAATTAGATTCCATTGTGTTGCAAATTGTCTTAATAATCACGAGTTTCCAATTTGTTTATTGATTTATTATCCTGTGAAACAAACAGAAAATATCAGAAATTCCAAATGCTTTTGAAAAAAAAATGTGAAAAAGTTGTTTACAGCAACATTCACAGTAATGCAGAAAATAGTTTAAATGTTTTCTCCTTTTTCTATTTCTGTCTTAGTCAAAAACTTTCTTCATTACACACTTCCTTAAAACTTACAAAATATAGCAATAATGGAGAGTTTATTTAGAAGATTACAGCTACTTCTGCTCAGGCAGAAATGTTCAGAGGAACAATTACTGAACGGTGACACATGCGCAAGCACACAACAGATGTTGATGGAAACATAAACTAGAGCCTATTTTAACAGCACATCATTGAGGGCCAGTACTTCCTTCTTCAGGTCACTGAGACTCTCACCCAAGTTTACCGGTCCAGCACACAGCTGACGGCTGAAATAAACTGTTGGAAAACTCTTTAGCCTAAAGTCTTTTAGTCTGAGGTCCTCTCTGCTGTGGTGGTGACATACTGCAGGTATCATTGGGAAGTAACAGAATAAAGGAATTCCAAATAATGGTGCATTTAATTCAATACAGGTATGACACATAATAAACAGACAATACTGAGAGGCAGACTTAAAATGCTGGAAGCAATTGAAAGAATATGGTGCTTGCCTCTTGCTCAAACAGGGGAAGAGGAAGGGAAGGGAAAAATACTTTTTATGGCTCTTGAAGTGCAAACATCCTGGAATCCTGAATAGTCATGGCTGGGGAATGATATTAACAATCTACAAATTACAGCCTACTGAAATGGTCAGTTTCCCATTTATATTTTTTCATTTATAGGCTTTCAATGGATCACAGATGAAGTCTCACCATGTTCTAATTGTTTTACACATTTTTGTTGTCCAAATGAATGATTCTGAGCAATTAAAAAATCACTAAAATTAGTTGTTGTTGTTTTTTAAAATACATATAAAGCTGTTGGTCTAATTTAATAGACATATGAACTGTGGAACAGTTCATTGCTTTGGACATCATTATTTTAGATGTGATTGTGCACACATTTTCACTATTGTGATATATTGGCATATCAGAAAATATCCTTATTAATACCATGATAGTGATTTTAGCAATAGCATATTCAGTCCCGGTGGTCATGCTGATCATTTTGTTTTCATTTGCCAAGTTTTTAAGATATTCAACACTGTGGCTTCTGCCACCAACCCAATACAACAGAGGTTAATTGAATTTAATGTGTATTCCTCAATGCATTGAAAAATGCAAATAAACTCAAATAAATAAAACTCAGTAGAAACATTTATTGCTAGAAGCAATATCTCAGTCAGTGAATATAATCCACAGATGTTGTTGCAAACATTTTTATCAGAAACTATTTTCTATCAAATGTAAAAATTAAAAAAAAAAAAAAAAGCCCAAGCCCTCAAGACTTAATTTTAAAAGTTATATTGTGTAGGGTCTCCCCACAGAATATTATATAACAGCTCTCATACATAATAAAAAAAAATTGTGGGTGAAAGAAGTAAATAATTTATTCAGTCTGACAATTTGGGGGGGTTATTCTAAGTGGAGTGTTTTATCATCCACCAAAGATAACATCATTAATTCCATCCATTAGTCACAAGGCAAATTAATTTTACTTTTCAAAGTGATGAAATGTACCGGACTAGCTGGTGAGTCATTATTTTCTGTAACATGGAGGACAAAGAGGCCTTAAAGTGCTGATTTGCGGAAAGTATGGCAGCTCCCTACTCAGAAGCACAAAAACAAGCAGCACTTTTTTAGAGAGGTGAAGAGTAGGGCATGGCTACCTGCCCTCATCTACCAGATGAAATCTAAGCAGAGAGCAATGTTCTCTCTGAATGTGAGCTCATCCAATTAAACTCTTCATATTAGACCTGTCTAGTCCCTGGCTTCAGCACAAATGTTTAACACACAAAAAACTCACCTCAAGCATGAAACAATACCGCTTTGTAATCGGTCTATTGACAAGCAATGATTGTCACTGATACATTAGTGGTAATAGCATTTGTGTAGTGCGTCAGGTCAAGTTTACGTGCACGAGAGGCATTTGCTTTAAGTCAGATTTGAGGTAACTGGGCATGATGGTGTCATCAGAGTCTGGGAGACACAGTAATCCAGATGGCAGACGGGGCCTGACCCTGCGGGAGGACAGTAAGCCACTTAACTGTAATGCAGGGTGAGAGTGGCAAAGGATGCTTTAAAACCAAGTTGAATTTACAAACAACATTCAGGTTCTATGGATTTCTGCAGGCGTCATGTTCCACCATGACAGATACAGTACAAAAAGAAGAAAAACACAGTTGCGCACTGAGTGGGATAATTGACCTCATCTGTATGAAGTGCTGATCATGCAGTTCCTGTGACGAAGCCTTGAAGAGGATATCCAGTCACATGCTTCCTCAAACATTACAGTATACTGCAGATTTAGGGCTCTAGTCTGTACTCCTCTGTCAGTGTCAGTGTCTAATATTTCTGTCAGTGCTATTTTTAATATTTCAACTCATGGATTACCTTTGTTATTTTTAGATTTGTCAGTCTTAAGAAGGTTTTAATACATCTTGAACCCTTTATGGCTTTTCAACAGAGGTTTGTAATGTTGCATAGTTAAACCATCTGCAATGAGTTCATTGATGTTGTCTTTGTGCATGCGCAACGGAGCTGCTGTCAGGGAGAGACTGTTTTTAAAGAAAGATCCTCTTTCTGTGGTGAGGTGAGTGGGAGGAACTGAGACGAGGAGGGCTGTTGAGGGAACAGGCAGGCAGTGAGGAAAGGAAGGGAAGGCGGGAGGAGGGGGACTGTTGCAGCCCTAAAGGCAGCAGCCAGCCAGCCGAGAGGGGAGGAGTCTGAGGGCTTTGGCTCCTCGAGCTTCTTCCTGATGTCACTGTTCAGCTGCTGTAATTCAGAGTCCATGTGAAGGGAAGACAGCCTGGGGAAGGAGGGCTTTCGAGGGGAGACAAGGGGAGGGGGGTTGCAGAGAGGGTCGGGGAAGGGCTGGTTGTGTGGACAGTGAAAGGGCTCGGCAGACCTCCTCAGTCAGTAGGCCTTATAATCACTTGGCAAGGACCAACAATGGGGCCTGCGTGCCTGAGAAAATCCCCATCTGCAAGACGTCTGTGGCTGAGATCAGGGCTGCTGATGCTATGAGTGCATTTATGTGGTGTAGAGAGAGCGAGGGGAGAAAGGAGAGGACAATAGATGTGGGGTGGTGAGTTGTGAGCAGAGCTGGAATGCCATTGTTAGAGCTCGCTGCTCTGTGTTGCAGAGGGACAGCTGCTTCTGAGGCCTGTTTGCTCATGTGAGACAGGCAACCCAGCTCACCGTGAATTTCCCCCCCTATCTCCCCATAGACAGACAGACAGGTGGCGGTGCCTGAACTCAGCCAGCTGGGAGTCAAGGGAAGGAACTAGGAGGAATTCTGGGAGTGGCGTTTTTAAGCTTCCTCTTTCCTCTCCTTAGTCTTAAAGAAAAATGGCCTAACTATATTTGTCAAGGCACTGCTCAGAGCTGAAAGATAGAGTGGTAAGCTTTAGTTCTTGGTGCTGGGTGGTGTGCAGGCCTGATAGTTAGCTCCATCCTAGGTCAGACTGAGTTGTGTAGATGCAAGCCTTGTTGTTGGAACAGTGGATGAAAGATGAGGCGAGGCTGAAGAGTTATACAGATATGGGGCTGTGACGCATGAAAAGGGGGTGGGTGAGTTAATTTTGCTTTCTAAGGAGAGGTCTGTGTGTGTTTTCTCAGGATTTATTTGAGCTATAGACCTTGGCTCTTTACTTTGATATTCATATTAACAATTACAGTTATCCAACATTAAAACTAAAAGTGACATTTTCTTTGGGTGTCATCATCTTTATCCCCTGTCATCAAGCTTTAGTGTGATGGAATCCTTTCTCAGCTACATGAAACCCTGAAATTTATCACATCATCAGTAACTGAACAATGATGTTTTACAGTTACCAATGATCTACTGATGATACATTCTGATTATAAGACTTTGGGGCCAAAGATAAGATTTGTGTTTGCTTTTAGACTTTGGTTTGCAGTTGACTCGAGTCAAACATGATGGTTGTGAAATCTATATTTCAAGTTCTACTTCTGTCAGGATACCAGTGATTATACTACCCCTATACTTTAACTTCATGCATATCCTTCCTTTGTGGTCTATCTGAAGCTATAAATGTAAATTCAGCACAGTTCAGCTTTTCATATAAATATCTCCTTATTCTTATGTTCTTTGTTCAGGAAGTGTATCTTATTCACTTTTTGTTTGAAACAATTAATTGCTAGTTATTAATTGCTAGTTGTTAATTCCACATATCAGTGCTTTTCATGGCAGAGTTTGTCAGACATCACTCCTTGAATTTTCATATCAGTACTTTCTTTCTAAATTCCACCCATCTGTGATGACATTAATTTGAAATGGATGGAGACAATCCAGTCTTAAGGTTATTAGAGGATGGTGCAGGTCAGACGGGGTCAGTGACAGCAAAGAGCAGTTTCTGAAATGAAGTGAAAACTACAGTGGCTACTGATGTGCACTCTGCAATGTCCCAGGTTCCTGACCAAAGGTATCTTAGAAGATATCTGGGAAAAAATCTGAAAAAACAAAGGTCTTAATAGTTACTACTGCTATTACTACTACTAGTACTTAGTTGTCAGACTTAGTACAGCTGAATTAAACAAATATATTTAAGTAGTACTGTTATAAACAAGCTAAACACATAAGCAGACCAATGACTGAAATGTTGCTAATGTCACATGAAATATAGATTGATGCTATCTTTGTAAGCAGTGTTCAGCGACCACATCAAAGCAGTGTGTCTGTGTTTTAGGAGTTCATGTAATCCTTTACGTGCTTATGTACAATATGACAGATGTACAACATGTCATTGGCACACTGGGATAATCTGTGCTTGACCCAGTGATACAATTTCATGTAACAGCAATTCTGCCATCTGAGCGGACAGCCAGAAGGCATCCACTCATCTGGGATTCAACTAATATTAAATAATAAAACAGAGGACATTCTGTATCATAGAACATTTCCGGATATTACACAAGATGCGTCTAAGCATTTTTTGTCTACAGCATATTTATATACACATATCCTACACTTCTAATACCCCTGTAAACACAGGCATGTTGGCTCCTAGACTGCATTGTTGCCTCGGCTGAGAGTTCTGCCCTGAGGTGTTTATCACATGTATTCATTTTTCTTCCACAGCATTAGCTTGATTAGGATTTTCACTTATAAAGTCAACAACCTCTGGCTAAGTGGGTGTTTGTGAAAAAATAGTTTCATCCTACTGACACAGATTTAATAAAGGAGGGAGAAACATAAAATGCCAGCAGAATGCTAAGATCATTATGACTCATTTCTTCCTTGTGCTCATGCTGTGAGTAAGCGAATACGCCCTCCTTAGACTGTTTGAATGCTTCCTCAAGCCTTTCTTGACCCTTCTCCCTTTTCTTCCACCCTGTGTGTGCAGGTTAAGTGGTCCCTGTGCCCCCTTTGAATGTCTGTCACTATGGCTAAGCGTGAGACCGGCAGCACTAGCCCTGTGGTCAGGCAGATAGACAAGCAGTTCCTGGTCTGCAGCATCTGTCTCGACCATTATCACAACCCCAAGGTGCTGCCCTGCCTGCACACCTTCTGTGAGAAGTAAGTTCTTTATCAATTAATCTTTATTTGTACAACACCTTTCATATAGGTGCAGTTCCAAGTGCTTTACAGGTGACTAACGAACTAATAAGATTAATATGACTGTAGAAAGATAGGCAGTAAAACAATAGGAGACGAATGAAAGAGAGAAAAAATAAGAGATGAAATTCCAGTAAGAGCCATAAAACATTTTTACGCAAAATTCAAAGATGAGACAGCTTTTAACAATTTAGGTCTATTTTAGGCCAAGATTTACTGGAATTTAAGATGATGATACTTTTAGTATTAACGGTTTGTTTAGACACAGTGGAGAACAGAAAGTACGTGCTTTAGTGCATATTTTTCTTGTATTCCATCTGTCTTTACCAAGTTCTTTAACCGGGGTGCAATTAGGAGATATTTAAAGAAATACTCTATATAATGTGTAATGGCCCAAAATCACGTCACTTACACAAGTAGTTCTCTCATCATTGTGGCTTTTTGTGTAATGTAAGACACCAACAGTTTGAGCTTTGAGCTCGGCCACAAGAAAGCAGACTGCATTCTTTATGTCACAGGACCGTTGGCAGCAAGCACTGATTTCCACAGCTTGTTCACTCATGGACAGATAGTACAGTTATTTGAATATTTTGGTGCTGTCTGTTGTACCCAGTACAAAATGTTAGCACCAGAATCTTATTTTCTCCCGAGGAAGTATATAAATATTTGCATTTTTACACTATGTTGACCCTGGAAGATGTGCTAAATGTCACTCTCAATCCCTTTTCTAATCCATCTCCTATAAATGTTGTTTCTTTGTAGATGCCTACAGAACTATATCCCTCCTCAGTCTCTGACACTGTCATGCCCAGTATGCAGACAGACTTCTATCTTGCCAGAGAAGGGTGTGGCCGCCCTGCAGAACAACTTCTTCATCACAAACCTAATGGAAGTGTTACAGCGGGACCCAGAGTGCAGCCGACCTGAGGCCGGCAATGTTCTTGAGTCAGCCAGTGCGGCCACAGCTTGCCAGCCCCTTTCGTGCCCCAACCATGAGGGAAAGGTACGTTAAAACAACAGGACTGAAGGTGTTTCATAGTATGTCAGATTTATGAGAAATCACCCACAGGCTCATGACAACACTGTCCACTGTTACATCACTGTGCTTCATCTACATATTTAATATTCTTTTCTTATATATTTTCAAATTTACGAGCAAACTTAACCACAGAAATAAGATGTTCAGTTGTCGCTCCACTGCACCCTCTGCAGGTGATGGAGTTCTACTGCGAGTCATGTGAAACAGCCATGTGTCTGGAGTGTACAGAAGGAGAACATAGGGAACATGTGACAGTTCCTCTGAGGGATGTGCTGGAGCAGCATAAGACAGCCCTGAAAAATCAGCTGGACGCTGTGCGCAACAGGTACGCTTTCATCCATAATGAATGATATAATTGCATTTAGAAGATCTTGGAAGTATGTGAAATATAAAGGATGTTAGTTTGAAAGTTGCATTCTTCATCTTTCCTTCCTGTGGCAGACTACCTCAGCTGACGGCTGCCATTGAGCTTGTGAATGAGATCTCCAAGCAGCTTACAGAGAGGAAAAATGGGGCAGTGACTGAAATCAGTAACACTTTTGATGAGCTGGAGAAGGCCTTACATCAACGCAAGAATGCTCTTATTACTGAGGTGGAAAACATCTGCAGTACCAAGCAGAAGGTCAGAGGTCCCTGTGATTTTTTTTTCTTTTAATGGGAGGGATTGTAAATTTACTGTAATGTTCCACATTTTAGTAGAAACCCCACTGACTTTGTGCCTTCTAATCTGTGGGTGTTTCTAGGTGCTTCAAGCCCAGCTGACCTCTCTGCTTCAAGGTAAAGAGAACATTCAAAGCAGCTGCAACTTCACAGAGCAGGCCTTGAGCCATGGCAGTGCCACTGAGGTCCTGTTGGTCCAGAAACAGATGGGTGAGCGGGTCAGTGCCCTGGCGCGTCACAGCTTTCCTGAGTATCCCCATGAGAATGGACATCTGGAATGCCAGGTAGAAACGGATGGGCTACGGCGCTCCATCCAAAACCTGGGAGTCCTGATCACAACAGGAGCTGTGGGCCATACAAGCGTTGCCACTGGTGAAGGCCTGAGACATACACTGGTTGGCCAGCACACCACCGTCACAGTCACTACTAAAGATAAGGAGGGAGAACTGGTGAAGACTGGTAATGCTGCTCTGAGGGCAGAGATTGTCTCTGCAGATGGAGTGTGCACTGAGGCTGAGGTGGTAGACAACAAGAACGGCACCTATGAGGTTGGATATACCATTCGCTCGGAGGGAGAGTTCACCTTCTCTTTGCTGCTATATGAACAGCCTGTGAGGGGGAGTCCGTTCCGTTTGCGTGCTGTCAAACCTTCAGATGTCCTGCAGTCACCAGATGATGTGAAGAGAAGAGTGAAGTCCCCGAGTGGAGGAGGAGGTCATGTTCGACAGAAGGCTGTGCGGAGGCCCTCCAGTATGTACAGCACCACCAAGAAAAAGGAGAACCCAATAGAGGATGAGCTGATCTACAGAGTGGGTGGGTGAATAACTGTCTAGTTCTGATGTTAATTATGGTCACTGCTGCCTGATCTGTAAGATGTTGAGCACACACGCACTCATATCTCTTAATAGTCTGAGTACCTGATAAGGCAGAGTATTCAATTTTAGACCTCCTCTGTGGCACAAAATGGTTTTCTCTCTTTCCTCTATCTGTTCAGACTGTCAAAACACAAAAGTAAAAGCTGAAATTTTCAATATGTCAACCCGAGTAGAAGAACTGAGCCGTACATTATTTTTAAACATGTATAGCTCTTAAGCAGCCTGATGTATCATTGATATGACAGGAACAAGAGGGCGAGATAAAGGAGAATTCACAAACCTACAAGGCATCTCCACCTCCAGCAATGGCCGGATTGTGGTGGCAGACAGCAACAACCAGTGTATACAGGTCAGTCACAGTCTCTTGTGCTGCAATAAAAA
The DNA here is from genome assembly GCF_910596095.1 of Thunnus maccoyii. NCBI lineage: Eukaryota > Metazoa > Chordata > Actinopteri > Scombriformes > Scombridae > Thunnus > Thunnus maccoyii. The sequence goes on along the minus strand of NC_056538.1, from coordinate 26,049,498 downwards.
TTTAAACAAATATCTTATTGTTTAGGCTTTAGACTAATATGGTTTTGTCTTTTCCAGGTATTCTCAAATGATGGCCAGTTTAAGATGAGGTTTGGGGTCAGAGGTCGTTCACCAGGGCAGCTGCAGCGCCCCACAGGGGTCACAGTGGACATGAACGGTGACATTATTGTGGCAGATTACGACAACAGATGGATTAGCATCTTCTCCTCAGATGGCAAATTCAAGGTGAATGGTCTGGGCTGGGAAAAAATATATGTTTTTGCTGCACAAATTTAAAATGTGCCATTTACTGATCGAATTCTCCTATCTGTCACAGAACAAAATCGGTGCTGGACGACTGATGGGACCCAAAGGTGTGGCTGTGGATAAGAATGGACATATCATCACTGTTGATAACAAGGCCTGTTGTGTCTTCATCTTCCAGTCAAATGGGAAGCTGGTGACAAAGTTTGGAGCCAGAGGAACATCAGACAGACACTTTGCAGGTCTGTATGATTCTCATTCATATAAGTACTTTATATGAATATTTAATTTATGATGTTTCTCACAGGAACAGACTGAGATGCACAACGAATGATGCTTCATAAGTCAGAGCATGTGGTTGGGCCAGATTTACAGACTTTATTTATGTTTCATACTTTACAGGAATGTTCATTTGTACAAATCTCATTTATTTAGTGATCAGCATGTCTCTATACACCCTTTATTTTAGAGTCTAACCAAATGTGTACATGTATAGCAGATTGTTGTATTATAGACATCAATGTACTAGTAATGTTTATTTAATTTTGCATTTAAAGGCTTATACTGTAAACACACACCTGATCATCATATAATATAAAACAGAAACAAAATTCACAATGTACACTAATGCATGCAAAAGAAGTGATACTTGTCTTCATTAATAATTGATAGCATTTGCCTGCATTACTGGAATCCCTCATTGATATGGCTTCGTTTGTTGCACAGACAGTTTATCACCCGTTCTTTCGATTTCATTTCTCACATGGACCGTTTCTTTTCTTTTAGAAAAAAGTGGTGCAAACATTGCACTGGAACAAAAGCTTAGTAAATCTGGCCCTGTTTTCAGTAAGTAATGGATTCACTGTGAGTGTGAACTAACAAAAATAAATGTTTGTTCTTTTTTTCATGTTGGAACATAAGCTCTGTCACGTCTCTGTCAAGTATTCTCTCACTTCAACTCTCCGAGTCTCTTTGTGACCACTATGTGTCTTGTTTTCAAAGTCCAAAAATAGTGTGGAACTTCCTCTTGTATGTTGTAAAGCAGTAGATGACTCATCTTTCCTCTTTTTCTCTCTCTGCCCCCTCTGCTGCTTCCAGGTCCTCACTTTGTGGCCGTAAATAACAAAAATGAAATTGTGGTAACAGACTTCCATAACCATTCAGTCAAGGTATGGCTCGGTGCTAGTATGTGTAGTGTGTATGTAGTAGGTATACCAGTATGCATTGTAGGATAGCAAATTGCTTTCTGTGATTTCAACAATATGAATCCACAACATTCATTGCAAGTATTGTGAATAAATGCATATCTATAACATCTAAATTTCAATTAATATACCTGACAAAGCTACAGCAGATCTCTCCACCTATTTGTTTGTTTGTTTGTTCATTTACAGTCTCTTAGCACTGAGACTGGTCATTTGTGGATTATGTTTTGTAGAACCAACATCTTTTTTGTACAAGTTAACACATCAAAATGAAGTGGTTAGGGTATGGCTGCTACTGTGCCTGTTTGAATGTGTGTTAAACAAAGTTTTAATAGTATTTTTGTTTCCCAGTTTTCACATTCTTCATTTACTTGTATGTTTTGCCACATTTGAATGTCATTCTCCTAATTGTTTTCCTGTTTAAATCTATCATGCAGGTGTACAATGCAGATGGGGAGTTCCTGTATAAATTTGGCTCCCATGGAGAGGGGAATGGGCAGTTCAATGCTCCAACAGGCGTGGCTGTGGATGCCAATGGAAATATAATTGTTGCTGACTGGGGTAACAGTCGGATCCAGGTTAGCTTGTGTAAACTACATCTCATTAATAGCAGAAAGCACATTTGTTATCATATTGATCACTTATCTAACTTTTCTCACTGTGCTGCTTTACCAACCAGGTTTTCGACAGCTCAGGGTCCTTCCTGTCCTACATCAACACATCAGCGGACCCCCTTTACGGTCCCCAGGGCCTGGCCCTCACATCTGATGGTCATGTGGCAGTGGCAGACTCTGGGAACCACTGTTTCAAGGTCTACCGCTACCTGCAGTAAAGCTGCAACAGCCATCTTCACCACTGCAAGCACTGACAACGACACAACCAATGTATTCCACAGGGTGCAATGACCTTTCCAATACAGCCTTTTGATGTGCACATCAGCTGATCTCCCAGATATAATTAAAGTGTCTGAATCTGAGTTTACCCTTCTTATGATGTGTATTGAAGGATGTTTTTAAAGTTGAGTGATGTAGCGTCCTTGGGACAAGTAATGGACTTAAAGCTATGGACAGAACGTGCAAAAGCATTTTTGTGTGTTGTACGCTATTGATGGTATTATTAAACTACATCTGTGAGACCGGACAGGGTAGTAGATAGATTGAAGTATTTAATGAGCCATAACTTGTCCAACTGCATGAAGTTTTATTTTATCTTAATGCCTAGGCAACAACACAGTGTACCCATTGGTTGCTTTTCTCATTAACTAGTTAATGCTTACAGTGAAATGAACAGCGCTACACTTCTCCAGCAATTAAATGTAAAATTTCTTATTAACTGACATCTTACATAAAAATGTCACCACCATCTGTGCATTGATTTGCTGTATGTACTGTATATACATAAATGTATATTGTGTATATTAGATCACTCCGTACGTATGTGCTATGATTTTGAAACACACGGCCTTTCGGCTATTCAGAGAGCAGCAGTCAAAGATTCCAGGATTTCAAACATGTGTATGGCAGCTGTTAAAAAGTGTGCTTTTGAAACTTACCCAGCACACGCTGAAAAGAAAAGTGTCATATTTATTGCTAATGTAAGCAGCACATACTCATTTTTGTTAATATCTGTGGTTTTAAAGGGAAAAAAAACTATTGAAAAAAAAAAGCTAATTTATTTTATTTTATACACTAGCTCAGCATTTACAAATTATTTTTCTAAATTGATGTGCTTTTTTTCTTTGGAGCTTCACACTTTATCTGTTTCCTTAAAGGAATATTTCACCTTAAAACAGAATTCAGGATCCACCCCGACATCCTGAGGATTATGACCAGTGTTTGTGCACATGAGCAGCTCTTTTCCAAAGCTATGAACCCATCTCTGATTTTAGTGGAATACCCTCAAAAGTTATGTATTTGAAGCCTTTCTGTTCAGTATTAATGTTAGGCTACGATATAGACTCAACACTCGTTTGGCCTTTTACAATTAAAGAGCTTTACTTTATGGAAGTGCTGACAGTTATAAAACAGGAAGTACACACATATCTCAGGAAATACATCCAAATTAGATCACCATGTCAATAGAACAACTTCAAATATTGCTTCTTTTTATTCTTTCTTTCTTTTGAGGGAGAATTTTGGGGTGTGGTGAGAAAATTGTTAATTTGTGCAAATGCAGTCTTGATCCACATTCATAGGAATTAATGTGGTGGAATATGAGTTCTGTTTTAAAGTGTTTCTTTTTGGGTTTTCATATAGGAAACAGTTGCTAAGGTATTAAATGATAATTTATTAGATGACATTTGCCAGCAAACACATGCTTTAGAATACACTTGCCTATGATACTGTTGTAAGCTTTCTGAGTTTCTGCCTGCACTGCATCAAGCCATGACTCCCATGGAAAAACTCCTGTACCAGTAGAGCTGTTGCTGCTCGGCGCTCCCCCTGGTGTTCATTCTGTGTAACGTCATAAGAAAAACTGGTGCCACAGCAGAAGAGACCAGGTGTAGGAAGAAGGCAGCTTCCTCGTATGACATCATTACCCACAGCACTGTGCTAAACATCCAAACATCGACATTCATCTTCCCCAGTTTGGAGATTGTCTGGGCTACAGGATATGACCTGATTTCACCAGTTCAATCAACCAGGAAGCTGCTGTTTTTCATGCACCTGATCTGTTGTTTGACTTGTTGCCAAACAGAAGCCCAGACAGGGCTCACCTTTTAGAGATGTGTCCGAAGCATTTTACCCTACGCTGTTTGTCTCACAACAATACAAACATTTGGTTTTCTCTATGAATATGCACTGGTAATAAAAGCACATGGTTTACTGAGTTGTTTTGCAATATGTGACTACTCATTATGCTTGATTTACACAGAAGGGATTTGGATCTGTTGTCCATGCAGATTTATCACATAATCACTGAATGGTGGTAATGAAGAAATGATGAGTTAAGTATGCATACTGGGTCCACATAGAGCAGTAACTTCAAAATAGTTTGTAGAGTACTGCAAGCGTAAACATCTCTATGGCTCTGCTTCTCTCTTCTAAATAGTCCCTATACTCTGAATTTTGGCAAAATGGACTGATGCTCACTTGGATCAACACGTATATTTATAATTTTGTATATAGGAAGAGTTGCATTTTGAAAATTGTTGCTTCGAGGATGATTAGTCAAACTATTTAAGAAACTAATAGGAAAAAAACCAAAAACATAAAATTTCATAATGTTTTCTTGAAAAATTATTTATTTGCAGACCACGCTGTGCTTCTGGTCTATGTTACAAATACTTACAGCACATACAGTATGCATTTTTGAACAATAACCATTCCCAAAACATCCAAATGGTATATTTATAGGTAATACATATGTATATACATACATACATGTGCATAAAAAAGCTCAGAATGCACTCAAAGCATTAGAGTGGAGTAAAAGAACCACAGTACAGTGATGCAGTGTCAAACCAAGATTAGCAAGCAAATTGTGCACTAAAAAAAACAATCATACTTGGGGTAAACATTTTATGAAGGTATGGTATCACAGGTTGCATAGAATTTTTTTCCTCAACATAGAATGCAAATAAACCTAACATTGATGACAGGGAGTAGTGACTATAAAGTTAGTGTTACTGATATACAGTAGTATGAGGTAATCAGATGTTATGGCAGTCCGGTGCCTGGATCTTAAAAAAACAAAAAACAAGAAAACACTGTTACATGGAAAGCTTGTATGGTGTTTCATCTTATGCACATTGTTTTAATGCAAACATGGCACATAAACAGTATATGCGTAACATATATTAAAGTAAACAAATCTTACAAATAGGCTCAAATCAAAATTTAAAAAGGGAGATTAAATGATATATGATTTGTGTCGACACTAAATAACAAGCATTGAAAAATAAATAAATGCATTTAAAGCTAATGAATCAGGGATAATAGCTCTGGCGATAAAGACGATGATTTTGGGTAAATCATTTCTTTCCCTTTAAATGAAATCTGATAAACCTATTAGAAGATATTTCAAGGTTTTATAAAATTAAACAGTACAGTCAACACATACAGTAGCCCTGCTGTGACAGGGATTTCAAGTCCCATCTATCTCTACTAAGCTACAGTAGTCAACATTTAGAAATCTAGCCAACCAGTTGTGTCAATAGTGGAAAAAAATTGTTGCTGCTGGAAATAGTGGATCTGGAACTATTATTATACTACACCATACATTGCAGACCAGCTGTCTTGAAAGTGGCTTCAATACTACAGACTGTAACGATTTTACTTCTCTTATTTGATTCAGTGCCATGTGTCAATTTTAAGTTTGTGAAATCATAAAAAACAAATATTAGGGGGCATTTAACAATAACAATAACCTACTGCACTGATAAATACTGTTTTTCGTGGGATATACTGTAAAATACATAGTCAAACTGGTGGAAATACAGTAGATTAGGCGCACTTGTCACGATTCCATTCAAATCAGCATCTAGACATTTTTTACAAACAATCTTAAAATACAAAAATAAATGCATGCAAAAACATGAGCACAAGAAAACAATGTTTGAAATACTTTTTTCATTTGAGTGGATTTCTTATTGATCACACAGGACAATCATAACATACATTATAAAACCTCAAAATCCTATGATTTCTTAGGCACAAACTGAATCTAAGGACAAATCATTCTCTATAAGAACAGACAGGTTTGCCAGTGTGACCAAACTATGGACAGTGTCTTGACGCAGCAAATCAAACATACAAAGCCTGTTGTTGACAACTACTACAGTATGCAAAATATCCAGCTTCTCTTGACCTACTCAGTAAAACAGCAAATGCCATTCAAGTTAAGAGGCATTTCCTGTAGCACCTTTGGAAATGTAATCACACCTTTTTTGGATTAAGTGGCATCAAAAGCAAATCAATAAGTGAGTGCTGACAACTTGACAAGTGCCTTTAAACAGCTACTAACACAGTCAGTCTGCTAGTTAGTATCCAGATGTCTCCCTGGCCATGGAAGTGATGCAGTATTTCAGGTAGATTTCTGAATGGAATCAAAGCTCTTGTAGTTTGTGTCGCTTCACACACAATCTTCAATTTTTATCTAAATGTGAGGCACTTGCAAAATAAAAATGTTAACTAAAAATCTCAACCATCAGTCTGTTTGTTAGACCTCTGAGCTGTCACTGTTACTGAGGCCTTGTGTCATCATGGGCTCTGCGCTGCTGGAGCTTGTGGGCACCTCCTTTTTCTCCCGCTTGGACCGAACAAGCAACACGGCCACAATGATGATGAGTACCGTGAGGAGCAGCCCGACAAAGATACCAATGATCAACACTAGTCTGTCATCACTGTTGTCTTTCTGGTTGAGCTCCCTGGGGATGATCCCTTTGGTGAAGATCTCCCTCTCTGGGCTGGTCCTCCGCTGGCTGCTCCGGTCCAGTGCAATGTGCAAGATGTTGGTGCCACGGTTGTTGTTCACACCGATCTCCTCTATGACGTCTGGCACGTCATTGGCAGATCTTCTGGAGCGATTTTGACCCTTTGGTAGCACATTTGTGTGCTGGCTTAACACATGGTACTCCAGGCTTCGCTTCCCTATGCCCCGGTTAGCGTTGTCCCGAGAACGGACAGTGTAGATAGTGTGAATGTACCACTCTCTCCCTGCAGACACCTAAAAAAAGCAACAGTTATTGTTTCAAAAATGATACCTACATGTCATTTTTATGGTGCAGCTTTCTGCAGAGCACCAGTTTCTTTTGCTGACCCATAAGATTTCAGTGATAAAAGAAAATCAACCATAAAACTCTGTTAGAAATAAAAACCACTATCAGTGTAACTTCCCTTCTTGGACCCATTTTAATGCTTGGTGTGTTATTTTTCTGTATTGCAGTAAAAATGGTGAAATATAAACAATATAATGTAACCTCAAACATATAAAATATCTCCAGTGCAGTTACATGGATTTTGAAAGGAGGAAAGTTTTCTGCTGTTGGAAAATACTCATCAGGCTTGACATCCTGTTACTGACATTTTAGCAAGCCAAGAAAACTCAGACTCACTGACCAGAAGAAGCAATCAGTACTTGATGAAAGGGGGAGAGTCTGAGTCATACAGAATATATATATATGATCCTGTCATCGGAGGACATATAAAGGCCAGCCCCCACGGTGACAGGATTGTTCACTTTCAATAAGACTTCCATGTGCACGGATGCGGAAAGTGTTGGGTCATTGATTTTTTTCTCGGCTTGTTAATAAGATAGAGTCAAATGTCAATAGAAAAAAACATCTTTTAATGTCACCTTCTGTGACTTATCTATAGTACAGTACATTTTCATCCTGCGTTTCCACTTGCCCTTTACTCAGCAGGATGCCACAAGTTCACACCTGATTCCTGAGAGTTACAAGCCAGGCTCAGTTAAACTGGCACACAAAAATGTAAATTCCAGCTCAAAATAACTGGAAAATAACTCTGGAATGCATCCCAGATTGGTGAAATATGAGAATGTGGAGCATGTGAGAGTGTGTACTGAATGTGTTTCTTGTATTGGGCATATAAACTGACCTGGAATAGAGCTGAGGAATCCAATCTGAAACCATCTGACCCAGGTTGTCTCACTAGAGCTAAAGCACCAGGGTCATCCACTGCCAGGAAGGCGTTGAAAGCTACATTTCCAAACGACTTGGCCTGGGTCTCAGGCTGGGCCTTGTCCTTATGTGGACAGATCAAGTAGAGAGGAATATTTAGGTTTGGATAGACACAAAGCATGTGTGACATGATGAGAAATATACTGTTGTTACTCTTACAATTATTTTGAATCTGTAGAGTAGAGATGGAGCATCAGCCAGACAGCCAAATTCAAAGTTGCTGGGGTTGTATTTGGGGACGTATCCATCAGCTCCAGTACACAGGAAGACTTTCTCTATATTACAAATAAAAGAGTCGCCCAAGTTCTGCACTGGATCCACCATCACTCGGCCGTAGATTGAATCCCCTGAAGGAAGAGAAATACAATTTTCATCACAGCAAAACACATGTAACACATCACATGTGTATGAACCTGATGGTTTAGAGGAAAGTCTTACAGAAAAACTCAACTGATGTCCACTGATGCAGTTCTCTCAAATAATTTATTTTGTTTAGACTACAACAACAACCTCAGCTAAATCTGTTTTGTCAGTCTTCACAAAAATAGCTTTGTAACCCCACTTTGACAGCAGCTTCAAGGACTTTTCTAAGACTTTCAAGATCCTGTTTAGAGAAATGAAATTCAAGCTCTCTTAAGTAGCTTGTTTTATGAGATAAGACATGAAAGTGGCCTATTTCTTTTAATTTTATTTTTATCCTTTAGAGTCACAAAATAACGGGGGAACATTTCTGCTATATACATATATATATCACATTAACAGCCATCCTTGTTTTGTGTTTTTTCAAATCCACAAACATTCAAGAGCATTCATTTTATAACCATATGATTCTGCTTTACCCTGTGAGAAGGCAGTGTCACTCTCCTGTCCAAAGCCCATGGAGCCATCTGAGAGCCAGAGCGTCCGTTTAGAAAGTAAAATCATCTGTGTGTTCAGACTGAACTCAGCAGCTACGGGATCGCTAACCTAGAAACACATAACAGACAGACAGACAAATCCAAGCAAGGTTAATAATACAGACACATGGTAAACAATCTTTATTGAGCCCAGTCATCACACAACTGCAATTTATGTATAGTACATACCGTGTATCTGTAGTACATTTGTAGACTCTACAGTGTTAACATGGCATATTTTGAGACAATCCTCATTGGGGTAAACTCACAATTTTGCTTGTTTTTCAATACTCGACATCCCACTCTCTCTATATAATCATATTAATGATTTAAATACCTGGGGCTTGTATATGTTTTATACTTCACTCTAGTAATATTTATGCATTTGAATGATGATACATTTTTTTCTAATTTTCTCTGACATTTTATGGGCTAAACAATTAATTCATTTGGCTGCTTTGCCATTATCACTCTAGATTTTGTGTTGATGCTGGAGGTGGTTATTTGTTGGCACGAGGATCATGAGCTGGGTGCAGCTAAATGGATTAAAAAGGGGGGATGTTAATTACAGATCTGTTCCTGTTTATGTAAATGAGAGGAGTGAGTTGCAGTGAGTACTTGACTGGATGAAGTGAAAGCAGGAGTGAGCTTCCTCTTAAATGTTTCAACTGATGGGATAATGCAGAGATGCAAATATGAAAATATATGAGGGAATAGGAGCCAAGAGGTGTGACTTACAGGAAGTAATGACTAAATGAGATGGTGCTCATAAAGCAAATGTTTTAAATGCACAGTTGTAGTCAATATAAATCAATATATTATCAATACTTAATAATTTCTATTTGTATTGCTAAAATAGTTGCAGAGCACTACCAAGTGTTAAATTTTATATTATTGTTATATTTTGTATTAATTTTACATTTCATTCCTTATTTTGGCCCATATTTGGTTGCTTACACTGCATTTCTTAATGGATCCTATTTTTGCAGACTAAATTGCTCCACAAGGATCAATAAAGTTTCCTCATATTATTTTGAATGAGTGGACGTCACCTGCTGAAATCGGATATCCAGGTCGAAGGTAAGAGGCTCTCTGGGATTGCAGACAGGAGGGATGGTGTACTCCAGGCTGGGAGGAGAAGTACAAGGGACCAGCTTCACTGTGTACGTGCCAGAGTAGTCACGCACCTGACAGGGAAAATCATGTCCAGTAAGAATTATGTATAGAAAATAGAAAAAAAAATTTAAATTGCTCTTTTGAGAACAAAACGTTTCCTCACAGCAAAATCAGAGACAAACGTCCACTGCTGGATGGGCTGGTTGTAGGTTGGCTCATTCCTCACAAGACTAAGGTTAAAGGTCAAACCAGGGTGGTCCGCACACATGACCATGGAGGTGAGTGCTGAAGCTGATGACAATTTCATTGATTACATTACATTATATGTATCAGTATAATCAGCATACTAAAATCCTGTAAATGTGCTTTAAATATGCAATATGGCCAATAATATCAGACAAAGCATTTGTAAAATTATTAATTATCCAAAGCTAAAAGCTGAGTGAAACAGTACATGCAAAGCTTTTTTTCCTCTTCATTTCTTCTATTTTTTTTTCTTTTTTCAGAACTGTGGGTTATTTAAACTTGCATGCAAAATATTATGACGTGCTATCAAGCAGCATTATATACCACATCAAATTCAGAAACTACTACACTTCTGCGGTGTATTGTAACATACCTGGATGTGCAAAGACAAACAGGCCTCTGAATCGAGCCTCAGTGCGGAAGTTGACTACTAGTCGTCCCTGGTCATTTATACGCATGCTAGTTGGGTACAGGGCACCTGCAAAAACAGCCACAGATAGCTTTAAATTGGCTACTTAATTAATTTACGATATTTCATTCAGTTAACATAAACACAGTTTAAAGTAATCCTCAATTTTGTATTGCAGACTAATGTTAAGTCTTACCTTGTAGTTCTGCCTCTGGTGGGCTACCGATACCGTCCCTCCATAAGATGGCAGTGTCGTACACAAATGTGAGCCTCAGCTCTGACTGCAGGTCAAAGTGTTGCCAACCCCCTGCTCCCACAGGGGAGTGGAAGACATAGGACACATAAAGTGGGACTCGTAGGGTCACATAGGACTGGACCAAATTCAACACCTGCAGTGAAAACCAACATGCTGTGTCAGAGCAAAAATATGTATTTCTACTTCACAGTTTAACAGCTTTGTTATAATAATAGCAAGCCAGAAAATGCATGTACAACACCTCTGAAATTAAAAAACAATTTTCTACCATTATGGCTGATATAAGCAAGTTCAGTACAGAATACTGTAGTGCTTCATCAAGTCCACAGACTGAGTGGACTTGGCAGCACATATATTAGGGAACTTGTAGCACACATTACTGGGAAATGCCTAGAACTTCAAGTGGGCATTTATGTTTGCTTGATGGTGTAAAGCTATTAGATTTAACACTTTCATGGGCTCCTATTATGGATGAAGTACAGATTTTTAAAAATATTTTCAACTGAATAATTTCAAACTTCACCTAAAAATCAAATGTGTCCAAATCATGATGTATTGCTGTTTTCACTCAACATGAGAGGCAAAAAAAAAATGCTTTTATTTACATGTGTTACAGACATTCCTCCAGACATTTCTTCTGTAAAAGAGATGTCCTAAAATGCACAAAGGATTCCAAGTGGTGAAAGTCCTCAGAGGGAGCACTCTCTGGTATCTGCACTTTCCTCTGACCTGTGAGAGGTACCTGCCTGCACCGGCTCTGTGTACATGTGGAGACGTGCCTATGCCTCTGGGTGCTGAGAGCTCAGGCAAATGATTTGCAGAATGGCCTTCTGACACAACCTGCTGGGCCTTAATAGATTCCTGTGGTCCTGTTAAGCTGGGCACAAAGCCCCACACTGACACTGGCCCCGGCCTGCACAGAGTTGTCTCCTCTAAGCCTGTCTGTCCACTTAGACATGCACTCAGGTCACAGGGTGCCAACAAACGAAGACTGTTTCTTTTTCCATTGATCCTGCCTTAATGATCCCGAAACTGAACCTGTGACGCCTGAGTCTAAGCATCTACATACCGTCTTTTGCTCTGTTCCAGAGTAACCATAGCAACAAAATCTACATACAGAACAGTGCAAGAGCTGAATGTATACCATTCTGCCTCATGATGGAAAGATAATAGAGACAAAAATAGAGTCTTTATTGCTAGATGTGTGTTCGTCAGGATTTTGAGACTGTCCAAATAGATAGAGGGTCAAAATCATTCATCTTGTTTTTCTTTTTTAATTATTGGGTTAGCTCTGATCAATATGGTTACTAATCAATAAAGAACTACAGTCTGTCATGACCATTTATTGCAATGTATGTATATGATCAATTTCTCACCTCAAGGTATTACTGCTGACTGAGGTGAATTAATATTCCCGGCAGCAGCCTGCTTTCTTGTCAAGACATGTTTATTACTGCCATATTGACATTTACATCATGTGGCTACAGGCAACATTTGTTGAGAGTGAAAGATCACCTGGGTGATGTCTTTGTTGTTGTTTTATATAATGTATATAATGAATACTCTTGTTTTTCTTAATTGTGACTGCTTTGTCCCTATGTAATGTGCTTATTTAAATGCATTTTTCTTTGTTTTTTTGGGTTTTTTAAATATTTTGTATGTCAATTCTTTTGTGTTTTTGCTGGATTTATGCTTTGTACATGATTATTGATTTTACACTTTTTACACTTTTTGTTAATGGTTGTCTTGGTTGTGTATATGCAGAGCACCACTGGAAATTTCCAGTGAAATTTCCCCTGCTAAAATAAAGGCTATCTATCTATCTATTAAATAAACCTGAAGACATGTAAAATAAGAAATTCCTATTATAATAACAAACCAATATACACTACACTCATATACCTTCAGAGCCTAAATATATTTGCAAGTGCTATAGGGCTTTAATTAATAATCCTCAGTAGGGAGCATAGAGGAGGTTTTCACCATGATGTGCCCCGTGTACTCTTTCGGCCCTCCTTTATCAACACTCTACCTTAATTAACTGCAATTCAACTAACAGTAGGTTTCCAAGGTGAATGCAAATGTTCGAGGCTTTGAGGCATGTGTGCAAGAGGACTGTGAGTGCTTAAACATCTCCCTCTTCAGCTCCACATATAACAGCTGCTGTTGCTAAGAGCACATTGTGCACATGGAAAAACAGACCAACAGATTTTTATGAGGCTGCTGGTAATTGACTTGCCACTTTGACAAGACAAATAACTGGTCCTACTGGGAGTTAAAGGAAGCAGGGTGTCGGGTTAGTCATTACTACGGATGTTGACATGGGTCTCCAGACAATAATGGATAACTCCTCTATAGGCTGGTATTTACTTAAGGATTTTTAAAGGAAAACCAAGTAGAAAAGCAAGGTTTTCATATGCCTGTAAATTATTAATTAGGATTGAAAATCCATGAGGATTTTGTAATGAAAATGGGCAAGACTTGTTATAGGACAAAGCAGATCAGTAACTGCTGAGTCCACATTCCTGCTCTCAAGGGGGTCTGCAGCTTTATTAACTGACTCCCCGCACCTTATGTCTAGAGATGACAAAAGGGGTCAGAGGTGAACTGAAGCTCAAAGGTGGGGCTCCTTACCTGTCCATCAGTCCCGATGTTGCCTCCACAATCACTGAGCAGCTCAGACATGTCATAGTAGCTGGTGAATTCCCACAAACAAGCCTCCAAGTTGAGGTTTCTGTAGAATCGTAGTGTACTGGATCCTCTGAGGGAAGTGCTGTATTGGTAAGGTGCCGTCTCACCAATCACTTCTGGATTTTTGGTGGCCTCAGTGAGGAAGCCGTAGCGAGTCTTGACTTCAGCATAGTCCAACAAATTGGAGCAGCGATGGTTGCCAACACGAGTACCATCAGGGCTCAGCGTGAGCTCGAAGTTAGATAAGGATCGGGTGGACACTACAGGCAGCATACCTGAGGGAGGATATATACATAGCGGTTAGTAAGTGGAAGTGAAAGAGTGTAAGATTATCAATTAAGGAAAAACTAACTGATGTAGCTTCTTATAAAAATAATTTGGTTGATGAGTTACATGGGATGAGATTTCCCAGCTCAGGAGGTGAGTCAAACCAACAACCTGTTGGATTCGAGATATTTTATTTAGTTAAGTAATATTTTCACTGGTGAAACTCTGCTGTTCTTATGTACCATCAATGTGAGGCATGGTGACAGTTAGCTTGATGAGGTTGGGGTGGTCTGTGTCTTCTGCTCCAGTGTACCGTAGCTTGGCAGAGAAAGGCTCAGCCCCCACTGTGCCTACAACACGAGGCTGGCACATTCCTGCAAACACACCGTGACAAACAAACATCAAACATTTAGTTTCTCTAAAAATCCACCACAAAAAATTATTTTATCTTTCAGTTTTCTGACAGAGCAAGTATGGCAAGTACTGCAGTGGGAGAAGAAAACATTGCCAGCAGCTGCTTATTGTGTCGAGTCATTTCCATGAGAGAGAATTAGCTGCACTCACCCTCATCCATGCTGATGGACACTATAGGGCTACTGAGCTCCAGACCTTCATCTCCATTAGAGTTCACAGCCCTTGCGGCACACTGGACCCTAGAACCAGGCTGGAAGTAGACTGAATCCAGAGTGATGAGCTTGGACGTGGTAAAGAAGGTATCAAAGTCAGCTTCCCTCATTGGGCTGGTGACACCGTCCGAGCCTGTCGGGGCGCTGACAAGCCAACGATAACGGGTCAGGGTATTGTTGATGTTCTCACTTACACAGATAGAACCTGTTTTGTCATAGTCTGGGTGCTTGGGGTTACAGGCCTGAGGAAAATGGAAAGGAAGAGAAAATATGCTTGTCAGTGAAATCCACGCTAAAATCACTGCTGCAGTTAAAGTTATTCTGTATAGTGCTGATGAGCCCTCAAGGCAGCTGATAATTGAGCAAAGTATGCACATCTATTAAATACTAAATATCTCATTGACAGTATTTACATGTTTTTAAACTGCACTTGTGAGACAAAAAGCTTCAGTAAATGAATCATTAGCAGAGTAAAGGACAAAAAATATGTTGCTAAGTATTTATTGGTCAGTTAATTATCGGTTGGGACATACAGTGACACAAATAACAGGGTATCCAGCCACAGGGAGAGAGTCCTTGGTCCTGTCGATGTCATCATAATGCAGCAGAGAAACCACTCTGGGCACCGAGGGGAAGGTGACATCCGCCATGCTGCTGGTCTCCTCAATATAGATTATAGCTTTGCTCATCTGTTGATTGACAAGGAAGGGCAATTAAGAGGATGTTAAAGTTGAATGATATTAATGTGACAGCCAGCCAGGTAGTTAAACATCTGACAGTTAAATTAAATGTTAATTTGGCTTAATTTTCACCTTTGTCTCTGCCACCATGTTCTCATCAGGCTTCAGGTGCACAGTGAATGCCTCCCTCATTTCTCTGACACCATCATATAAAATCTCTACCTCCACATAGTGCTCTGTGTCACCTTCTTTGAACACAATTTCTGCAGAGAAACAAAGAAATTTCACAGATATTTCTTCAGCACACTTCAGATTATTTCTGGCCTGATAAAAGCACAGTCTAGCAGCACTCACCCTCAGATATAGGATGGTAGTCCTCCCCAGAAGTAGCGGATCCGTCCTTGGTGTGAACTCGAACAACAGAAACTTTGGAGGTATCTCCAACACGCAGCACCAGGATCTTCACCACAGATACTTGGCCACTTTCCTTTGGTTCATTCACACTGAATTTGGTCTCCCCAAACTTAATAATGGACTCTGAGAAAGGATGGCATATAGTTGCTTGTAAACTGTAACTGTAACATTAGAGTATACCATGAATTAAAGCAACTGTGAGTGGAATTTTTCAAATATGTAGCCCCGCGTAGTAATTCATAAATAAGTGATGTGTTAGATGAACAGGCTAAAAGCAACACACAGACCACATAAATATTGTTTGATTTTACTCACAAACACAATGTAATTATGCACATAATTATGCACATAGTGCCTTTAAATAGAACAATTGTAAAACAACACATATATATACTTACTGTCTGCATCATCTTTTATCTTGATAAGTGTTTCATTCTGCCCCCCAATAGATGCTCCAAATGGAGATTCACTTTTGGGGCTTCCCAACACAAGACGTAGCTCCTCCTCCTCTTCATGTTCCGTGTCATCAACTAGCACCAGTACACAAGGCTTTTCAATCTCTCCTGAGAAAAAAGTAAAGGGAAAATATATTGAGCAAAATGTCCTTTTAATTAATTTAACCAAGTAAAGACAACAAAAGTAAGCAAACAGATATGTTACTATACAACCTGGTAAGAAGGTGATGATGGAGGCATCTGTGTTGGGTCTCTCATTGAAATCCATCATGACCTGGGCTGTCCCCTGCCTGCTGTAGCATCGTACTGTGGACTTATAGCTGATATCACCACTGCGGTATACAGTAGCCGAGATCTGCCCTGAGTTCTCATTGCCCACATACACAGCATCACGGAACTGGACCTTTGGCACTAGAACAACACAATTCAACCCATAAATCAACACCGTTAACAGTACAAATACCATGAATCACTAAATTTCACAAAATCACTAAACATTTGAATAAATTCAGATTATAACCAAGATATTCACGCACAGTCTGAAACAGAGTCGTTGATGAGGATGGTAGCCTTGTTCGGCTCCCCAAGGATCCCATTCATGGGCATCCGGAGTACCAGTTCAAACTTTTCTGGCCCCTCCAGCACCGGCTGGCCCAGGTCATCCAGGATGGCAACACGAAATGTCTGCATGGTGACCCCTGGTGCAAAGTCCAGATTCCGGCTGATCCCCACATAATCCACACCAGCTGCTCCACAAAACAATATAGGTCAAGCATGGAGTGCTTATGGAATATAGTGGACATAACACATATGGACAGTACTTTCTCTTATTTCAACAGCTGTTCTCATGTTACTTCATAATTCATTTGTGAATGTCAGGCAGAGAGCAAGATGAAAGGATATACCCCACGTGCTGACGAAATGACGCTTTCTATCTCATGGTCAATAGCCGTGAACAGTTGGAATTTGTTGCGTGATAAAAGGAGCGCTGCTAGAAACTGGATATCTCCCCAAGCGCAAACAGGTTATTCATTTGCCATTCTTTGAAGAGACTGGGTATTGAGAGCTCACCCTTTGCCCACAGGCTTTTCTCATGTACTTATGACCCAGTTATGTGAGTAAGTGTGGTCTTGCATTTCTATCACACTGCATATGATTAGATGCTAGTTATTTTTTTACTGTTATAAGGCAGGCAAGAGCAGAGATGTTAAGAATCTGTGCAAGGGGGAGAGGACTGCCTAGGGGCGGGAGATAATAGAGGTTGTAGGGAAAGCTTGAGGAGATAGTAACCAGACTTTAAGTCCAAAGCACTTACCAACGTGCACAACAATCGGACTGCATTCCTAAAGCTCTGTCCTCACTCAAACTACTATTATCCTCACAACACTGTGTATATCCAATACCTACAAGGCAATGGCCCAACAGAGAAGCACTGTCTTTTCAAACCTAAAACAATGTTTACATTCCCCAGGTCACCCACCCCATATATCCAGTGTTAACATTTCCTTGGACTCTTGAGCTCAGGAAAACAGAGTGACAGGGTGACGACTTAAGTCTATTGTTTTCTGTGGTTTACATTTCTCTAAGCACTAACTAGCTAAAGCTGTCAAAGAAAGGCGCCTCGCAGGGATACGTACCCTCAGCCGAGACAGGATCTGTCTTTCTGGAGCGCACTGTGACGGTTCCTCCTTTGGAAAGATCAGTTCCTGTCCTCCACACCTGCACTTCCACAAAGCCATCACTCTCATCCACGTGGTAGTCTGTGTTGCCAAAGTAGAAGACAGGAGCTGGAAAGAACAACAGAGGAAGAAATGAAGATTATGAGGAAAAGCGCACAGGAGGATGTAATCCATAATCATCTTTTACTTGTTTCACAACAGGATATTTGAATGCCTGGTGTAATTGCTGAGTTGAATCTGTAATAGCTAGCGTACTCTGTAAGATTACCACTGATTACAGGAGAAATTGAGGGAATGTTTCCATTGAAACACCAACAGGTAGCCAACTCTGTAATTGTAGCTCTTAAACAACACTTTCTAACTTCCTGGAATGATGTTTTGGGGGGATTTCTACATCTGCAAGTATTAAAAAAAACAAAAAGCAACCTGAAGGCAGAGCTGGTATTGATTTCCTAGTTTGGTCTAGATGAGCCTGTTGGTGTAGCTGACTTTGATAGTGATGGGTCTGAGAGGCAGACAGGAGGCTTGACAGGAGGTCTGGGGGATGTAGAGCTTGATGTGCCAGCCCAGGCCTGCCTGACTGCAATTAGTGTTTCTATGAGCTGAGATTCCACTGCAGCCAAACTCACCCACTGTTATTCGATTTAACCCTTTCAGAGCCTGTTTCCTCTCAACAATATACATGTCATGCTGCTTGTAAAATGGTTGCTTAAGGGCTTGGACCTCTGTGTATGTTCCCTTTGGGAGGTGCAGTCAGCTACTGAAGCACTGTATGAACTGCCATCACAAGGAGACTTTTTATGAACTTAAACTGCAGGAAGTCAGTCATAGTACATTATAGCAATACAGAAATAACCTGAGCAGTCAAAAGTTGAAACCAATCCAAAGAAGCAATTTTTATCTACGAAATGCACACATTCTTATAATTGATAAAATACATCATTTTTATGACTAATGGGAACAAGCTACTGATGAGCAGTTAAAACCTTGTTCTTTTGAGAGAAACTGTGACCAAATAATGAATAAATTAAGTGAATAGTGATGGCCATGGGCAAAGTTGTGGTTTCCATGACAATGGAGCTCAGTACCTACAAAGCTGTACTTCGCAGTTTCTCATCACACAGTGTGAGGCAAAAAGGAGAGTTGGGATGTGGACCTGAGTGATAAATTCACTGAACAAGAACAAATCCATACTGCTGTAACTCCTTGTACACACACAACTGTGTAGCCACTTCTGACTCCAACACCATCACCAAGTTTGCCAACGACACAGCTGTGGTGGGCTTGATCACAGATAACAATGAAAAGACCTACATGACGGAAGTAGAGGAGCTGACCCGCTGGTGTCAGGACAACAACCTACTCCTGAATGTCAGCTAGACTAAGGAGCTGATAGTGGACTTTAGGAAGAAGCAAGGAAGGAACTACACCTCCCTTAACATCAACAGGTCCTCGTTGGAGAGGGTGGACAGCTTCAAGTACCTTGGTGTCTACATCACCGAGGGCCTGACCTGGGCGCTGCATACTAATCAGTGGTGAGAAAGGCAAGGCAGAGACCTTTTCACCTCAGATGCTTGAAGAAATTCCAGGTGTCCCCTCAAATACTGAGGAATTTCTACCCCTGCACCATCAAGAGCCTACTAACAGGGAACATCACTGCCTGGTACGGAAACAGCACCACAAGGCCCTGCAAAGAATAGTTAGCTCGGCTGAACATACAATAGGCAGTGCTCTACCCTGCCTAAAGGATATTTACAACAGGTGCTGCAAGACTAAGGCTAGGAGAATCGTTAAGGATCCCAACCACCCATATAACAGCCTTTTCTCCCTGCTGTGGTTGGAAAGAGGGTACCGGATACACCAGACCAGCAGTGAGAGGCTGAAGAGCAAAATCTACCCCAAACCATACATCATATTTATTAATTACTAACCCTGTTTTATTTAAACTCTTTAATGCACAAATTGAAGGAACTGGCAGGATTATGTTTCACTGTGATTGTACCTTATTTGCTTACATGTGACAAATAAACTTGATTGATTGATTAATTAATTGATTATGTTATCTAATGAAACCAGAATAAAATAGCCGGGGAAAAAAAAAGATTAACTATATAAAACTGTCAGTCAACAGCGCTGCCAGGCACAATTACTGATCATAAAAAACACTGTTTATCATTTTGCACTATATAATTATTGTTCCAAGTAATGCAGCCTGAGATTATATTGAATACCATATTTTGAGGCAGCCTGCCTTGGCAGTAACATCCCTATATTAGATAAGACAAGATAAGACAAGTTCTAAAAGGGAAATAGTCTTTTTAGGCAAAGTCTTGGGAATTGTGGTTCTGAGAGCTGCAATCTGTGTGGTTGAAATAATATTACCCCTAAGTGCAAGCAAGGGACAAAAACCTTTATGCTTTAATCTGTCCTGAAAGCACAGCCAGAACAATGAGTGCTGCATCAAGAGGCTTGCAGCTGCCAGAATTTCTCCCCACAGAGAAACCAAACAAAGATGGTTTTGGCTGCCTGCACTAGGTCCCCAACATGAGGAGTAATCAGATCTACTAGCCTGAGGTTGGCAGCCAGGGACTCAGGCCCTGTTGTACTAGTCCAGTAATCAGATAAGGTTTGTGCAGCAGACAAACAGTGAGCTTCAAAGAGCTACGGCCCATTAACTGAAAGGTAAACCACTGGCTCCCGGGTTCCATCAGCCCAGCCAGTGGCAGCCTCCTACGCCTCCACACAGCACATGCAAGGTTACTTGGATATAAGTGGAGATGATCCGGATTTAGACCTACATATTATGTAAAATTATGTAAGATGTAAAAACTTTCATTTATTCAAAAACAACAAAGTTTCTTAATTTATAAGATTATATATTACTTACTTATAATACTTTTATTTGGGTTAGCATGAACTTTTAAAATCTCAAATAAATTTGGTTGGCAAATGGTTTGATGGTTCTTTGAAGTTATATAACAATGGAAATATTGATCAAAAAATAAACCACTGCTATGTTTCCTTCTTAGAAATAATAAATACAAAGCATAAGTCATAAATAATAGCACCTTTTATATATTAATTATGCCTGTCAATTTATTGTGAAATAACCCAGAATAAAAAAAGCTGCTGTTGCATACTGTACGTTTGAACATAAAATAAAGAAACAGGCACAAGGAGAGACACAGTCATCCCTGAGGGGACTGTTACACTCCAACTGACTGCTTGATTTCACTTGAACTTTGCATGACATTCCCACAGCGCTAAGTGGCTTCTCTAATGGTGAGATTCAATTGAGCCCTGGCAAATTCTCCTCTGCCCAATGCCTGCTCAAGAAATCTCTCTCCAGCACCAAAAAACATACATCAGAATCATCTACAACAACAAGCATCAACCATTGTGGGAAACACTGAAATGTTCAAAGCAGGCTCTGGATTGAGTGTCTTAAGACTGTCGATGCAAGTCAGCACCTCTCTGCTTAAGTACTTTGGACATCTGTTTATATCAGAATGACTGAGAATCCAGGTGAGACATAATGACAGGGTTTGTGGGTTCCCCCTGGATTCATCCCTATCCAGGATATACTGCACATGCACAGTACCCGCCCATCTTTAAAACAGCTCATAATCATACCTTTAGAACCAGAGCAAAATTTACAGGCAACTGACACAAGACTATAAATACATGAGTAGAGTCCTGCTGTACAAGTATTCTCATGTCTTACACCCCCAACCACCAAAACATTTTCCCGGATGCAGAGTCAATATCAAACAGCTATTACCTTTGCAAGAAAGGACACGTTTCTCTAAACCCATCTCAGGCAAGAGCCAGAGTGGAAACTGTACGGATGTGGCCATTTATGTGCAGATGGTCTGCCGCTGGGAAAATAGCAGGTATTCTGAGGATAGCTGTCCATGCTTGCTACCGTAGCATTCATGGACTGCTTGTAAACTTTACATGCCAAGTTGCCAGGAGATTTACTTTATGCAGAGAGAAGAGTATTCATAATTCATGTTCCTGCTGTAAAAAGTGGCAAACAGTCAGCATTAGCAGTATCTTGAGTCTATTTGTGCATCAGTGGAAGGCTTCAGTGTGTGTGTGTGTCTGCGTGTGTGGTGATGTGAGGCAGACAGAAACAAGGGTATGACAGTACATTAGGCGAGTGTTTAGATTTCCCTATTATGTATAAAACAACAACAAGATATAACCTCTTGCACACATGCACACACAGTTTCGCGCTAATTACCATACTCCCTTTTTATGATTTAGTGACCTTGTCAATTAGTACCTCCTCTTGTTGTTTACTTTTTCCTTCAAAGCTGTGCTTCGCTGTCATTTAGATTCTGCGTGTCATTCCTTTTGTGCCCTTACTTGTTATTTGGATTTTAATTGATTGCTCTTCTCTATTGTTTGTTTTTCAATTAGATTTTTGTACCTCTTTGCAATCTCCAATTTAGTTGTTTCTGTCATTGCTCACATCTACATTGCAGTGTGTACAGTGTGTGACTCCTCAGATAGCATGGCTGAGTAGGGGTCCCCAGGGGGAGGAATGAGCCTCAATCTCCATTCCCCCCAATCTCTGTGTAATGTGTATGGTTTGCTGCATGGTAATTTATCAATTTAGGAATATATGACATGTAAGCACAGTACTAAAATAATTAAAAAACAATTAAGGTCTAAACTGCACAGGGACACTCCAAGCACTCACAGCATTTCAAGATTAGAAAATAGAGTGGGAACCACCTTAAGGGCCATATCAACTGAGATGGTCAGTTGATATTGTGGTTTAATGGTGTATATTCTCAAAAAAAAAAAGTCCAATTAATAAAATGACTACAAACCTGCCTGGGGAGCCAGAGCAGTCTGCTATACAAGAGTCAACAGGTGAATCTTTGCGCCTGAGTTGGAAGAGCTTTGTTAGGTCACCGTTAACAAGGGTTGTTGCAAGGGTTCACACTATCCCTCAGAGGCAGCAGCGCCGGAACGAGTTTTGAAGTGGGGGTCATCCAGCTTTGGATAATAGCCTAGTGAAATTTTTCACATCAACTTCCTTTCAGTCTCAGCCTAGCCCACCGCTTTTGTGCAACTAAAAGATGTTAAGAAATGCATTCCCTCTTCTCATCAGGGTGTTTCCAGTTCAAAATGGTAGCAGCTTTTTTTCTTTTAGCACAGTAGTCCGCCAACAAGCAGCTAAAAAGGTTCCTGGCTCCTGTTGATACAGACCCTTATGTTCACTTTGAGAACTGTTACACTGTAACCACTCATCCAACCAACCAGTCAATAGGTTTTTTTTGATATGGTTCGAAAGAGAACCAAAATTCATGCCCTGTTAAAACTTTAGTCTTTACATCCAATATGCCTACTAACATACAAACAGACAGCACCGCAACAGAGTGAGGTTTAGTCCCCTAGGCCTATTTTCTTAAGTATTGAGTGCACCTATCACTCCCAAAGCAAAAGCTATTTAACACTTGTGTCCAAGTCATCAGTCTTTGTGGATGTGCAGGAAAAGCATTTTGTTAAGCTGTTTCTCTGTTATTGTAGATCGGATGTAGCGGAGATCCTCCCCTTGCTGAACAGACAACCTGAACAACCAGCAGGGCAGAAAGTGCGGCAAGCAGACAATGATCCCTCACCACCTTGGCATCCGTGTAGACTACCAATTGTGTTTGTTGGAGCGTCTGGACAATCTTGAAATGCAGCAGCTGGAAACTGAACCTGAATACTGTAACTTTGTGCTACCTTTTTTTATTCGCATTCATGATGTAGAAATTTCCATCTTTCATTTTTAATCATTTTCTCTAGTTAGGTGATATCACTACATATACCATGAGAACATAGAAATGTATCATCTGTCAGCAATTCTGGTATACTGTTTATACTGAGGGAACTACTCCTTTAATATATGCACATGATTTAACCCATCTACCAACTTTTTTTCTGAATATTTTTATGTCTGAGATCAGTTGCCAACAAAGCTCTCTCGGAGCCACAAATATCAATTCATATGACATGTAAGAGTCTGCTGGTTTCATTTCAAATAAATCCGATTTTAATTATACCCTCTCAGGGGGTGAAGGTGTGCTAATTAGTCAAATTAATGTTTTGGTTGGAAAGAAAACATGTCTTCTCTTCCATGGCACAGGCCTGCAAAACTGGTTATTGGTGCAGTAAACTTGACTGTAAAATCTATAAACATTCTCAATTTAGATTCCCATAAATTTAAAATCAGATCCTTGGCAGACAATATGAGCTCCACCTCCTACTGCACTTGTGTGGTTTCTTGCACGAGCTTGTACCTAGGTGGCCAAGACTCTGTGCTTGCAGGGAGCAGGAAGTGCACACACTGGTGCCCTGCGGCTTCTAATTTCATCATATTGTTATTGCTACTCTGGTTTGCTGGCTTGCTAACATGATTTTTTTTTTGCTGATATCAGTAGTGTGAGTTTCTATCTGCTGAAAGCTCTCCTGGGGAGCTCCAGCATAGACCTCTCACAGGCAGGGACAGGTGTTCGGCCAGGCACCAATTCCCTCCTCCCATGTACAACACCCACTGGGCAACAACTCCTACAAAAGACATGACAAAGAAGGATGTGATGCCCCCATTTGCCTCTCTTCCATATACTGGAGCAGAATTCAGAAAAGGAACCTGGATTACAAACTTAAATTGAATACCTAGGAAGAATAGGTGAACTGAAAGTGCATATAAGTCTGCTGCAGTCTTTCTATTCTTTTCTACTCAGACAGGAGATTGGTCTTGTTCTTCTCTCCTCAGAGCTATTTACCATTTACCCCTCCATCAGTGCTCAAGCCATTTCATTATCACCTCCTTCAGGGAGATATGAAGACTTGACACCACCGTCTTTGTTCCCGCTCTTCACATTCCATTTATTCAGCGGATGCTGGCAACCTAAACACCTCCAGCACCTAATCCAAATTATACTTTGGAGGTGTTGCTGCACCATCTTCACACATATTGTGTGTGCGTGTCTGTGTTCGTTTCTTTGTGTGTGTCTCAGGTGTTTGTGTCATTATAAAAAGGAGCGAAGTTGCTGGACAATAGTTCCAGGCATTGTTTCTATGTCACACTGAATGTCTTGAAAACAGTAAGAAACAGATTTTGAGAGGAACAATAAAACGCATACAAAGGATCTGTCTACAAAAGAATGCTGTATTTTTTCCCTTATAATCATGCTGTACAGGGGCACCCATGTGAGTTTGGTGCTTTCTGACAACTGATATGCATAAGAAGATTATGATTGTCACTCAGCCACATTGGCAAAGCCCAAGGCTATAACATGATTACAGATAAAGCAGGAATAAACAGACTGTTAACGCTGGTTGTCAGTCTGCGTTAATCCCATGATGCACTGAGTCCTCTTTTCTCCTGTTTATGTGTGATAATACATTGAGGACCTCTAATTTAGGCAAAGCCATGCCAAGAAGTCTCATGTCTGTAGAGCGAAAACATTTCTTATGTATATTTTATAATGAATGTACTTTTCAGGCTACAATAAATGATTGAAAACAGATTATTCAACAGCCTGATCCTCTATAAAGCAAGGGACAATCTTAAAATAGAGTGTGCCTTCCACAACTCTATGAAATAGAAGTAATGCATGCACATGAACATGAACATGCCGACAGGGAACTGTGCCCCACTAAAGGAGTACTTTTCTAAACCATTAACTCTTTGCCTTTGTCCTTCTGAGCCGACTTCCAAAGCAAACATCAAGTTGGCGTATCTTATCTTATGTCATACTTCCTAACATTTATGTGCTTTATTTGTCATCCTCCCTGTTTTTCAAACATCCCTGACCCTCATCCAAAACATAAATTACAAGGGATAGTACTGCATATGACTGAGTCAGACAGTCATAGACATGAATCAATAATGTCTCCAACCCATGAGCTCTCTCTGGCAGTTTAATATGACTTGCACCGTTAGAGTCAGAGCCATTTATAAAGACTGTGACGCTGTTTCGAAATTTAGCCACAGTGATGAAACATTTCTTTTCAAAGCACACTGAATGCCATCAAGACCGACTGTTGAACATCCTATTAAAACGTGTGTGTCTCTACAGCTGTCTTGGAAGTCTGGAGTCAATACCCAGGAGCAGCGGAGGCCAAAAGGCCCTGTGCTCACTCTCAGGTTACACCGGACGCTGCTACAGTGAGAAAACATTCCAATCATGTACCCTCCTCCTTCCTCAAGCAGGTCAAACAAATCCACTTGAAGTGTGTCTGCCTCGAGTCCCAAAGGAATAAGAGGGGAAAATAACCTGTTACACAGTCTGAAAACTGCTGCTGCAGGAGCCTCTAAGACAACACCTCTTTACCACAGGTTCACGGACAAATGATTCACGTCCTTAGCAGAGATTCACGTCCTTAGCAGAGATTCATCTCCTTAGCAGAGATTCATGTCCTTAGCAGAGATCTTGACCAGAATTTGATAAAAAAATATTCGATGTGTAAATACATTTCTTGGGAGGAGAAATAAAACTTTAAATATTTCAGTATTACTAAATCAATGAAGGTTCTCATTACTTCATGTGGTTATTTTAGCAGCATGCTGAGGGAAATGGTGCAAACACCAGGTAAACCATCACTGACCAAAATCAACATATTTTGTTTCAGGCTGGGCTATTATCTAGTCAGCTAGCTATGAGTGCTACACGATACAGATGAACAAAAACAGGATATGGATCTACTTTCCAGCTTCAAGGACAAACACAGGCAAGGTTGAGCATAAGTGAGCTATTTTGAAATTTTAATTTATGAAGTCTTCAGCAGCATGTACAGTACTAGGCTATGGAGTGGTCTCCTACAACAGGAAGACTAGTTTTAAGTAATTTGAGCAGTTAGAGAAGATTAAATTATATCTCTATGAAACTAATTTACTTCAGTTACATTCAAAAATCTACTCTTTTCGCACTGGCCATGATTTTCTGACTGCTTAAACCAAGCAATTAGATAATGGAACGCTGAATTAAATAGTGTGTCATCACCCCAATTATCTATCTTCAAATAGGTTTTGGGAAAAGGAAAAAAAAAGACAGTTCCACAATCATGCCGGGTTATTCAGCTCCAGTGTTGCCTGCCTGCGATCACAGAGTTTGACTTCACAGCAGTGCTTCCGGAGATCGTCAGAGCGATAGGCAACTCAGGAATGGACGTCAGGTGTTGGGGAACAAAGAGGCGTCAGGAAGATATGGGAGACTATCAGCCCTCCAGTCTGAGCCTGCAGATACGAGATAAAGGCTTCGCCCACAGGAAGGAGGCTCACACACTCAAACGCTTTCTACCGGAGACATTGCCAGACAAGCACAAACATACACAGGAAAAAAAAACACACACATTTCACATGCACACCAACATGTTTGCTCTCTGTCTACCCACCTGTCTACCTGTCTGAATAAGGGCCCTATTTTCCTGAAATAGGGCATAGGCGCAGATCCAAGTCTTAATTCCTGAAGCATGGCCCATGTAGTATGTATTTTTTTTCAATTTTCCTGACCATCAGCATTGGTGCAACCCAGGCTTAGCCATGTGCAATGTGGATGAGAGACTGAATACATTATTAGTGGGAGAAATACAGAATCAGCAGGTGGAATCAGCAGGTGGAATCAGTGCGAGCTACAGTAATGACCAATCACATGAGAACCCTTCATCTCCTTTAAACGCAGCAACAGGTGAAACGGGGGAGAGAGGCTGAGTCAGAGAGAGAAAAGAGTTCACCTCTGTGAAGCATCAGAAGTTAAAAAATACAAATTCAATACAAACATTAATATACATCGATCCAAACTATGCTGACAAGGGTAGACTGGAAATAAAGCTGAGGTCTCATGATGCTTATTTTGTGCAAACAATTAATAAAGGACAATTGATATATTTAAACTCTGCAGTTCAGTTCCTCCTCTGCATATTTGAAAGTCCTCATTTCTGTTTTTAAGTATATATAATATCCTTAAATAAATACAGAATTGGGTTTGGAAATTTGCTGGTTAGTGTTTCAAAAGTGCACAAGTTCTATCACTGTTTTGTCGAAATATTTAAATAATGAATGAAGGTATCCACACTGTGCCAGCTGTGCGTGAAGTGAACAGGATTTAGTTTAAACCTTTTTTAAAATGGGCTCATGAACATGTTTTATTTGTTCACGGCATACAGGATGTTGATGTTTGCCTACTCTGTTTAGGAAGCAGCGCGCATGGCTCAAGACCTGCGGTTGTTAGAGGCTGTTTCACACACTCGTTATCACGGATACACGTCCATGCACAGAACTGTATGGAGCAAATCTTGTCGTAGTCTGTAGTACAGAGTCATAGCGAGATTTTTTTTTTTTTTTGCATTCCCTTGCAATACATTTTGCGCTCTCTCACTATACATTTTGATTTCTCTCGCAATATTTTTGGCGTTATTTCGCAAGACTTTTCTTCTTCCATTCCTTCGGAGCCATTTCTGTTTATTTCCGCTCAGCTGCTCCCAGCGCTGTGCCCCAGTATGGCTTGATTATGAAAGAGCTGGATCCCGGAGGGGTTTCACTGAGGAAAAAGAGACATCTACAGAGGCGGAATTATTTCTCAAAGGGACCAAATTTCATCTGGCATATTGACTCTTATGATAAACTCAAGCCTTTTTCGACCTCTGGAGATGTCTCCTTTTCCTCAGTGAAACTCCTCTGGGATCCAGCTCTTTCATAATCAAGCAAACATCCTCTTTTCTTACTAGTAGGCCATACTCTCTACATTTAGAATACATCCATCTGTATCCGTGCAGTTGTCCCAACAGCATCCTGCAGATTACCATACTGCTTTCTTCTGGACAGCCCTTTTGATCTAAGGATTTGTTTAAGTTTATTTTCACTAATTACATAACCATGCCTATTGAGCTGTAGTACTATATCAGCATATTTAATGCCCAGTTCAAAGTAAAATTCAATGAGCTGATCCATACTGGGGAGCTGCTAGGAGCAGCTGAGCGGAAATAGATATATGGCTCAGAAGGACTGGAAGCGGAAAAGTATTGCGAGGTAATGCGAGAGTATTACAAGAGAACGCTACATTTATTGCGATGGAAAACATATTGCAAGGGAGATCAAAAAAAAAAATCTCACTGTGACCCTTGTATAATTCCAGTGAATACTTTCCAGTGAGAAACACGCCATCTTCACTTACAGACCCACCCTTGAGTCCAAGTGGACATTTGTGCCAGATGTAGTGAAATTCCCACCAGGCGTTCCTGAGATATCGCGTTCACAAGAATGGGATGGACGTGAAGTCACAGTGACCTTGACCTTTGACCTTTGACCACCAAAATCTAATCAGTTCATCCTTGAGTCCAAGTGGATGTTTGTGCCAAATTTGAAGAAATTCCCTCAAGGCGTTCCTGAGATATCACGTTCACAAGAATGGGATGGACGGACAACCTGAAAACATAATGCCTCAGGCCACAGCAGTTGCCGGAGGCATAATAAAAATGTCTGGACAGATTTGAAGGAGCTCAGGACGTATCCTGAGAACAGCCACGTTAGTTCAAATTATTATTTTTTTATTTGGAATCTGTGATTGTGTTAGAAAATACAGAACATCAATTACCGTAGATCCTGACTTAAATTGTCGCCATGTTGGAAGATGTAACTAATTAATGAAGTAACCTATGCTGCGCCATCCAAAATAAAATGATGCACAGTCCCTCTCTCAAATCAGAGACAGTAGATGAAACACACGTATCATTCCAGCTGCTATGTGATGACTACAGATGTTTAATAAACATGGAAAAGATCCGACATTCTACAAGTTGTTATGGGAAACTCACTCATCCAACAGAACATATAACAGATTCTCATGTCAATCTGCAGTAGATGAAAAAGTGTGTAGCAAACTGAAAGGGGCAAAACTTAACATAAATTAAAGGTGTTTTATAATTTTGGAGACGTCTGTGTGCTTGTGCCTCTGCCAACTGAAGCCACGAAAATTGCCCTGTGTCTGCGTTTGTGATAAGAGGTGGTCTGAGCACGGTATATCGCAAACGCAATTTCATGCCAAAATGAGCACCAAAATGGCACTGTGCCGCCTAATCTGCATAAACACAGCCTCAGCTGCGCTTCTCCTCCCGCTCCTTGTGCGCTCCTTTGTTGCCAGGATATAACCAAACAGACACAGACGCAAAAACATAGACTTGCGCCTGAGGAAAATTGCATAAAAACTACGTCTACTCTGGCGCTGGCCTTGCGCCAGCAGTAAAACGGGGCACTAAGTCTCCTTGGATCAATTTATGCAGCTAAAATATAAAATGTTTGCAATATTGCAACTTACAGTTTTTACTTTTTATAACCAATGTCCATCCAGTACATGTATAAAATAAGAGATTGCACAAATACAGTAACACCTCCAACGAACTCAGATAAAAGCGCTTCTAGCCATGAAACAAATTCACGCCGCCTTTTCTTGAGGTCTGGATCAGAAATTAAAAATCTTAAGAAGTGAAAGAAAAAAAGCACAAAAAGCCTTGTCTATGCGCCTCAAAGTGATTCAATAATCAAAACCCCTTTATGTCATATATAATTCTCTATGTAGATTTGTTATGAAGTGTCCATATAGAACTCACCATTGTTTCATGTATGAATCGCTTAATTGGTTGCAGCCTAAATCTAGAAGGCAATTTCACTGGGTTCGGTTCATCTTCAAAAGTATTTACTTGAATTGTCCTTCCTATTTGAAACCGTTTTTTTGCTTCCATGTAGATCTTCATATCCACTCAGACATATGCAATATCCCTTTTTTTTTCTGCCAAGAATTTTCAAAGAAGTTGGACGCAGGTCATTCCAAAACAAAGCTCCATCCAACTGGAATAATCTTCCTCTTTCCGCGGCTATTTTCTCATCTTAAAACAAACTGTTAATGCTTTTAATTTGTGTGTACTTTCAATCTTCAGTTTATTTGTGCTACAAATAAACTGAAGACCAACTGCTTTAATTGCTGATTATGCTGATGTAATTGATTTATCATCTAGGTTACTGTATCAAATTTTTCATGCTGCGGGCTGGGGGTGAGAGAGGGTGGGTGAGCTGTCTGTATCTGTGTATTTGTAGTGTATGTTTGTTATGTAATGCTGATTTCGTTTGTATGTGTTTCATAATTTTGTATTTGTGTCTATAGGATCCCCTTTGAAAATAAGATGCTACATCTCAAGGAGCTATCCTTTCAATAAATTCAAATTCAAAGGCCTTTAATCCTGTGTACCTGCACAGACTCCTTGACACTATATTGCATTCCATTTCACACTTGATGACTGGTGAAATGCGATCTTACCGTCATCCATATCGGGTATGATGGTGATTCTGGCTGTGGGGAACTCTGAGCTCAGACGGCCCCCCATGGGCATGCTGAGGGTGACATTGAAGCTTTCCTCGTCTTCATACAGGGAATCATCAATGATCACAACTCGGCAGGATTTCTCCACCTCTCCCTTGTAGAAGCGCAGGATGCTGTGATGGTCCTCAGGCCTGGAGATGTAATCAGAGTAGGACAGTACTGTGGTGGGGACTGTGCCTGTGGCTGAAACTGAGTGGACAGAAAACAGAATTGAAGAGAGCGGTTAAATCAAGTTCAATCTGGACTTGCACTGTATCATTTATGGAAACATTTTGATCCAACATGGAACTTCTTTTCCCTTCACTCTCTTTTCTATTTTTAAAGGTTACATCATGTGTTTCTCTACTGTCACCTTGCACCTACTTTTTGATTTGCAAGAATAAAACTTTCTTTCAAACACTGAGCAGTCAAAATCATGCAAAATGTCTTTTTGCTTCATTCACCATTTGCTACTTCAGCCACAGTCTGGATCCAATTTCAAAGAAGAAAGCTGATCAGAATGTATGGTAAGTATTGAGGTGAGAGGAGCACTAGGAATAACTATCACTTCTTTCCTGTTACTCTTTGTCACGTAAATTCATCAAATCTGTTCCTAAAAAATACACACAGTTTACAGCTTTACAGTTTAAACAGCCGTTGTTTTACCTTGCTGGGTGTAACAGATGACCATGAGCTCCTGAGTGACATCTCCACTCCTACGCACAGGGATAAGCAGCTCACCAATGTCCTCTTCTATGTTGTACACAGCTGATGGAATGAACACTGTTGACTCTGTATCGGAGGAAAATCAAACATCAATATATCAGATCATAGCTTTGACAAAATGTGTCAAATATTATTTGCTTTGAATACCATAGTGTTAAATCTTATCTGACTTTTGGTTTCTGTGTATAATCAGTTCTCTGGCAAATTACATTACTCATTACAGCTCTGCTGATGGTGCTTTCATCATATTTGATCAAAAACCAATATCTACTGTTTATTCATCAACAGCAAATATTCCAATCTATAGTTAGCTAACACTAATACACAGCATAACAAAGAAAAAGACAGCACTGGTTATTGACCCAGTAAGTGATACAGATGGATGTGGAAAATGTTATCCATAAGATAATGCTGTTTAAGAAGGAGGTCAAGAATTCCTTAGAGGATTATAAATATATATAGTCTCACACAGCTGTTTTCATTTAAGAAGTCTACTGTTAATTGTCTGCATAAAATGGCTAGAATAAAAAGGTGTGTTCATTCGGTTTTCAAGCAGAGACACGTTAAAACCATTACTGTTTTTACTCAACAGTTTTACTGGCAGCTCTCCATCTCTTTGTCTCCTTCCTTCTCTAAGCTTTACACGGCAATCAGAAAGGTAATGAGTTTGCGATATTTCAACCATGAAATCTACAGAGCTCAGAGAGAAGCTTTGTATCCTTCTTAGTGAGCTTCATGGTCACACACATTAACAAGGGCTCGGTTAGTCAACAGTACTTGACCTGTCCTTTCCCATCCTGAACACAATGCAAACAGTTGCACAGGATAATATGGCTACTCTCGGCTTCTTGTTTCTAACACTTAGCTGTTTCCAGTCTGAGCCACTTTAGTCAGCCTTGTCTGAAAAAATATATTTTTCACCATTGTACGGTGGCAGCTCCTGCGCCATACAATTTCTCTGCTTGCAGTAAAATAAGCAAAAAATACATTTTTATAAGCCTTCTGAGTTTATCTGACCTTGAAATATGTTTAAACTTTAGAAACCATAAACTGTTTCCTGATATGATAATAGACATATGGCTACAGAAAGACAATGTCTGCTCAAGGCATAACTACAGTAAACAGAAATAGAACTTCACATCTTGCAGAGAGATAGCTGACAGTTTTATTGATTTCCCTCCAGAGACTGATATTTTGTGAAACAAAATTCTAACTGAGCATATTAATTAGCATAAATTGTTGGCAGCAAATTCTTCCTTTTCACTCAATGAAGCCCTATGGGAGGGGAGAAGTATTCTCCATATTTATATTACACAGTTCTCTATCTCAGCTCTATAAAGCTGTTTTTCAGAAACACCACTCATCTGTTCTAGTAGAGCTTCTCCCATATTTACATTATGATAATTTCACATGTAAGGGAAGTCAGCGTGGTTAACTCCATATTCATTTGACCTTGTTTATCTACGGAGAGAAAATACTGCCGTTAAAAGTGGTTTGCTTTTTACTCATTGTGTATTTTCATCAAGCTGGGCTCAAGACATTAATTCCTCTCAGTTTTCAGTCTTCATGTGAATTAATCTTGTACTTAAAATATTATGTGCTCTGATGCCCTCAGGCAGATGGACAGAAACATTTCCCCGATCAATGCCCAAAATATGAAACAGCGGGTGTGAGGACGAAAGTATTCCTAAACTGAACTCTCTACTGCTAGAAAAAAGACCCACCTTCAGATACTCTTACAGTGATTTGTAAAATTCTGTGCATTCCTTGGGATGTAGCCTACTTTTATGACTTGTCCATCATTTTAGTGTAGTGTCAGAAAAGGGATATGCACTGTACTATGTATTTGTTGCTGGCAATCAAAGTGGCAAACTAGTTTGTCAATGTGTGTCGATCATTGAAGCTGCATCCCTTTTTCAAAATATAACTGATATCTTTGTCTTCTACAATGGATGTCTGTCTATGTAACTGTTGAACATCTGTGTAAAATGGGGGATCGCTCTTTGATCCAAGACATGTGACATCAAACGCTCACTAATGTTTCAAATGGCTGAAAAATGTTGCTGTCAAACTCCATTGTAGCTCCACTTGTAATACCTGGGTGTGTTACACCTTTAGATTATAGTTTTTAGGGTGGAATTTATTTAAAAGGAACCTATTATGCTTTTCTTTATTTTCTGTCCTATATATGATGTTACAATTTTGGATGTTCATATTAAGGGTGGCCAAAGTTTCAAATACTGAAGTTAACCCCTCCTGTTATTTAGTCATTTAAAAGCTTTTAATATGAAGCAGTAAAGCACAAAATGTTGGGATTTCATCAGCGGTAACTTAATACAACTCTGATATGGCTGCCCCTCAGCAAGCTTCTGGAAAGCTGGCCAATCAGAGCAGAGTGGGCTCATCAGGAGGGGGGGGCTTAAAGAGACAGGAGCTAAGACTGCCTGTTTTAGACAGAAGCTGCACTGAGGGGCTGCATAAAGGGCAAGTATAAGCTGAAATTGAGCATAATACATACCCTTTAACTTCACTAAAAATCTGTGCAATCCTCATTTTATATAAGAGTAATATATGAGAGTGTTGTGGGAGTGATGCTAACAAGTGAAATCATCACTGACCATCATCAGGGTCCAGGATCTCCACAGTAGCAACCTCTGGAAATTCAAGGGCTGCCATCACAGGCTCAGACAGAACGATCTGGAAGGTCTCTGACACCTCGTACTCATTATCCGACAGGATCCGGACCTTCCAGGTGGCCGTGGTCTGGCCTGGATTGAACTGCACCTGTTTCTGAGATTTCCCCCGGAAATCTTTGTCCTTTTCTGCAGTTCCATCCTTGGTGCCAATACCTCAAGAAGGAAAGAGGAAAAAGCAGATTATCAAAACAAATCCTCAAAACCTGTGAAAATTGCATACATCAGCCAATTATAATGAACTGGTACTTGCAACTTTGAACATAAATTTTTCATAATTATCTTTGAATAAACAAATGGTGTTTTCTAGCATTCTGTGAATCTTAATAGTGGTATAACGGGATGATTTTTAAATGATCTTATCAATAAAAAGATACATTTAATCTTTTGTTTTTCCATCTCTTATGAAACCAAGAAAATGTCACACCCCAGTTGGTCTAACCCTTCAATATATGCCAATCTATTGGTTGCAGTTTCCCACCCCGAGTGTTTCAAATGGCCATGGTGGGAATAAAGCCAATTATCCCTCATGTCAGTTTGGTCTCAGCGGCAGTGGCTGGAGGCTGACTTGTGTTGTATGACCTTCAGCATGTGAGCTGTTTGATGGGGCCTACAGTTACTATTGTTGTGACACTGGCAGGATTCCTGTTGAGCATGAGCACTAGAGCCGGTGAAATGTCACACAGCCTCTCCATTGTCTTTGCTAACTGGCCACACAATACGCAGCAGGAGTGTGGCAGTAAATAGAAAGAACATGGCTGCACAAGGCAATCTTGCTGGCTGCCACAAATGTAGAAAACAAGAAATTACTGAGGAGAAAAACTGGAAAGTTGCATCAGGACTACACACAAGATCTTCAATAGACAACAGATTGAGAAATGCATGAGTTTGGGTTTTTGAGAAAATTACCATTCTGTTCTTTGATCAAAATAAAAAGTGAGCTTTGATATGCAAGTGTGGACAGAAGGAAAAAGGCCCTTGCCCATATGTGCTGAGATAAAATGGTCAAGCTCAATGGAGCTTGAAAAATCAGCAGTCTTCAAAGCTGGGAGAGGAGAGAGTATAATTTGCTCCTAACTCTATCTCCTACGCAGTGCCTGGATTGGATGGCCCTCATCACAGCAGTCACTCTGAGGCTGAGTGCCACCTGCACTGTGCACATTGACCAGTGAAGCAGCAGACCGCCAGTGGGCTCCTCTGATCAGTATTCACTCAGGCAGGGCTGGGCAGGAGGAGATATCTCCAGTCTTCATGAGGAGGCACTGGCCTGAGCTCAGTCGCTCATCGCAACACTGAGGCAGATGGGTGGCTTGAATTGTCAGGCTGTTCTGGCAGCCTGTTTATGCTGCTTAATCAAAACCATTTTTGTTGTTTTTGCTCTCTTGTCCTCACTGCAGCAGAAGGAAACTACAAATGATGATACTATCTTACTGGGACGGGATATTGGTTGTTAGTGCACCTGCAGTGAAAATGCTGCAGACAGGTTTTTGAAGTATGTATGATAAAATATGTCCAAAATAATAATTTCTTAGGTAACATGTTTCAAACTAAAACCATACAGTGTTTCCCCAACCGTTGCCTTGGAGGGGTAGCCCCCCCCCCCCACCGAACAGGACCCCCTGCTGCCATGAAAGAAACAAGATATTTTATTTTTGTTAAATAAATAACACACACACACACACCCTTCTCCCAAAAAGCAGTCAGCCTAAAGGAAAAATTGCCATAGTTAATTATTAAAGCCTGCCATATAATTGTGTTGCTTTCAGGAGCTTTGGATATGGTTGTGTTACAGCTGAAACACGGCAGAAAAAGGGCAAGAGGTTTGACAGGCGTATTACAATAGTCATTAATGTAATGGTATGTAAAAAATAGTATTCTGTTGAATCATTCGGTTAGGTCTGCAAATGTTTTACTTGGTTGGAAGTTAAAGAAGTATTTCCATGGCTTTTTGATAAGACTGACAAAAAGAGAGCAGTGTGATGTATAATCAAAGAATCACTGCCTGAGGATGTAAACATGTGCTCACTTACTGTAATGAGAAATGGACAACATAAAGGGTTTCACATTTGTATTTGGAAAGAGAATCTTTATTGCTATTGGTACTTTTTGTCAAATCAAAATGGTTCTGGTTGGACGTCTGGAATCTAAATTACACATTCCTTTATGTGCTTTCTATCACTAGCAGGGAGACGTACGTCATCCTCCCTCATTCATCATCATTTCCCTGCATTCTGCCTCAATCAGAAAAAAAACTGCACTTTTGAAAAGCTATGGTATGGATTTGAAAGCATGCAACAGTAATTTCTGACATTATAAAAATGCAAGACATTTTTTCTCTGGGCACTGAACCCAGAGTGCATCCGAAGTTCAAAGTAGCGCTTCTTTAATTTATAATATAACCATTAATAAAACAGTAGTGATGCTCCAGAAAATCAAAACAAGGAACAATTATTTGATTATGGCTCCTTATACAAGATATATTATTTTGTTGTTTAATATTAATTTGCAAAGAGATCACTTCGGGGTCATCACACAGGCATTTCAGTTGATTTCTCATTTTCCGTTTCTTTTGTTGTTGCACCTTATCAGTGTGAACAATAAAATCTAAGTGCATTATATATAATCGTAAAGTTATTTACTTCTTACTGTGAATTCTTGTCATCTATATCTGCCTGCAGTATATGATGATCTGCCAAAGGATTTATATTTTTTTTATTTCACTGAGACACTGAGAGTAGATATACTCTGCAGTGTGAGGCATTATAAAGGTCAGCAAAATTTGCATATCACCTCAGAGATGTTTCATTACTTAGAAGCCCTGGGGCATACAAAGAGAAAGACGACAGTACAATAAATGATCCTACAGGATTTGACCTTTAACATCAAGCCATTTTAATTACACCTCATTTTTACAGACATAGTAAATGGCAGCACTAAAAAGGGCCATTGGTGCCAATAGTAAGAATTCCTGCCACTCATAAACTCAAATACAGCAGCTCGTTTTTTTTTTAACAGTGTTAACAGTTATTGTTCGTTTAGTTCCGGCCATTAAATTGCCTTGACTAACATTTGGAGTGGCGCTTTTCTGAGGCTACCAACTTCGGGTGACCTTTCTCATGTGCACATGCACTCTCTAGGGGATTGTCATGCACTATTGTGTGATTGGTACGTAAATACTGGCTGGAGGAGAAGGGTTAGAGGTCATGACCCGTGTGACCCGAAAGGGTGCCTGGGTCAGCCCTAGGGATGTACTATATCAGAGAGAGTGTGTGTGTGTGTTTAGTTGTCTATCAACATGCAGGCCTCTGGCACTCTGCTTTAAGCAAACACACAGTATGTGTTCTAAAATGTAAAAAAGGCAGATAAAAATGGTCTTTTGTCAAGGGGCTTTGTTTTTCATCGCTTTGTCTGTTACTTAACAAGGTAACTAAAAAGAATCAGCAGATTGAGCAAGTTAGGCCACAAACGAGTGAGTTTGTGGTGTGGAACCAGGAATTCTTTAAGGATTTCACAGCAACATGAACACATTTGTTTATTTTCTTAAGATCTACTGTGCTTACTTGAATGAAAAAAAAAAAGGCAAATGGTGGCATATGGCATTTTTATTGTTTCTTAATTTATTTGGTTTGTATTATTTATTTATTTTTGTGTTTTAAAAATAGTTATGTATTATATTTATTTAGGCTATTTATTATGTATATTTTGGTGCAGATCTGGGTCCAAATCAAGATTAAACCTTATCTCTCTTAAAACAGAAATGTAAGAAATAATAATGAGTATTCTACGTCACATTGGATTGGATCATTAACATAAGTGACTTGATGAAAACAGAAAGTATCTGCTTACTAACGAACGAAGTCTCCCCCAGGTAGCCCCGACGTTTTAGCACCACCTCCAGGAACTTGACCTCTTCATCCACCACGTAGTGTTCCTTCTCTAAAGAGATCCAAGCCCAGTTGAGACGGAACTGCTGGTCCCTCAGTTTGTTGCCTCCTGCAGTTAAAACAGTTAATACAGTTAAAACTCACCATACAGCATGGGGAAAACACAAAATCAAATAGCCTAACTGGGCTTTAATAAACCAAAACATGTTTTGAATATTAGCATATTTATTTGTCTCTGGGATGGTACAGCAGTTTTGGATAACCCTTATTAGAAGTATTTCTTGGATACCTTCAGGACTTGACTTTGAGACTCCTAGCCAGCACACAGTGGGAGGTATGAGGGGTGCACAGCCCTTATGCAAAAGGAATAGGGTTTGTGCCGTCTAATTGCTTCATTTCTAATTAAGATAAAAGGTGTCTGTTTCCTGTCTGAACTGGGTTATTTTATCCTTGCCTTTTGAAGTTGGATTCAAAGGCAGAGGCTACAGTCCTGGAGGGCATCACTGCTACCGTTTGACCATAAAGAGTCAAAGCAGCGCACATACACAGGCATCAAATACAGCCAGATACACAAACACTGATAAAAAGAAAAAATGTGCAAACACATACACACACACTGACTCATACAGAAACCACAGCAGACTTTAATGATGTCATTTCTAGAGCTCTGGCTAACAGTCTAAATAATTATTCATTGGTTCCTAAAAATCCGCATGCATCCACCGGCCCACACAGAGCTGCTGCCTGCTGCCATAGTGGATGAAGATGGTGAGATCCAGTTGACTGAGCCGCTAAACATCTGGCAGCTTTGAAAGTGGTGGAATAAAAGTGAAACTGCCGGGAGGGTGCAGGGACAGTGGTTCAGTGATTTCAGAGTGTTGCTTTTGTTTTTGTTAAGCACGACTGAGGGTCTCTTCCCCACCCCACCCCACCCCGGGTGTTACGGTCAGTAAAACTGTCACGTCCAGATGACTGCTCTACTGTTTCCATTTCCTTTCTTAATGGGCACGGTGAGACCTATACACATTCACCCTGGGAGTTTTATTATGTGTGAGGGTGTGTGCATTTACGAGTTTGCGTGTCTGAATGTGTGCACATGTGAAATCTCCTCTGCACCTGTTCAAATCTCTTTCTTTTGGTCTAACAGTCTATATATTCTGTCTTAATGTCCCTGACATTGACGCTTTTTGATAATTTGGACCCGTAACTGGGACAAAAGGACAAAGTCAGTGTGACACACAAGGACAAACAGAGAGCACCAACTCTTTTGAATGATTAGGTTGAATAAATTCCATTCATCCATAATGAACACACTGAAGGACTTTGATGTTTTCTACCAGACAGGATATGAACAATAGCAAATATGAAGAATCTAGTGAGATGCTAAAGAAACACACCTTTCTCTAATTTATCTTTGCAGTTATGATTACCAACACTAATGGCTTTTATTAAAAAACCTTGAAGAGAAGAAAAATAAAGAAAACAGATTGTGATGTTCCTTGAACTTACAGATGCAGTTCATAGTGAACTTCAGACAGACTCTGTGATGTCAACACTGAGCTGTAAGTGGGACAAAAGGCTACAGAAAGTGTAAAGAAACGAGACGAGAATCTGCTCTATTTTCTCTCGCATGCAAAATGAACAAAATGTTTGAATCATTTCGTTGTATACATTACATGAAATGTTCATGAATACGGAATTTCTCTCTCTGTTTCAAAAGAGATGCTTGGTTTTTCTTCTTTTTTACTCCAGAGGCATCACTTCAACATAGTTGTGTGTGCATTGTTTCCTTCACAACTGGCCTCAGTATTTCCTTTAAAACCCCATGCATTAAATTCTTTTAATTGGTGAAACATGGTAGATTTAATAATAACCACATAGTCTAGCTGGAAGACTTGCTCTCAGTTTTTTAAGTTTCTATAGTTGGTGCTCTTTTGTGCACCCACACAGCCATCAAATGACTGCTCATGTGAATAAACCCAGTTCCTCTGTTTATTCCAAATAAGCTGCCATTACCACTGATAGTCATGTAATGTGGTTCATGACTGTTGTGCCAAAATTTGCATCATTTACAGCAATTAGGAGAGAATAAATGACAAGAATACCATAGCAGATGGTGGCAGATTAAGTTCGACTAACATAATAAAATCACAAACAAGCATGATCTTTGTTACACTGTTTGGAAAACTAGCAATAAGAATTCAGTCTACGACCAAAAATAGTGTGTTCACAGTTTTTTGGAGTAAACAATTTTTGGCACAACAATGTGTGTTTAAAGCAGCAAATATTGCGGATGTAAAGGTTGATTCACCATTGTATTGTTTCAGCTGGCAATAGAGCCACACAAACAATATGTGTATTTTGTTTTTTTTAATGAAAATGTCTCAAGTGACACATTTAATAACTCATGCATTGTTGAGGTCTACCACAGTGGAGGATTTTTGCTTCCTGTGTGTTCCACATCAGTCTTCTGGAGACAGGCGACCTGTGTATGACAGGACCTCCCTACTCCATTTGGATTAAAGCCAGCAGCATGGCATGCATGCCACTGGTAAACACTGCATGTGTGATCTCTGAGTCGTGAAGGAGCCTGTCCTCCTCTGAGGTAATGGAAACTGAGAAGGTCTTGGCTATTTATCTGAATTCGCACACAGACTTTGCAATAGTTATGACACCATTTATACACTTGATCTGAAGTATAATTCTAGAAAATGGAGAAAATAAATTATTTATGCATCATTGCTCTATAATCAAACACTCAGGCAGGGACATTCCAGGACTATTTAACGGTAGGATTCATCCAAAATACCTCACACATTTTGATAACAACATTAAAGAGTGTTTTGCATCATTATTTACATGACACTGAAGAAACAGCCCCAGACATCAAACTAAGCCTCAAAGAGGCAGCTGTCCCTTTCAAGATGAATTACATTAAACACCTGTTTGACTTGTGACTACAGTGAGAACAGTGTGACAGTATTCACAAACAGAAAGTGGATCTATCAATTATTCATTTTTCATATCCAGCTAAGTCTAAAGAGGAATAGTTCCCAAAGCAGTGCTTTCAAATCTCAGAGGAAATAAATTATGTTCACAGTTTATAGTACATACAATCAAATCATGACATGAGCAAATATTGAGTTAAGGAGGCATTAAAGTCCTGGTAAAGCCGAAGTGGCCTTCGGGTAGCTGGGGAGTGAAGGTGCTCGTTTCCAGAGGACCACTTCACTCCTCCAGATTTCTTTCTAATTAAGATAAGCAGGGGTTGGGGTAAGTCCACTTCAAAGAGGCCCCAAGGAAAACACCAGAGTTAATCTTTCACTAGCACTCACAGCACTGAGACAGAATTTAGAGGACAATATCAGTATCTCTTATGTTCAGGTCTGTGCACTGCTGTGCAGTTCAGTGCAGCAACATACATCACCAGCAGTCACTGCTAGCATAAGCTGCATAACCATTAACCATTAGACTGTATTTCTACATTATATCCATATTACCATTAAAATCACAAGTCCAACAAAGCCAGAGCTAATAATCTTAATTCATTCAGTGAATTAATTGACTGCCTGCCTGTTCTTTTGTCTTGTTGGTTTCTTGTAAAGTTTTCGCTCAAAAGTCCCTCTAAATAATAGTGTCCGAAAAGTGCATACAATTTAAAACAAAGAGAGTAAGTAAAACCTATAATAATTTAACCACTAATTCATAACTAGCCTGTCACAAAAACCTTTGTCCAGTACATGTAGCTGCACTGCTAAACACAAGCGCTGTCCACTAACATGGCGGATGTATCATGAGGGACAGAAGCCTTTTGAGAGAAGCCAAAGAATGTGGAAGGCTCGGCTGTGCCAACTTAGTGCCCCTGTCTCCTCCCTGCACACATGTTGCAGACGGCCTTATTTGGTCACTGTCAAGCATCGTGGGGCCACGATGCCCTGTGGACCCTCGTCTGTTCATTCAGCCAGGCAGACAGACAGGCGGCCCTTCGCCCACAGAGCCAGCATCACCCTGATTAGGGTGGATAAATTGGGACTAGCCAGTGAATCATGCTCAATAGACACAATGCATCTAAAAATACTTAATGATCATATACTGCAAATGGACTTTCTGTGCAATTTCCACGATCTGCAATAACTGTAGTCTATTGTAGCAGTAAAATGCCAAGAAACATATTAAAGAGATAGATAAAATATTGTGCACAAGACCAGCAACATGCTCACATTTTACTTTTTACTTTTTAATGATGCAGTTAAAGGAGACTGGAAGTCTAATAGGGTTAGGACCAAAAGTTAGTTCCTGTTTCCAATAAACTTCAAATTTTACTTTCATAAAAAATGGAAAGCTAAAATTCCAGGAACAAATTCCTGGTCCACACTTAATTTGTTTAAATGCATGTAAATACTGTCTTTAAATCAGCAATAACTGATTTTTGGTCACTTGGCGGAGATAAGTTGTGAGCACAACATCAACATATCATCACCTTTTAATTTCATATGGTGAGCTTGTTGCCAAACAGTTGATTATTTACACATACAGAGCAACATTCATTTGGATTCAAGTTTCTGGCCAACTGTGAATGTCAAATATTCTCTTGTCTATGTTTCTGTGAGAAAAATATCTGGCTCTTTAGCTGCTAAATGCTTGACTACAGCAGCCATGTATGTTCACACTGTAATAGTCACTAACTGTGTCTGTTTGCCGTTTGGTGCTGAGCAGGACATGTACGATGGGTTTTTACAAGTTGCAAGACAAACAACAATAAAAATGACAAACTTAAAATTTGTAGTCACACAGACTGAAAGAATAAAAAAATGCAAACACACTGTTCCCTCAAGGACTTCTATATTGTGG
Organism: Thunnus maccoyii; assembly: GCF_910596095.1. Classification (NCBI taxonomy): domain Eukaryota; kingdom Metazoa; phylum Chordata; class Actinopteri; order Scombriformes; family Scombridae; genus Thunnus; species Thunnus maccoyii. The sequence goes on along the minus strand of NC_056538.1, from coordinate 26,006,163 downwards.
GGTATGATGAACACTGCAGTGTCTAAGGGGTGTTAGTGGGGCTTTAATCTTTTAATCTTGTTAAGTTTTCAATTTTTTATGGTAGAGGGATTTTTTTTAAATAGCTCGATGCTGTTTCTTGAACAAAAAATATGAGACACAGTGGTAAGATGACTTCAAATTCAAGTCAGACAAAAATTGTTCTTGGAAAAATCTGTGACAAACATAAATCTATTCCATCATCAACTAGTACTAACTCTAAAATGAGTTTTCTTTCGGTTTCATAATGCACCACACCATACCAGCATATTTTTCACCTCTCCAATTAAGGGAAAAGGGATATGATAATCCTGTTGAAGGAAAGAAAGCACATGGCAGAGCAGAGAGAGAGAGCTATATGGTCTAATCACCCTAAGCCTTGTATCAGCAGTAACGAGTGGGGAGTGGGCCATGGCTTGAAAGATTTAGAACTGTTATGATTTCACAGGCCCTAAACCCTTTTCTACCAGCACAGCCTTTCAGGGAACTAGTCTGCCGTAAATTTGGCCGCTCTGCAGGGTCCATTCTGGCTGCTGCCGCCTCTGTGTCCACTCTGACATAGTGGTCACTCTGAGGCGACATTTGAGGTGCCTGAAAGAAAGGCCAAAGGCGCTTCTGAACAAAAGTGCTGGGTCAGAGAGCCATGCAAGGCTTAAAGCAAGCAAGGCTTTGCTCTCAGCAGGGAAAGTTCTTTGAGATTAACATCTGAACCACAACTATAGAGGTGGTTAAACCCTTAGTACTTTTTTTTCCCGAATTTGACATACAACAGATAGAAATACTTTCTTTCAAATTTTCAGTTAAATGTCTTACTTCTATAACTGTTTAGAGGGTGTTTTACGAATACAGGATAATAAATGCAGAGGGAATGAAGTTGTTACATATTACACCCACTGTATACACTCAGAACTTATGCTGGTTGTGCTGAAGTTTTAAACACAGATTTTTTATGCCTTGTGGATCATAGTTCACTGTTTACTTGGCACAATTTTTCTACCACTTAACAGATATATATTTATTCATTTATTCATCTTTATGCAGGCCAGGGCTGAAACTGGAGACTGGCAAACTACTAATTCCACTGCTCAGAGTCAACATATAACAGTGATGGTTGGATGAGCAAAGAAAACTGAATGGCTCATGGGAACAAGGGCATATTTTGAAATGCTGTGGATGTTGGTTACTAACCAAAGTACAGCACTTAAATTTATAGTTTATGATTTCAATGTGCATTCTGTAAATTGAAATTGTGCTTTAGTGCTCTTATAATGCTGTCCTCCACAGTAGGAATGACAATAAGAAGGCTTTTAAGTAAAGCAATAACCTTCACCTTGTCCCTACACTTTCTACATTTGATTCCAAATTGCAGCACAAGGTTGTTGTGGAAACCGCTTAGCAACTTTCTTCCTCAGTCACAAAGTAAGAGCCCCTCCTCTGTGCGGAAAGGCAGTGAGGAATTCCCAGAGCTCTTATTTCCAATGGGGCTCCTTTATCTGTGGCCCAGGAGAGAAATGTGGCTGAGGAAATACTGTACAGTGTGATTGTAGGGAAAGGTCACTCTGTCCTGGGACTTCTGCTCCACGCTCCAGTGTCCTCACACAACTGCCATAGATGACGTCATTTGTCATCTGCTACAGAAAACACTTCACACAAAAACCACATGGGAGCACTTTAGCTGAAGGTTCTTTGGCTTCTGTTTTTTTTTTTTTAAGTCATGAGGAACATGAAAAACTAAATTGATAAAAAGCATATGAATCAAAGTGCAGATATGAAAAAAAACAGCATAACTGCCCTTTGGATATTTGCTAGGGCCAATATTTCTCTGTCTAGAAATGACTGACATCATGTACATGCAAACATCCTGGGTTTTTAAGTATAATCCTATTAGCCTCGCCTGGAAACATTAGTTGAAACAGAATCTTTCCAAACACGTTAAGGATTAGCAAGCGGTCAACTCTGGATGTACGATCTTGCAGAAGATCTGTTCTGTCGTGGTTTGCTGATTTTCAACCAAGGGCACAGAGTGTCCTGCTGAGCAGCCAAGATCAGGACTTATCCCTGATCATGGCTTCATCACTAGTGCTGTAAAAATGACTGTTCAGACTTGGTCGGGCACAAGTTATTAAAAGTTTTCCCTTCTTTTTGGTTAAGCTCCAATCATTAACTAGCTAACTAGAAATACCTCCTCGCAGTTGAATGCTTCCTCCAACCAGTCAAGACTCATAAAATTTGTAGTGAAGACTCTTAAGGTATTTAATAAAAGGTATTAAGTGTATTTTCCTTATATGTGTTCACATACTTGGCCAATAAAGCCGATTCTGAAAGAACACAAAGTTTTAGCGATGATAGCAGACAATGCTTCAGATATGCATGTTGCTGCAAAGAAGCTATAAATTCTAAAACATGCTTCACACACATCTTCATCCTGGCAGCGCAGAAGATCGATACAGTCACCATAGTTTCAAGGTGAGCATCCAAGATTAGTGTCACCAATTCAGTATCCGACCAAATGTGAAATATGGTCATAATTTCCCCTTCTGTTCCTTAGTGATGGCATTGAATAATGGCCAGAAAACTGTTTTCGCTGAACATTATGATGTCACAATGAAGTTGACCTTTGACCTTTTGGATATAAAATGTCATCACTTATTCATTTTATCCTATTAGATATTTGTGTGAAACTTTGTCATAATTAGCATATAAATTCTTGAGTTATGGCTAAAGTTATGTTTTGAGTTATGTTTTGTGAGGTCACAGTGACCTTTACCTTTGACCTTTGACCACCAAATTCTGATAAATTCATCCTTAAGTCCAAGTGGATGTTTGTGACAAATTTGAAGAAATTCCCTCAAGGCGTTCCTGAGATATCATGTTCACGAGAATGGGACGGATGGACGCACAGATGTACAACCCGAAAACATAATGCCTCCGGCCACGGCTGTCGCCAGCAGAGAGGCATAGAAAGGTGAAGGATTCAAAACAAATTCTCAACCCACCATTAAATACATAAGGTACATATGAATAATTCATATTCCACTGACATCTAGACTGTAAGAAACATTTTGTGTTTGGCCTTGTTCAGCGGGATGATAACTATAGGCCTGAAAACTGAAAAGATGAAATGTCAAACTCTCCTGTATCTCTGTACAAGCAAGTAAAAAAAATCAATTTGTCGAACTTGAGTTTTCGGAACCCATCCAAAAGAGGTATAAAAGTCGTTGCTGAGGGCTTTGCTTGTTTGATTGTGTAGGTGAGGTCAGACAAAGTATTTCTTGATTGCCCATGAATGGCATTCCTGCCTGTCAAAGAGGATGCAGCCTCGAGTGACTTAATTAACAGTCAGCTACACGGTTTAAAGAGCAAAAGCCTGAAGTCTCAATAGTAGGGGAAATAACAACAAAAGGCTGAATTAGTAGCTGCAGGGTTTTTTTTCTCTAGAATTGACATGTAAAGGTCATTGTGGATTTAAAATCAAGAGTTTCTCGCTCATTACCAGTCAATTGTGTACAGTACGACAGCCACAGGGCCAAAGTTACTAGAGTAGCTTTGGAAAGTCTCCATTAAGATGAATAAAAGAGGAAACCTGCAAAATATATCTATTACCATTTAAAAATTATATATAAACCCAATAATACCTTCCTTAATAGCAAGTTGTAAAATAATAACGTATCACCCCTTTTGAGCTTATCTTTAAATAATAAAAGAAAATGTCAGACACTTCCTGCCTAAAAAAATGAGCTCATTAAGAGAAAAATCTGTCTCTATCTCAGGGGCTGAAATGATTGCATTGTTACATGTGGATGTTTTATACCTCCACTCTTTCATGGTGCTGGTGACTGAATAGAGAAGAACAGAGTTAGTGAAATAACAAGGAGATACAAGGGGGAGTGTGAAAATGTGAGAGAAAACAAAGTAACATAAGGATGCAGGATGAAGGGACTTGATAAAGAGAGGGGGACGTTCTTTTTCTTGACCCCTGAATGCACAGTGTTTGCTCTCTTGTCAGACCGTATAATGGTGGACTGTTTGCTGAAAGCAGCAGTGTGAGGCCATAGAATATAAAACCGCATCCCAGTCTCACAGACTCATGAGCTCCATACTAATAGAGCTGAGTGTTTGTCGTAGCTGTTCTCAGGGCCGGCCTCCATTAGTTTCATTTATAACAACATGTTTCAGCTGCATTTCACAGTTGTGACTTACAAATCCTCAAATGTAGAAAGGTTTTTCGTCTGAGAGGAAAATGCTCCCTGAAAAGCTGAGATGTTAATTCCTAAAGAAGTGTTAAATGACTCTTGGTTCATTGTTTATGACTGGTGAAAAGAAGCCTTCAAGTAGAACTATGCAAACCTGCATGTTAAAGATAAGCATGGGCATTCATGAAAAGAGGGGAGAAAATGTCTGAGGATTTAGTGTTGTTATTGTCTCCTTCTTGTAATATTGAGCTAAAGATTAGTCTTCACAGCGGAACAAACTCAAGGTTCAAAATTATGTACAGAAGATTACTTCTGAGGACCTTGCAAAATTTCATTTATACACTCAAACTGCAAAAATATTTCTCTCTGCGTTTGAATCACTGTAAAAACAACTTCTGAATATCTTTGAAGAAAAAAGCTCAAAAGAGCTACTGGTGTGAAGTCAGAGACACTCTGATTGTTGCTTTGATTAATTCTGTAACCTGATTGATATAAGGCTGGTATTGCACATAAAACAAATAAATTAGTGTGTAGGGACACAGAATACCAAACTGCATAATATGAGAAGTAGTAGATAGTAGATATCAGAAGTGGATTATGCTGTGTAAAGTCTGCCATCAGGGTGTACTGTGCAGCCTTCTAGTGCTGAACAGGGAAACATAAGCTGTGATATAGGCTACATTAACGCAATAAAGTATAGGCTATGTATCAGTCTAATCTACTGTATACTCTTACAGCATTAAGGTGCTCAATCAGATTGCCTACAAATAAGTAGTGATGAAAACTGTATGTCACATGAGTGTTCAAAAAACAAAGGCAGCAACAAAATGTTCAAATTCTGTTTTCTTAAGCTTAAAATATGTCTGTTAATCACTGGTTTATAACTCCCGGGAGAAATGGTAAATAAGTAAAGAATATTAATGTCTAATACAGGTTGTCAGTCATAGAGTTTGCAAATGACTTAATAGAGCAAGGCGTTACATTGTTGAAGATGATGACTGAATTAAAGAGCAGCAATGCTCATGAGTGTGTTAAAAACTCATGAGCTTTTATAAATTTCTAAACATAAACTTCATGAGCTTCCAAAAGCTGCTTTCTATGTCCGAGCTGCCATATATCAGACCAGCAATACGTCATCCAGAGTAGGCGCTCATCACCACGCCCCTTTTTGGGGGAAAACAATCCTGCGTCCCGCTTAGACAGCAACAGCGTAAACAAAAGAAGTTAAAATATGTCTCCAAACTTCTACTTTAACAACCAGTTTAAATTAATAATGCTGTGCCGAAGAGTTGCTGTGTAGGTGGTTGCACCAACAATAAAGAAGAACAATAAAAGATCCTGATAGATCCAGGCTTCATGGCTCCAAGTTATATAAATCAGAAAGAGAAAGCAGGCATTGATAAAAATAAAAGGGACCCTCTAATGGCTTTGGACACAATTGGGATGGAATTATTGACAAGACGGCAGAGAAGAGCGCACTAATGAGAGGTATTCTGGCCACTAAGGTAGGACACGCTATGCTATTCTATTTGCTTATGTGTTAGCCACTGCGACGCTCATTTGCCAGTGTGTGAAATGAGTCACCTGTGTTACTTGACCCTGTAAGATTAGCTTAGCTTATTTTAGGGGTGCAAAGACAAACCATTTGTACTTCCATGAATTTAATATTAACAGCTGTAGCCTAATGTTAGGAGCACAGATGCTTGTCAGCCGCAGCACATATTGCAAAGGCAGGACAGTGGCAGCCTGTGTGCGCTCGTCCAGTTTGCAGAATCAAGGTAGCTAATAATTATATAAAAATTCATAGCCTCCTGTAACCTACATTATATAAAGCATAGGTTGTAGTGGGGCCCGGGTTCCTTGTAGGTTAACAGTTACTGGTTGGGGCTGAGGCTAGACCAACCATGCTAATTTATAGGCTATAACGTAGCTAGGTCAGTTGTCAGAGCACGGTGCTATTGCTAGCTAGCAAACTATTTGTAGAGCAGGACTGAAAAGTAAAATATTTCACTGCTGCACTATATGCTTACCTGGAGACTCAATAAAGTTGTCCGGGTAGGACACCTAGGCCACTAAGTGGGGTTATTTCAGCAGCTTGACGCTGGGAGACTGAAGGGACATGACTGAAGACGGATCAAATTAATCTTTTCAATGTATCTTGCACATTCTATTGCAGGCAGAGTGAACATATATTTCTTTGACATAGTATCTTTGGGTCATTTATAAACTAATTTAATTCCGGTGGTTTTCTATTGCTTTTGTTTTGTGCCCCTATTTTACATTAAATCTATGGCAAGTGCCATTTGTTTTCCCCAAAAAAGGGGCGGAAATGTGTTGCAAGCCAAAGTTTCCGGATGTGCCTGTCTGATGTATTAAGAGACGCACAATGATGCACGACCTGGTGTAAGGAGAACAACACCTGGACCCCTGAGGAATGGAATAAAGTAATAAGATTAGTTCTATCTCACTGACACTGAAAACTATTAGATCTGAAGGACAAAAGTTAAATGTCAAAGGGGATAAACACAAGAGGTGGGCAGAAGTTGCATTATAGCCTGCAGCTCTATCTTTGACATTTTAACTCACAGACACTGAATGCCCTTTAAAAAATTATCAACTCTCTTTAGAGGGTAAGTTAAGTGCAAATTAAATATGTTAGTTGACTATCACAAAGGTTCACATCACCCCAATAGCACTAAATGTTCCCTCACTGCAATGATGCACAATACTCGCAAAAAAAAATACTATTCTTGCACATGACTCATTGACCGGTGATAACCTTTAAAGTATTATATAATAATTTTATGGTAATTGTACTGGCTTCAGGCAATTACTTAGGGATTTAATGAGCTGAATGTAACTACTGTATCAGATTGACTTGTTGTCTAGACATGCACCCTGTGGCCTTTCATTGTTTTCCTAGTAACATTTGCTTGCTAATATGTAACTCTTCACTCCAAGCCTGTGTCCTGGAAAACCAAGATAAGCCCAGGCATGGTAGTTAATTTCAAGCAGCAAGACATTCCTTAGTATTCTTCACAGGGGAAGGGTTGATCTGAGCTCTGGACTTTTCCCTGGTTGTTCCATATATGCTTTTTGGTTTTCTCAACACTACATGAGGCAGAAAAACAAAAAGAATACAACTTGATAAGAAAACACTGCTCTAAGAACTCACCCATGCATCAAATACAATTTTATATGTATACATATTCTCATAAAAATACTTGAAATAGTTAATTAGAAAAAAACAACTGCGGTGCACAGGCTGAAATTGGAACAGCTAAAAAGCACAGACTGTTTTAGTGAGATACAGTATATGCTGCCTATAGCTCTGTAAAAAGAGACCATGATTGATTTACAGGGCGCCATGTACATTTTAACACAAAACATGGCTAGCTTTCACTTGCATTACTTGTCACTTGATGATCGCTCTTTTAAGCACTGCAACTGGAAACCAGTTTTTTTTTAGCCCCTTGTTAAAAGTTGACTTTTCAGAGATGAACTGTAGGTGCTAGAGGGGAACATGAAGTAAAAGATGGGAATGTTCCCTGACTTAGATAACCATACAGTTTGAGACTGTCATATATTTTTAGAAACGGAAGTCGGATACATACTTCACATGCAAACCAGCAGCATGCTTTTTGTTTACAGCTAATCAAGTATATGGTAAATATCAAAATAATTTCTATTCATATGTAGATGAAGCTGCATACCCGCAGGGCTCACCTTCTACATTTGATCCCTCACAACTTGTCAACACAGGCGGTGTTTAGAGAGATGAACTGCACATCAGCACATTCATGACATCGCTACAGGCGACAGGAAGCAGCTTGACGCCTTGCCCCCACCAATACTGGGACCAACAGAGCACTTCTATCTTTCATCTCCTCTGACTGCATTTCCCTCCCATTTTTCAACTAGATAACTTCTCATATCCTTCCTATCAGGCTTCACTTATGGAGGAAAGCAGGTGGTGGAGGATGTGGTGAGACGAAGCTTTATCCACACATAAAATCCCCAAAGGGTTTCATCAACACCTTTTATGAGATGAGAACCCTGTTACTCAAGACACACTCCTATCAGGTTCATATGAAAGGAAAACCTTCTCAAGAGAGTTCACTTCAAACTATGTTACATTTTCAATTCCCCTCTACTGTATATATTTTCTTGGCATACTGAAATGCTGATGATATGAAAATGAAAGGAGCTGGTGTTTTTCCTGGTCTACATCATAGCACTCTAATCAAAAGACACAACAGCTTGAAATCAAAGACAAAGCAGTTATCAATTAAACTGTATTTGATGCCCAGCATCTTGATGCAACATTTTAGCAGTGCCAGCTTCATCTTTGATTATGGGATCAGGCAGCTGGCCCTGAGATGGATAGATGGTGGATGCTTTGTGAGTGTGTGTGTGTGTGTGTGTGTATGCATAAAACGTGTATACAAAGGAGGTGTAGCCTGCATCAGACTCTAATTCTGAAACTGAGGCTCAGCTGGAGAGACTTGTGACACTACAGCCTTAGCCCAGCTGTCAGAGGCTTATCATGCAGCAGGGCTGAGAGGAGCAGCTCCGGCACACTGCTGGGATTCAGGGGCCAAAAACACATTATCCAGAGTGATTTTGCAAAATTGAACAAAAGCTCTGCTTCTGTGAAGAGAGAGACACAGCGACGACTATAGCACCGCTGATTTGCAGAGGAAATATCACATTTCTCAAAACACAGTCTCATTGAATCGTTTGATATCTTACGGCCAAAAATAAAACAAGACACATATTGATGCTCCCATATGTGAGAGATTTTAGTTTCACTTTCATCATAGAAGTGAAAGATTCCTATTGTGCAGTTTTTGATTTACACATTCTTAATCCTTTCCTGTTGCCATTGTAAGAAAACTTGCTTATAAATGTGATATTTGACACACATAATAAGTTTTCTGGAGTAGATGTGACTCCTGACTGATATCACAAACTTCAGTCTGTGAGCTTTTTTCAAAAAAGAGGGATTGTCTACAAATTCAGTGCTTGAACAACCTCAGTTCTGCTAGACCGATATCCTAAGGCAGGTATGACGACACATCATCATCCAGGGAACAAGCCTGGGCCTGGAGTTTCTATACTGCTGGGAATTCGCCTTTGCTTTGTTAACCTTGGCTCCACACACTTATTTTGGCAGCATATTAAGACAGAGGGAAGGAATCATCAAGTCGGGTTTCCCTTCTGTTTTCCAAAGGGAAAATGAGGGCACATCAGTGCAAGAGGGTCTTACGAGCAGCATTTCAGTATGTTTCAATACTATGTGATATACAATCACTACCAGAATGAAATATGTATATATATAAAATATTGCTATTCACTTTTCTAAGTCATTATCTATCATAAATGCAGAAGCAGAAGATGATTTTCTGACTAAACATGGGGTATTTAAAAGTAATCTGCACACAGTAAAAAAAAAACGCAATGGAGAAAAATAAAAATGAAAATAACAGACATCTGCTAATAGAAATCCAACAGACAGAAACCCCAGGAAAAAAGGAAAAGCATTAATGAAATGGATAATTCATTTCATAAATAATTCAATAAAGCTTTCACCAACATGTTTTGGCTTACTCGCCGTGTAGAATGAGCCAATCATTAATAAAGGCTTTTTAATCTTTTTTTTTTCTATGAGGAATTACATTGGTTCAAGTTTGTTGCATTACAATAAATGTTTCATCACCCTCTTACCGATGAGCACAGGTTCTTCACTTGTTTGGTTAGTCACTGCAGCACTATCCACGTATGCTTTTACTTAAGGCGTCTCTGCACATCACACGCACATTAAAGGAAGATAAACTTGCAGATCCACCAAGTTTTCTTGTGTTGAATAGAAATGACTGCTGCTGGAAAATAAGCATTGAAAAATATAACCGCAATGCAGACCAGTGAAAAATTTTTTAAAAGTTAACCACTGAGGACATAAGGGACCAGTGAGCCACCCAAATCACTCTCCATCTAAAACAAATGGCCTAAGTCCTCTCTGTAATTCAGTTTTTTTTAATACCCAAAGTGAAGCAGCTGTTACCCAGGAATCGCTCTGTAATCTACTCACAGATGTTTTATCACAAAACATTTTTCCATAACAATAAAATTACTACCTAATATTTTATTGACTGCAACACAGATGGACTTTAAAATACAACTGGACCAGCCATGTAATTTGCTGAGGACAGAGGAATGCTAAACCACATCCCGCCCCCCCACCCCACAAGAAAAGTGTAGAGGAAGACAATTTCATTAATAACAGGATAGAAACACCGAGAGAAACTGCAGAGTCATCACCTGCACTGTGATGGGGATATTATACCATACACAAAGTCTATACTAACCTCACAACTGCATGTGAGTGCATGTCCTCCCTTACTTCTGTTGTGCTCTAGCACGCTACGGGGAGAAAGCTAATCCCTCCTAACCTGGGATTAGACAGGAGTGGAGACAAGGGAGATGGATTCAAGTATGCACTCGGTGTCCCGAGCGATTACTTGCCGATAACATGGGAGATATAGACAATTTACGGCAGATGTTACTGCAGGCTGAAAAGGTTCGGAGCATTTATTAGGTCACGGTACCAACAGTGACCTGAACTTATCCTGTTCCATGAAGCAGAAATAACAAACGAAACATGCTTGTTGAGGTAGGTGCTGCAGAAATTTGTGCATTGGAAACCGGAGAGGAAAGACATTCGTCTTTGTTTCAGGGTTGCCATGTAAGAAAAAATGTTCCAGTCAGGAATTTGCTCTGTGTTTTACACTGCAGACCGATTTCACTACAAATCTGAATTATTGATTTACATACTCTATGCACTTTAAATACTAAACAAGTCTTGTTAGTCAAATGGGAAACAGGAGGGGAACGTTGGACATAGCTGTGGAGTTTGACCTTCAGAGGTAGCACATTTCTATGAACTGAACAATCAATAATCTTTTGCTGCCTCTTTTTAGCTCCATGAAAGAAAAAAGGGGTGGTAGTGAGTGCCTGGAATGAAAAACAAAAGGCCACAGTAGTGTGTCTGTCAGTAGGAACATCCCTGATGCTGACTGACTGACTGGAGGCAGACAGGGATTCAGCTCCACAAACAACCTGCCTGGGAATGCCAGGGCTTGTGTGTGTTCAGGTAAGCTCACCTGAATGCACCCAAATCCTCAGGAGACAAGGGGAGGGCTGGAGTCCACCGAAACACAGCAATTAACTGACTTAGAATGACAGGAGCAGCCCCCTCCCCACCACACGCATACACACGTGGAAACACAAACACCCAGATACCAATCTCGTTCTAAACAAGACACTTTCTAAGTAATTAAAGAGGTTTCTGGCCAACACCCTCTGTTTGTGACTTCTCTGTCCAGGTGTGATGTTTTTCAAAAACAGTAAACAGACACCCACAAATTAATATGTGTAATTTCAGTCCTTAGTGATTATTCATTCAAAGCTTTGACAAGCTTGACAAATAGCGAGACACACAAGCAGCTCTGAGAAAATAAGCCCTGTCATCTCCTGTTTGGCAAAAGCATCTTAAATACAGCTGTAAAGGCACACGGTGGCAGCTTTCAGAGTTGAAAGAGAAACTGGAGACAGACGAGAAAATAACACAAGAAGTCCACAAATTACAGATGAAAAGTTAAAAAGCTGTTGACTATTATAAAGAATGCGCAGTATAAATTCGAGGCGACATTAGTATAATACTGAGGTTTGCTCTACCAAAACAGGGTTAAAAATAGCAGTGACACTTTCTATGACGCTCATGTCTATAATGCATTATAAACATACTTATAATGCATTATAATCTGCTTATAGCACTGTATAATTATAGTTATAAGCACTCATAAATATTCATAATGCTTTATAACAATAATAATAAAGCATTATAAAGCATTTTATAATGACTTATAAGATCAAGTATCATAATACTTCATAATTGCTGGTCACTCACTGACATTTTTTTTACAAGGATCATAGTGTATTATAATTCTCATAGTTGCAATATGTTATAATCATGTCATAACGCATTGTAATGTGATTATAAGTTACTCTAAGTGGTCATTGGGTGCTTTAAATGAAGTAATGAAATTCCTGAGGTATAGGCAGATATAATACATTACAAGCTGGTTATAAGTCACTATAAGTGGTCATTTTTTAATTTAAGTAAAGTGAAAAAAATATCATTAAATCTATGCAAAACATGGTAAAAATTAATTTATTTGTTTAATGGGTCATAACAGATAATGAGTTGAGGACTGACACAATTTTTTGATGATGAACAACTGAATGATGGACATTTACATTTCACTAATGTAATTTTTCCCCAAAAACTCACTTTAAAGACTCAGTTGATTCAAATTATAGATAATAACTGAAACAATTACCAGTATCAGTACATTTTACTTTTATGTAAACGGTTCAAAAAACTTGGTAAGTGATAAGTATGCATAAATGCATTATAAAATAATTATAATGTATTACTACTATGAGAATTATAATACACTATGATGATACACCTTGCAAAAAAATGGCAGTGAGTGACCAGCAATTATGAAGTATTATGATACTTGACCTTATAAGTCATTATAAAATGCTTTATAATGATTATTGTCATAAAGAATTATGAGCATTTATGAGTTCTTATAACTATAATTATACAGCGCTATAAACTTATTATAACGCATTGTATGTTATAATATGCAGGTATGTTTATAATGCATTGTAGACATAGAAAGTGTTACCAAAGTAGCAATGTTTCAGTCACACAGTAAGAATCTTTTTATTGTGACACTCATTAATTAAAAATGATAAGCATTTTGGTATGTGGCCTAATTGTCATGTTGTTATTTGTGGCAAAAAGCCCATCTGTTGTCTTTATGTAGCCAAGTTAATTGAGTGAAACAGCAACTTCTCTTCAAGTTTAAATTACATAAGCATAATTTATCCAGCTAAACAAAACAATTTACTCATGCTCAAACCAAAGGTCATTATTGCAGCCAATATAGAACTGTGCCAAATATTGGACAAAAGCTGGTTATGTCCAACGCAGTTTCAAATTTGTTAAATTTCAGCGTGAGCTCTCCATTTATAGTTAAAATGACACATCAAGCAGCAGATGAACTGATGCCAAGAAGAACTCCGTGGCAGCTAGGTTTAAGAGAGCCAAGACTGTGCCCTGTACTGAGACAATCAATCTCTCAGAGAAACTATGATCTCAGCCTCAACAGCTCAAACAATGTTGTGGTCAGATGTCTAACTTCTATAAGTATTTGGATAGCATGTAATGAATGGCTTGGCACTTTCCATTCATACACCCTTTGTGAAAAAACATGCCAAGAGTAAATTAGTGCCCTGCCCTGTAATTAGTGCGGATTGTAAGTCATTTTATTTTTGGATTGAATATGGAGGCAGCAGAAATCCTATAACAATCAGTTATGTGGGGCACTGATCCCAGTACAGTAAACTTGCCTGGGAGCACAGGCAAAGTGACAATAGATAATGTCTGTGGTTTCAATTAGTTCTGAAACAATTAGTCGATGAATCGATCATTCAATTGGCAGAAAAGGAATCTACAGCAAAAGAGATAATTAATTGTTGAGTAGTAATTAATGAGTAATTTATAGGGCAAAATCTTTTTTTGAAAATGTTCTGTTTCCAGCCACTCATATGAGAGGATTATCTGTTTAATACTGCTGTAAAAGAAATTAAATTGAATATCTCTGTGTTTAGTTGGATTAAAGAAACTATTTGAAGACGTCACTTTATACTAAACTGTTTTTTCACTATTTTATAGATTAAATGATAATCAATTAATTAAAAAAAAATAGATTAATGAAAACAATTCTTAGCTGCAGCCCTGGCTTCAATTCTCTCTAGTAGTATTGTATGTATGTACTGTGAGCACAACCACAAACCTGAAATACATATATATGCCCACAAAATTTAGTTGCACACTAGCAGTCAACAGCGAGCTCACACATATACCCAAAACAGTGCACACATTTATGATTCATCACAGCCGTTGATTCCAAACTCCTGGAATCACACCGAACAGCTGCGACATGAAAAGTAACTTTTCACCCTAAAAAATTGGCAATCGCAGTTGGTAAATTTCCCAATGAACTTGAAGCGCTGAGGAGAATGTTTTCCACTGCTGAACATGACAGAGTGCAGCTGTGTGCCAGCGTACACCATTCAGCTCCTCCCCGACATGACTGTTCAAAGAGCTGAAGGCTCTGTCTGGGGATTTAGGGCAGCCACCAGCACAGCTTAAATCTTATTAAAAAAAACCTTCACTGACTGCTTCGCAAGCTGCAGTGCAGTACGTGTTGAGTCCTTATGGATGGGTCATCCAACATGACTCTTCATCAATTTGTCAAGCCATTAAGGTGCCACCATGAAGCACAATTCCCACGTCAAAGACGTTTTAGAGATGTATGATGTGTCTGACTGTTGCAATTTCATGTTTTGGTTTGAGTGCATAACTATGACAGAGAACAAAATAAAGACATATGTTGTTTTGAATCCACTTATCAAGTCTAAAAGCAATGTAAAAGATTGTAGGGAGTGTAAAAAGCAAATCTAATTGCCAGTTATGGAAGATAAACTACCAGTGTTGAATACAAATATGTCATCAAGCATCGAGCAAGCTAGAAAGAGAGACAGTGACAGAGAGAGACAGAGAGAGAGAGACCCTGTGAGATCCCCAGTTGAGCCAATAGCAACAAAAGAGCTCTGCATGGGCTCAACACTTGCCAGCAGCTCAGGTAAAACAATGTCGTACAGTATCGCCTCCTAATAAGGAGTTGCCCCCTGCATTTTAGTCATCACCCATTAGCACCGCATCCACCTGTTTAGCATTGATGTTCAACTGTCTATTATTCAATTGAAGCCACAGATTAGTCTCTAGTCGAGAGATGAGAAAATGTGTACAGGGGCCCACTGAGGTGCTTGTGGGAAAAGAGGGCCCCTATTAGAGAGGTCCTTTGTGCTCACTTATCACCACTGAAGGGTAGCAGAAAGGACACACTGTCAGGCACGCTGCTTCTGCTAATCGACAACACCGGCATGATTGCCTCAAACCATTCATTGAGCCTGTGCATGATTACATGTAGAAAGAAGTCTTCGCTAATTGTTCTACTAATTACTTACTTGCTAAATCAATCATTACTTTCTAAATCAGGAGGCCCTTGCATGAAAAAATAATGGACGGGGTGTTATAAGACTGAGCTGCGTAGTCTCTACTGCACAGTAAGACTACAATGAATGTTCAGATACAAGGTTAATAAGCATGGCAACTGTGACATTCAAATTTTTTGCTGTTGGTTGAGTGGAAATCAACAGAGCATGATAGATCCAAAAGCTATCTATAAAAAGCGTATTTTTTACTTTTCCTGGCTTCTTCTTCACTGCATGCCTATTTTCCCATTTGCCCATGCTGAAACAAGAAAATGTGTGAATTCTTCTGGAAATCTCTCCAATTTGTGCACAACTTTTGCTTAATAACTCTGCTAAATTAGACACATTATAAAGGTGCATGCAAGCTGCTCCTTTCCCTTTTAGAGAAAGCTGAGTTTCAAGTTAATCTTGAGACAGTGTACATAATTCAATATTTCATCCTCCAAAATCATCATAACAAGGAATCATTTCAACCATAATGTTGTGCTTTCAACTGAGTATAACTTAAAGAAGGCATGTTTAAATAAAGTAACTTACCATTGTCTTCAATTGAGAAATAGAAGATGTCATTTGTAGCATTGTCGCCGTCTCTCAGAACATAACATATGTTCATGTCATCAATTTCAGCTGAAAAATAGATAAATTCATATTAATATCCATGATATCCTACCTGTAAAAATTCCCATAATTTTATTTGACTTAAATGTCAGTAACCACCCCTGAGCCCTGCTTTAAGAAAAAAGCTGAGGTTATGTGATGAAATGTTCACGCTGCACAGTGTCGAGGGGAATTTGAAATGAGAAACTGCCTGGTAACAAGAGCTGTATATCTATTAGACTCCTGAATGATACTGAACATTAAGAGAAGCTTGATTCTTGGGGCTACATCACTGTGGTCTGTTTGTCATCCCATGTGTTGGTAGACAGGGTTCTTTATATCCCTGGATCTAGAAGAAGTGTGAAGTTTACAGTCCTTGCTATCTTCAATATTTGATGTCAAAACATTTCCCTTCAAAGGGACCATTGCATAAAATACATAGCCACAATTTTCAAATGCCCAGCAAGTAGTGTCTTTATTTACTGTCTGTTTACTCTTGTGAGAACTCTTGAAATATTGAACAGGCCTCTTGGGGAAATCATCTCACAGTGACTCTGTAAATAAAAGCAAGGAATACACTGATGTGCACTGTAACTTCTGTACTCATGTCTCTCAGTGTTCCGCTGTGAGACTACCATGCACTCTCCCTTTAACATCTTTACATGTTCACATTATCTATCATTATGTCTGTAATTCCCTTGTCTTCTGTTGCAAAATATTACTCTGGTAATGTACAAATCACCATTGGTTCTCTCCCAGAGTGAGATACATTAGGTACTGTTTGAAAAATGCACTCCTCTAGTGAGATCTGGTCAGCCTGAGGCACTGGCATACTTCGTCTCTGTAAACAGGCAGTCTCTTGAGTTGAAACAAAAACTTTGATATTTGAAGTCAACATTTTTCTGGCAGCAGAGAAGAGTACATTTAGCAGAGTGGGTAAATGTAAAAGAGTGTGGGTTAAAATACCTATGCAATAGATTACAAGTCTAAGAGAATGTCACAAGATTAAAAAGCTGATTGAAATGCTGCTCTCTTACCCTGTGTGAAGGTGGTGATAGTGGCATTTCCTTTGCCGAGGTTGATCAGGTAGCCATGCTCTGGGGCAACGCTAATCCTAAAGGTCACAGAATCCTGAATGCTGTCTCTGTCCTCTGCTTTAAGAGTCTTACTGGTGATCACAAACCCAAGGTGACCAGTCTCTAGAACCCGCAATGTTGGGGCACCCTTGTTCACCACAATCTGCGGTACTCCATTATCCACTGGGAGGACAATAATCTTCATCATTTGGGGTTTTCGAGTCCCAAATGCTGTATCAGGGAAGACATAAAAGTCTGTGTGAGTGCCATCAGTGACAGTGAAGGAGAAACTGTCCTCAGCACTCTCTGTGCCATCATGCTTGTAGCTGATCATGTTCTCATTCAGGTCCTGCTTTGTGAAGGAGGTGACAGGCCGGGTGTTGTTGAAGAGCAGGCGACCATGAACTGGGACTTGAGTGACTGTGAATTTCAAGAGGCGGTCAACAGTGTCTCTGTCCTCCACTGTTAGCTCAAAAGGCGTGATGAGTTTGTTTTCTCCCTCTGTCACCACCAGGCCGTGTACTGTCACCACAGGCTTTTTATTGTCTACATCAGTGATGGAGATGCGGAAAGTGCGGAACACAGGGTTGTAGCCATCAGTCACTTCAAATTCAAAGCTATCCATTTTCACTTCATCGTCAGAAGTGTGGATGTAGTAGATTTTGTTGCCGGCCAGCTGGAGCTGTGTGAAGGATGAGATGGGCATCCCAGGTGTGTCTGTGCACTCAAGATGTCCTCTCATTGGAGCTCGGGTGATTGTAAAAACCAAGTGTTCATCTGGGCTGTTAAGGTCGCTGGTACTGAGCAGGTCTGTTGTCAGAGAAACCCTGCCACCCTCTTTAAGGGATACCCCTTTACTGATTACATCTGGGAAAACCATGTCAATGCCACCCACTGTGACATAGAAGTATCTGTCAATCAAAGGGTTAATACCATCTGTCACATCAAATTTGATGAGGTCACGAATGCCTTCTTGCCCATTATGAATGTACACAATCAAACCCTGGTCCACTTCGTTCTGTGTGAAGTTCATCCCGACAGTGATATTTTGCAATGTCCCAGAAGGCATTGTTTTCTGCAAATACCCCTGACCAGGCCCATAGCGAATGATGTAAGTTAACGTGCTATCCTCAGAGTCCAGATCAGTAGCTTTTAAAACGTTGCTGTTTATGACTTTCACGTCACCTATCTCAATTTCAAGGCCATCATTGATTGCCATCCTCGGGGTTTCGTCATCCACGGGAATAATCATAACTATTACTGTTTTCTCCACACTGAACTTTCCATCTGTAAGAACAATATCAAAGCTGTCCTCTGTGGTTTCCGAGTCATCATGCTCATACACAATGCTGGAGGCCTCCTTGATCTGATCCAAGGTGAAGTTAGAGACAGGGACAGTACCGGTAGTGAGCTGATTCAGAATAAATCCATGCTTGGGGGGTTTGGTGATAATAAATGTGAGCTGATCAGAGGGGAGATCTGCATCAGCACCATTCAGAATGGGGGTGTCGATAACTATGTTCATGCCCTCCATAACTACAAACTCTCTCATGTAAATCTCAGGCTTTTCATCATTAGAGGGGATTATGGAGATAGGGAAAAAATGCCTTTCAGAGAAATTGATGCCATCAGAGCATCTGAATGTAAACCTGTCCTCCACTGGCTCAACTCCTTTGTGAATGCTTTGAACATAGTAAATGTGATTCTGTCTGATGTCCTTGATGGTGAAAGCACTAATAGCTGTCCCGGACCTGGATTTCTCTGAGCCTGGGGCTGGAGAGATGTTTTCTACATATCCTGAAGTTGGCTGTACAATGATTGTACAAAGGAGGTCATCATTGGGGGTGTCGACATCATCAGCGCTTATATAGAGAATTTGAATGACATTTTTCCCTCCTTCAGCAACAGTGAACTGTGGCCCCACAAAGACCTCTGGAGCTTGGCTGTCCAAGGGAAGAATAGTTACATGCACTCTGACACCTGTGATCTTATTGCCTCCAACAGTCCACTCATCAGACATGTCCGTCAGAGTGAGATTGAAAAAGTCCTCCTTTGTTGTCAAGCCTATCTCCCCGCTAGTATGGGCATAAACCACGAGGCCGTTGATGATATCAGCTTGGGTGAACGTGCCAGATGGGACACCTTTCACGAGGATTTCACCAAATGATGGCGGGTCCTCCACAATGAAGGTCAAACGAAGGTCGTCTGTGTCTTCATCTCTTCCCTGAATGACATTACTTGTAATTTCTGTTGCCCCATTTTCCAGTACATCTATAAAGGAGCCAATTGTGCCAGCCGGGAGACTGATGGTTGGAGTCTCATCATCAATAGGCTTCACACTAATCTTTATAATAATTGGGACAACGTGGACACCATCACTGACATCTATTTGAATTGAATCGACTGTCGATTCATCTCCATTATGGATGTAGGAAATTCTACCATTTCCAATATCCTCTAGGCTGAAAGTGTCTCCTTTTGTCATGTCAGTGAATGTAAACTGCATCTGGCCATGCAGAGGAGGCTGAGTAATAGTAAAGGATATCAGTTTGCTGTCTGTGTCTGTGTCAGAGGTGTCCAGCTCGGAACTTGTGATGACATGTGTGCCACGTTCAAACACAGTAAACCCAGAGTTGGTTATTTGAGGTGGCTTGTTGTCCACAGGCTTTAAAAATATAGTGAAAACCCCATCTACACTATTTCCAGAAACATCTTCCACAGTGTATCTAAACTGCAAAACATGAGTGGTAATTCCAAGCTCGAGATCAGGAGGTTTGTAAGCTATTTTATGATGGTTAATTTGTGCCTGAGTGAAAGTTGTGACTTCAGTGTTTGGCTTTTCAGTTAATACCAGAGCTCCCAATACAACAGGGCTGTTCTCATCTGTGTCCGTCGGTGGCTGGATGATTGTGTATTTGAGATCCCGATCCTCTGAGTCGAGGTCAGTATAACGGAGGAATTTCTTTCGGAAGTGAGTAAGCTGATACTCATGCACAGTTATTTGCAGAGTTGTGCCGGGATACAGTTCAGGTGGGAGGTCGTCAACTGGGAGAATTTTGATGATGAATGAGCTCTCGCCTGATTGGTTTGGTGGGTCATTGTCATCCTGAACTCTAAACACAAATTGATCCATGACCGTGCTGGTGCTGTGGGGCCCAATGTGTTTGTAAAACAGTTTACCATCAGTTATGTCCTGCTGCAGCCATTCAGTCACTACTTTCTCATACATTTCATCCTCCGTATTAAACTTCCAGGTTGACGGGTCCTCTGGGGCCTCGGACTGACGCAGCAGCACCTGCCCAATTGTGGAAAAGGGAGGCTCTATTGTGAATTTTATTGTAGAATCCTCTGAGTCGATGTCTGCTGCGCTAAGCATGAGTGAAGAGATTGGCATCATTTGGTTTTTGAATATAATTAAACCAGTGTTGGCATTGATTATAGGAGGCTCATCATCAGTTGGAACAACAGTGATTGGAAACAGAAACTCCACCTCATTTGCGCCATCTGTCATTCTGAAAATAATATTATCACTGTATGTGTCACTGCCATCATGTTGATAAATGACAACTCCAGCATTGAGGTCAGCAGGGGTGAAAAATTTCCTCCTGGAGCCCAGAACAGTTAAGTCTCCATGCCTCAGTCCATCAATTACAGTTATTTTGACTTTGTCTAAATTATCTTCGTCACTGATTTCCAGATTTTGTGAACTGGACAGAGGTCTGGACTGTCCCTCATACAGTAACTGTCCAGTGTTTTTAGTCACCACAGGAGCCAATGTGTTCATAGGCTTAACAACAATCATGAAAGCAAAAGGGTCTGACACAGCCCCCTCTGTGTCTACAACCTCAAACTCAATCTGGAAAATCCGCTCAGTGTCTGAATCCACAGCAGGGGGTTTGTAGGCGATTTTCAAGTCTTTGAGGTCTCCTTGGTAAAATGAGGTTATTGGTAAATTCCTATCATCTGTGCTCACTATGTAGCCTTCCTCATAGGACAGGGGAGATGTGATGTTGAAAATTAATTCGTCAGGATTAGACTCAACATCCTCTGCAGCCAGCATATCAGTGGTTATAGCTGTCATTACAAACTGGTCCACTTCCATCATCATCATTGCCACAAAGCTTGGTTTAGGAGCTGTGTTTTCCTCTCCATCTTTAATCCTCACCAAAATTTGGAAGAATTCCTGCTTTAGCAAATTACCCTCTTTATCATGTAACTCCACAAGCATTGGAATGTAATCTCTGTTCGGTGACTTCAAAGCAAAAGTGTGCTGATAACGGATGTTCAGTTTAATGAATTCATCACAATCCACCATTGTTCCAAGGCTGCCGTCATCCACAAGTTTTCCATACCTGGGCAGCACGCTGCCACTGGAGAGAGGGGCGATTTTGCATTGTTGTGCGCTTCTGTCATAGGTGAATTCTAAAATTCTTCTATCGATGGGGTTACTTATGCCGAGCACTTTCTCAACGGTGAGAGGCATGTTTTTGGTCAGCACTTCCAACTGTGTGAAAATGACTTCCACCTCCATCATAAAAGGTATTATAATGGTATCCGTTTGGGTGTCATACCTGAGTTGTAATTTCACTCTGTCCCTCGGTGGACTCCTGGAGCCAAAGTGAGAATACTTCACGTCGTTGGGGCCGAATTCACACGGAAACTTTTTCGGAGACAGGTGTCCGGGCCTTTGAGACAAGGGATCATTGTCCAGGACTGTTATGCTGCATCTATCACCAGGCTGAACTTGGATAACCAAATCGTTGATGGGATCAATGAAGACTGATCTCCCGAAAGGCACGCGGATCCCATTATTGGCAACCAATATCGTGTCCTCTGACAGCTCGGACCTCAAGGCGTATGATAATCCATAGCTGTCAAAAACCTGCGCAACTGCATCACCTGTCAGAATCACCGCAAGCAGAATCAAAGCAGCGCCGGTCCCGTGCAGATGCGAGGGAATAATCCAAGCCATTTGTAGTGTACACCCGCAGAGGAGACGCGTTGAACTTTGCGCATAGGCTACACCCTGATAAACTAAATACAGCGGTTAAAGTTGCAAGAATGTAAATCAGAGTTGGATAATATCACGCACCTATTGGCACTAAGGTGCACCATTCTCTCACAGCAGCTGTACACTGATAACCTGAACTTCATACTCCTGCTTTGATGGAGTAAAAGGAGTTACGCCCTCCTCTAAGCCGATTGGTTGATATCTCCGCTGGAATGCGTTTGTCAGGATTTGAATGGACATGGTTTGTGTCATTCATGGGAGACAAAACGATACCGCGTGGGCTCATCAGGTTGGATAAGGTAAGAAAAAAGAGGTGAATATGGTGGTGTTTTGGCATAAGGTATGATTTAAAGCCTGCAGTATAAGCAGAAATTCAATATATATTCGAATGATTTCATTTGAGACGCATAAAGCACACAATCTCTCTATGTGGTTTTAAATATATACATTTATTCTTACATCAGAGGTATTTTCTCTCTTCAGACTGTTATTAATAACGAGGAAAAGCAATCGGAAGTACAACTGTATAAAGCAGTCTTGACTGATAATCTGACAGGAGCAAAGCTTTGTCTCCCTCTCGTGGTTTACGCTGATGGTGATGTTTTGCACATTTTCAACCAGGCATCTTTTTTTCCAAATGAAAATCAGGTCTATCATGAGATTCTTATGTCAACAGGTTCTGCATTGCATGTGCAGCACCACCATACAATGCTGTGTATTGTTTGGCAATGGACTCATAATGGAGTAAAATCACTGTAGCTGCTTTTTAATGTTTGAGGCAATGCATAACCACCAGAGCTGATGGCGAGGAAGCACTGCAGGGATCTGACGGTCATGCAATGCAGGCAGTCCATGTGGCCACAGCACAGCTACTCCTCTCAATAGATTTCACCCTGCAAAATAGCCCATGATCCACTCTTAAATCATGAGTCAAAAGTTCTATTTAGTTGAGTCATGCAGAGACATTGTCGTATTTCCTGCGATGCTGCTCTCTCATCACACAGGTCCTCCAGGTGGCAGACACTTCCCCCAGGAGAGCATTCTCCTCTGAGTCTTAACAAGCCCAGTCATGATCCGGTGTCTCTCTGCACCACTCATCTGTAGAACCAGTGTTGATTAAGAGGACACCCACAGACACTGTGCAGCACAGCAGGGCAGGTCAAAATGACTCAATTATATTAAAAGCTGGCTTGATTTTGGCACGACAAGCACTGTTGCACATCCAGACAAGAATCACAGATCTTTTAGAATAGATAGTGTGTATGGGTGAGTTTGAGTGTGTTGAACATGGAGAGGGAGTCATGCAAAATTTAATATTGTCTACCAAAAACAGGCTTTTATATGGTGTTTTTACTACTTTCACATTCATATAAAATGTCAGTAAATTTGGAAGAAATGATTCTTCTAACACAACTATGGCATTTATTGTACTGTACATTGCTACAGACACAGCTGTTCTGTATGTTTGATCTATTCTAGCCTTTGTAGATATTAGATGTACACACTTATCTGTGCTCCCCTGTTAATGTGTAGCATAGAGCTTTTTATTGCCTGGAAGAATTTGACTTTGACTGTACTGAGTCCTCTTTGATCCCTTTTAGATGATTTTCATTCCATCCACAAACTCCTGGGTGCAACCATTGTGTCTGCACCTACCTATAGTTGCGCATTAATGACACACAAACCATCTCTCAGCTGGCATGTGTTGAAATCAGTACACAGTAGCTGCCATAACAAACTGCGCAGTTGAGATGCAGTGGACACTGTTGACAGGGTCCAATTATAAATATAGCCAAGCAAACTGCAAGGCAAAGCCCCCAGGCCTTGACAGCTCCTAGTTACAAGAGAAAATGAAAAAGTAGATGAATAGAACTTTCTGACAGCAGCAATGGCAGAGAGGGAATTGGATCATATCCAAACCTTCAGTCTTATTTTTGAGACGAAGGGAAGTTTGATGATATCCTGTCATATCATATTTACATCAAATTTATTGTAAATGACCGGTCCTCCTTAGAAGATAGAACTGTCGGTCTATAAAGGAAGTGAAGATCCCAATCGCACTCCTGGTGTTCAGGTGATTTATTGTGGGTACAAAGATACACAAGCTGAGGGGGGGTTAGGCTGAAATATTGCAGTTCACCTCACTTTTAGATACCACTTATAAATGTTTATCAAAATAATGACAGATGACTTTAGGTTGCTCATCCATTTAAATTTTTTTCACTGCTGAAAGCCAAAACATTCAAAGCTGTTTTTTTTCCGGAGCTCATTTAGTTATTCTTTGTGTCTTTCAGCATCCAGAAACTCAGTTTGTTTTGCTTTGTGGTGACTGTGGTGACAGCTGTAGGCTTCTACCAGCAGTCCAAAGATACCGACTGCCTAGAAGAAAACAATAAAAACATATTTACGTTAGATGCATTCATAATCTATCCGCTATCCTGTTTTGCGTGTTGTTTACGGTGGGGCTAACTTTCAATTTGCTCTCATCTTAATGCCCTGCCTTGTCGTCACTGTACACACACCGGCAGGACAAACACTGGAAGGCTTGCATTCCCTGCTGTCAGTGACACCATTGTTATTATAACTGTGTTAACAGAGATATACATCATGTAAGTCGCCTTGAGCTCTGAGAAGTGACATCATCAAGTCAACCTTATACAGGGAAAATGAGGTGCTGCAGGATGGACCATCTGTGTGTTCAGTCTGAGACCAAGTCTGCCACCAAACAAACCCGTACTATCATTATTTTATTTGTACATTTGTACAAGGTCTTTATTAATATTAACATGTTTAAATTAGTGTTGCTGTACATGCTAATACCTTGTTTCTCATTTAATTTATATGTACTCTTTTATGGACTATGGGTGGAAAATACCTTTAATGCGTACTGCCCTGGTTAAATCAAAAAATAATAGTTGAGAAATAGAATAAAAATATAAGTATTAGACATAATTTAGATTCAAGAAATAAATCAAATATATTTTGTGATGTATTGTACAGTATTTGATATAATTTCCAATTAATATACACAAAACCAATCTTGTCTTAATTAGTACAATTACTATCTACTAATACTATCTATTTCT
Source organism: Thunnus maccoyii (assembly GCF_910596095.1). Lineage (NCBI taxonomy): Eukaryota > Metazoa > Chordata > Actinopteri > Scombriformes > Scombridae > Thunnus > Thunnus maccoyii. The sequence continues at coordinate 25,980,986 of NC_056538.1, read as the reverse complement.
AGCAGTCTCTCTCTTTCCCTAGAAATACTCTTGATAATTGTCCCCTTTGGCATCACCCCAGTGTTTGTCTTGCTGTTGCTAAAGTGATCCCAATCTAGCAATTGCTTGGGCTTATCAGGACTATTTTTGTTGGTGGTTATTCCCTAGAGACAATACAGCCCTGGGCTCACTGATCTCATTAAGGCTATTTTAGTTCATTAGGTCTGTGTCAGTGACAATTCTTTTGATGGTTGAGGCTGGAATGGTGGCAGCAGCTACTCTGAAGTCGTCCCCTATAAAAGTTAATTGTGTAACCTATAGAAACACAATGCCCAGCCAACCGGCAGCCAAATCCATCTTCCCCAGCTTATGTTACTCTTGGGATACTACGGAACAAAAAAGGCAGCAGAACCAGTCAACTTTAATCATATTCTTTATTTGTGCTCTCAAATTCCCCAGGTGTTCATGGATTCATGTATTAAAACTGTAACATATGGCCAAAGCAATCATACTGCTTACCAAACAAAAAAAAAAAGTTAGGTTTATTTACAGCTTGCTTTTAACAAATAGATTCAAAGCAAACTGCTTTGCGGAAAGCAGAGGAGACAAAAATAGATGAAATCCAAAGATAATCTATAAAAGAAGAGAAGAATGGGGACACAAACGTTTGTGTGTGTGTGTGTGTGTGTGTGTGCGCGCGCGTGTGTGCAACTGATGTAATGACATTTAAGCAGAATAATATTCATCACTGGTTAATATAATTCTGCTTTTTAAATCTCAAAAGCTGTTTCCATTACAGAGTATGAAGCTTGTTTAAGAGTGAACCAGAATTTAAAATTCAGAAAGTCAAAAGTTAATTGACTGTTGTAACACAAATAACAAGAACAGCTTTCATAATGTTTGTCCAAAGTGGTACAATAGTTTATACTGTACATGCATTTGTCATAGTTAAGTGATAATCTTGATAAATGTTGATTTTAATATCTTCCCAACACAGTGAAAATACAGCATGAGGCAAGTATTACTTCAAGAGGCTTCAGATCAAATGCATGTAATTAATTTGATAACAGTGAGCTATGGGTAGATTATCTAGGATGGCAGGTTAAAGAATTTGCACAAAACTGAAACCTTAAAACATGGGAGGTATGTGACATCAAGCCAAATCAGGATGATAAAAGGAAAAATACAGTATACTTGAGTTCACAGCTGCTGTCGCTGATCTGTTGTTCAGCTTCTGTTATGCAGACATCTAGCTGTAAAATGTAATTAAATTAGGTCACTTTGCAAAGCCTCTCTGTCTACCTTCAGTCCAACATATTCAAACTAAGGATTGACTCTTTCTTTCACATTTTATCATGCTACTGCCATGTTTCTGTGGCACATTTGATAATCTTTTGTATAATAACAATACATAGTAGGCATGAACTGGCCATGGTATGAAATCTGGAATCTATCATTAACATGTTATTTTAAAATAATTTAAAATGCTGAGTTCATAGAATGTTTTGTTAGTTTTGATGATACTGAAGATGTAGGTGTGTTGTCTAGAACAGATGGTGGTTTCCCATGCGTTTAAAAATAACAAAGAGCAAAAAAAACTATTTAAATTAATGCCAGTAAATGTATTGTTTTCACTTCATCCGGTGCTGCGATCATTCTATGCCAGTACCAGATCAAGGTTTCTGTCTGTGAGAGCAATTAATTACTTGATGTTGTTTCACTTTTGTAAGTACACCATGTTACAGAAAGATTTTAATGAAGCATGAAGTGTAATGCTGTGCCCAAATGCCTTTAACAGCATAAAAGCAATTGTATGTGCAACAAGGCATTGTCAAAACTGCTTTCATTATATTCTAACTAACCTGACTGGTGTGGTGGCAGTTAAGGACACAAATAAAGGCCAACCAGCAGACATTCCACCATTCATCCCTAACTAAAAATTGTGTCTTTGACTACAGACTTTTATATGTTATTAAAACTCAAAATCTTGAGCTTCCTGTGGAGTCGTGGTCGCCCGCAGGCCAAAGGTTACATCATTTAATCGGATTGCTGCGAGATACCCCGCAGGCCTTCCTTCTCCTGTTGAGTTTTAAAGCTGAGAGGCACTTAACATGTATGCCCACCCTGCGTGATGAACTCATTTATACTGTGCAAAAAGAAAGAGAAATGAGAATTTACCTGGTGGGAGTCACTGTGTGATATCTGGAAGTTGTCACATCATCAGCAGAACAATTTGACAATGAGATCTCAGATGTGATTATTAAAAAACAGAAGTGCAAATTTTGTAGCATGTGACCCCTGTGCACATGAGGAAAATTACTTCTTTTTTTAATGGAAGTAGCTGCAATAGTGAACAAAAATGTAGCAGTAAGAACCATTTAATTCTGGTTAATATGAAGGTCAATACTCCCTAAATCATTCAATTAAATGAAAGGATTGTAGTCTTCTATGTTGTGGCTATGCATTTTTGCCATTCCTCTCTGCAATTTGTCCTCCTCAACCCTTTTGGTTTCCACTTTGTGCTGTGCTGGATGCATTATCTTTCTACTCAGTTTGATCTAAAGGTGAGGACCAAGTCAGCAACAATACTATCTAGATGGAACAGAATGCTTTCACTAGATGCTCGTGAAAAAGTTGCACACACTGCACATGTAGGGACAATAATGCCCTCTCTTTGACTGTCTTTCACTCTTATCATTCTCATGTTATTATCAAGATTTATTTCTTATAAAAAGGACCAAGCCCATTTTGTGTGATTTACACTGACATAATGACATTTACTGCCACAGAGTGACAGCGTCTGCGTGGGTGCCTATTGTTCCAATATTCTGGGGAATGTCTCAAATATTTCCAAGTCCCCCTGCCAAGCTTTAATTGACTTAATCTTTCCATTAGCCCCAAGTCACCAAAGTCAGCTGTCATCTGTTAGAGTTAACTGTTGTAACAAGGTGCTTTTCATGCTTCATGATAAATGTGAGTTTTAGCTATGAGACTTAAGGATGATTTTTAACCCCCTAACCCCCACAGCACTCTACACAAAAACTGACATACACAACAAGTACCACACACACATCCCCCTGGCTGAAAGCTCTAATAAGCACCAGCACACAAACTGACAAACTCTTGCTCATTTTTGTCAGGTGATGGGGTGTCGCTGATCTCATTGAGTTTACTAAACACCCCTATAGACAGGCATAAACAGAACCTATAACCTCCACGCCTCATCACCCCTCCACAGGTAGCAAACATAGATAACAGATCCCTGCAGAGTGGAGACAATCCAAACACAAAGAAAGTTATTCAAACTTGTTTTTTTTATGCATAATACCCTATAAATTCTAACAGCTGTGAATATCATGCACCATATACTTCACATTCACTGCCAGGAGATGGCAACATCACATTATACATCAAATGTGTTGTATACACTATAGAGTTCGGCATCATACATTTATTACATTAGAACAAGAACAGTTAATGAAAGTTAGAAGAAGATTAATGGTTCATAAACAATACATAAAAGCAATTACTGTGTAGAATTAGGAATGGAAGCCAATGCTAAACTGAAATCTTCAGTCCACTTTGAATTAGTGTATCACATTTTCAGTTGTATACATGTAGTGAAAACTTATTAATGTCCTGCTTGAAGTGGGAAAAGTAACCATTATCATGGAATAATGTCAGATAAAATTTTCAGGTCTGTTCAGTTTGGTTCAATTTGTCAGTCTAGCTATATTGTAGCTGAGTTGTATCACTACTGAAAGACTGGCAGGCCTAATTAGTTCAAGACCTTATCTAATGACTTTGAATTTCTGCTGCAAGCTTGACTATTGCATCAGTGTTCATTTTTAGAAGCACGGTCGAAACCTGGCCGACACATACTACATCTAATTGACAGAGAGCTGGACTGCAATGTCAAATGAGTTCTTCAACAACATCCACAGCAAAGACTGACGACCTCCTGTGAAGTCAAACCAAACCAGCCATGTATAATGCACGACGGTAAGTTTTGAAAACGCATTGATTTCACCGTTAAATACTTTACATGTATCTCTTCGATGTATGCGAGGTGCTGTATGTTATGACCTCACGTAAATGAATTTAATTCTGCTGAAGAAAGCATTTAGCACAGAACAGCATCAACAAAGCCAGTTAAAACTTGTGGGATTAGATTTGATTTAAATTGTTACACAATCACTATCAGAGAGTTTGCAACCTGATGTTGGATGTTTACTTGCCAAGATGTGGGATTTGAAACTATTATCTTGCTTATTAATGAAAACACTTCTCAGCTAACAGAATGATGATTCATCATAATGTCAGTACTGTTTAATAATACAAGTGATATTTTACATAATATAAACATCCTCCAATTAATATGAAATTGTGGTGCAGCAAACTGCTACTGCTGGAAGCTGGTATACCAGAAGCCTGATCTAAAATCCACCACTGAGATTCCAGATAATTTTTTCCTGTAAGTGTATTGCGGTTTATATTATTTATTATTCCCTGATTAAAGACATAAACCCCAAGTGCTGACACAAGAAAGTGGGAGTCACTGCATACTTAAGGAAAGTGAAAGCAGTAATCAACATGCCAGGAACTGGGTCAGAGGACTCTTTGGCAATAGCAAACATCATTAACAAACATTTGGCCCAGATTTTCTAACCCACACTAAACATCTTGGTAGGACGTTTATATGCTTCTCAAACAGCCTCCCTTTAATTCATGGATCAGGGAGCCTCTTAGGGAATGTATTCCCTAATGGGAAAGAGTCTGTGACTTTTCCAGGTCTCAAATATGGCGCTGCTGCAAGACAGACAGTCTCTCACCAACTCTCTGTTGGCGAGAGACTCATTAAGATTTTGGCAGAGAGGGAGGGCTCTCTCTGCCCTCTAGTGGCAAGTGAGTTCAATAATGTACTGAGTCAAATACAGTGTTATTATTAAAGACTCAATCAGATTTTCTGAGACTGTAAATGTCATGTACAGTAAATTAACTATGGATAAAAAAAATCAGCATTGCCAAAATCTATATGCCTGTTTTACTGCTATATTATTACTGATTTAAACATCATAACACACTGTTAGCTTAGGTTTAGTTGTTGTCTAGAGTAAGTCTGTGTGATAAAACAACTGTCAGTCACTTTGGAGGTGTTAACATGGTCCTGAATTTTCTATTTTGATGAGAATAGCATCTGATTCATGGATTGTGCCTCTAAAATGCTTTTGAGTGTAGACTTACCAAAGGAACCGGCTCTGTGGGTCAGTACCTTTATCAACAGCCAAAAACAGTAAGTGCTTTGCCACAAGGGTGCACAGGGTGCAGAAATAATGGATATACCTGTATTTGTAGATCATACAGTGTGACCTTAAGTTAAATTAAATGGTCAAAGTTATGACAAAAATTTCAACCAGGGAGATTTTTCCTCTAAAAAATAAACAGGTAATATTTGAAAGGTGGCCATCAGGGCATTCATATTCAGTTGGAATAAATAGAAAAGACATTCTCTATTGATTGCTCCTCAGGGCAACGTGCTGCACAGCAGCTGCTCGGATGTGCTCTCTAATGAAAGGCAACAAGGGACAAAAAGGAAAGATACAGCATTTGCTCTCAGATCCTTTTTGGTCTTCAATATGCCTAAATCAGAAACTGCCAAATGATGAAGGCTACTCATTCTAAATCAGATTATTGATTTATTGCTTAATGTGGTTTTATGTAGAATTTTTTTGTTCGTATGGTTATTGCTTTATACTATTTGAAAGAAAATCTACATTTTTGGTATGACAAAGAAACACACGAAACACCAATAATTTTCATAAATTCTCAAATCACCCCCTTAAATGAATGGGATTATTAATGTTGTGTATATTCTGTTTAGGAGCTTACTTCTGTTGCTTCCAAAAAAACAGATAGGTTCAATGTAGCTATCGATATGCATGACTTTGTTGGTCATGATCTTTTAAATACAACAAAATTGTACAAATTAGTTAACAAATGAAATAAATCATTTGAAGGGAGAAAACCTCAGAGGTAAAAAAAATAATTCTCCGTGCAGTCTTTTTGGCTTTCTAAAACTGGCTGTAATTGACACCAAAAACAAATGCATTAAGTTGAAGTAGAGTCATTTGAAACAGGAAGCTTTTATGTATTATTAATGTCAAGATGTTTTCAAATTTTCATTTGTGGTGAGACTGCAACCTGAGCTTTCCTCTTCAGAAGTCCATTATTGTGGATTCTAACCTCTCTCAATAGTCGTATTCATTGTGGCTGTATAGGTATCACTGATTTTTCCTTTCTCTTGTTTTATGTCATGTGATCTTTAAAGAACTGGGAAATTTATTTCACAATCTGCCGCAAAAAAAGAAAAATGATTCCTTGACAAGAGGCAGCAACTGTAGTGAGCTGTTGTGCAAAGCATGTTGGGATAATTAGAGCTATTTGGTCCAGCTGTATAAAACCATGATAACCCATGACCAGCTTTTAATGTAAAACATTTCACAATACAAGTACAATAAAATATAATCTCTTCATAACATATTTTCTCACTGTACTGCTGGATAAGAAGGTGCTGGTATAATTTTAAAGAACACCAGATTGCCTTGTAGATGTCTTGCGATAAGTGAGATAATGAGTGATAATAGCTACAGTGTTGATAATAATGACCACAAGTCCTGTAAGTGAGAGATTCTGTTGATTCACACACACACACACACAGTATCTGCCAATAGTACACACATTGAGGGTCTAATGCATGATAATTACAATGACGACAAAGAAATGGGGAAATATTGGATGTGAAGTTTTGATTCATACAGATGCACTTGGTGAAGTCCATTAGGCTTGAAAACAATCTTCTTACAATGAAGGCAACTGATACAACTGAGCAATTACCCTCAGGACAGCACTCAAAATGTTGACATTGTCTTATCTTGTTTAGTTATATATATATGATAGTTGACTATGACTAAAACACAATGAAATTTGTTTTGGTCTTGTCAAACCTTAAATACTTGAGTTGAATTGCTTTATCCTTGCAAAAGTTCTCTTACAATGAGATCACAACAATATAGCAAAATAAAAACATGAAAAACATGTGTCATTGATAAACTTTTTGCTCTATATATCTCAAAGGAGAAAACATTAATATACAGTACACAGTGTTTTATTGTCACTGATTATGGATGTGGAAGAAAGAGATGGGTTAGAGGTCTCTTAGCAACTGTGCATGCTCACACCAGCCAGCTAAAGACTGATGTTTAACATCATACATCTTAGATGGCTGTTTTTTTCCTAGTGCAGCAATTACTCTTTCTCAGAGTTCAATAGAAAAACATGTTAAAGTTATTTCACATTATCAAAGCTCCAGGCAGGGTTTTTCAGGGGAACTCGGACTCTTGTGAACCGATGCAGAAATGTTGAACAGAGAAAAGTTAGAGTTGGATTCTTGGAACATCCTCAAGGCAGTGAGAGAAATGAATTTGCGAATGAATTGATTCAATATTGTGCTTTTCGTGAGAAAATCTTTGTGACATTACTGAAGGGCAACATGTGTGCATGTACAGTATTTCAGCTTGAATAAATCATCTTATTTGTACTAATGAGTGTCAATAGGGCCTCTGTGTTGTCATATCCTCAGTATCTACTCAGTACAATGATGCTCATGTCTTCCTTGTAGTTTTTACCAAACATCACATGATATATTTGCAACACTGTATTAGTCCCCATATGGCTTATCTGGAGCCTACTATGGCAATCATGTATGCACTACTGCATCCTCTCCTTCAGTCTACACTATGTTTCTCTCATCTGATGACAGTAAACAAAATCTATCTCTCCTGCATGCATGAAGACCCTCCTTTTCAAAAGGTACCATAGGTTTGTCTACATTTGTAATTAATATAGTTAACTAATATAGTTAATGTCATGGTTCTTTACTGACATATAATTCACATGGCACATGGCAGTGGAAAGATGCTTTTATGCTACTGTAGCCACCTGACCAGCATAAACAGCACTGAACCAAACCAATTAGTAAGTAAAAAGAACAAGCTAAACATCCAAAAAATTTTCTCAGAAGTTGCTGGAGGCCAACAGAGATACTGGACTTATATTCATCAAGTTGTCAGAAACAACTCCAGTTGCCCATGTTTCTCTGTGATTGCAGGGTGTGTTAGTCATTTGTTTGTTAGTCATACTGATATATTATTTTTTAATTAATTTCTTTTGGACTTTTATGCCTTTGACAGTTGAGAGATGACAGGAAACAAGGGGAGAAAGAGTTTGGGAGTGACACACAACATGTCTGCTACGGAAATGAATTGCAGACATTGCGATTATGATGTATGAGTCGTAACTAGTCGGCTACCGGGGCCCGCCAGCCAGCCGTATTGGTATAGTAAGTCAATAGGTCCTGAACTTACACTGACTTCACAAAGCTATTTTACAAGTTGGGAAACATAAGCTACTCATTAGTAAAGTTTCAGACTACATTAGTAGAAAAAAGTACAGCCATTATGCATTTGGCCATTGTCTTGGTCATATAAACCAAGTCACAGCCAAATGAAGCCTAATTTTATGTTGCTTTATATTGCGAGACAGGGTTTCTTTGAAGCTGAACTCAAGTGGCCACTTTTTATCTGTCATTTAGCTTATTTTTGTTTTTTGTTGTTGTTGTTGTTGTTTTCATTTCCTCAGTAGGAAAATCCAGCTAAAGCCAAGCTGAGGTTAAGGATAGAGGATGTTATTTTGGGCAAGTAAACAACTGAGAAAGGGCAGTATGTGGTCACACACGTCTAATGCCCTTATCTTCCAATTGTAACCATTTTGCCCTCTAGAGCTAAGGAGAGGCGGATGGAAACTAGTCGTAGTAAATATCAGATTCACAAGGAATAAATTAATTTAACAGTGTTGTTTATGCCTTTGTGTCCACCCTCTCAGTCTGTGGAGCAAGATCACTCAAAACTCAAAATCAGAGTTGCGTTTTTGTGCAGATCTTTTGGAGATTCTTGTTGTGGGCAAAAATGGCTATGATATTTTATATCTTATACATATTGTTTGTATATAGGCTTTTTTTAGGCTTAAAAACTGCTGGGGTTTTATAGAATTGTTGATCAGTACCATTGGCTTGTTTCATTTATGGAAACTACCCCAACACTTTTTCACCACACCTTGGTTTTGCTGTGATATAGTCCCGGTTTAAAAGGGCGCGGTGACGGCTGGAGATGTGTTTTCTGTGTTAAGAGCGCGTTGGAGTCGCGCGTCAGCAGACGGATGTCGCTTCTTCTTCCCACCTGATTCGACCAGTGTGTTAGTCAAATAAAATGTGTAGGGCAGAAATACGCTATGCCATTAAAATGCCCCTACAGACGAGAGAACGAAAGGGGTGGGCGGGGGATTGCATGACATGCCACTGAGTTACAGTGTCTTCAGTGAAGACTTGGTGATAAGATGAGCATCCAGCCACGCAACTTTCCTTTCTGACAGCCGCAGCCTCTGGTTCTCTGTCGAGTGGAAAGCAACAGGAGGACGGTAAGTTTCTGTTTCTTTTGCGCATGATTACTTTAGACGTCGATTGGATTATATGTGATAAAGTAGGTTATATTTCTAACAGAAAAAGACCACAATATGTAAACATTTTATGTAGTTTCTCTTTAATCATGTGCTGTGAAATGGTCTTCTAAGTTTTCTACAAAAAATACAAATTTATTCATATTTCAAATTATGTTTATGTTCATTTTAACTGTTGTAGATGTGAATAGGAAGCGTTTTCAATAATTGGTGTTTTCATTATTGAGTGGCCAATTATGTCCTAAAAATAAAGCATTATAAACCAATTCTGAACTGAATACTTGAATTATTTTGCTTTTTTTTTTTCAAATGGATGTAAAAAAGTATAGTTAAAATCTATACTTTTCCCATTGTGTCTGAAACATCAGAGTCAACACTGCAACCTGATCACATATTTTTCCCTGTCTTGTTATTTTTCACTCATTCTCAGTTGAGACTGTGGTGCTGTGGCCACAATGTCACAGCTGTATTATAAGAAAACTGGAAACTCCTCATACAGGGACCGCATCCCTCTGCGGATCGTGCGGGCTGAGGCTGAGCTCTCTGCCCTGGAGAAGGCCTACCTGGGGGCTGTTGAGAAGGGGGACTATGCCAGTGTGAAACAAGCCCTGGAGGAGGCTGAGATCTACTTTAGGATCAACATCAACTGCATCGACCCCCTGGGACGCACAGCCCTGCTCATTGCCATTGAAAATGAGAACCTGGAGATCATCGAGCTTCTGCTCAGCTATAATGTTTATGTGGGTGATGCCCTGCTACATGCCATTCGCAAAGAAGTGGTGGGAGCCGTAGAGCTGCTGCTCAATCACAAGAAACCCCGTGGAGAAAAACAGGTAGGTTACTGTAGATCCATGATAACATCCAATATAGAGTTTACATTCCCACAGGTGCTTTTCTTGTTGACTTGTGTATTTCTATAACCTTTATTACATTTGTTAGTTTCATTTTATTCAAGCAAATTTATAAAGTCATTAAAATCACATCCATGGACCAATTCACCCTCTGCAGCAAATCAAAACTTCTTTTATACAGCACAGAATATCACACTAAAATTTAGATTGTTTTTATTATTTACCTCCAGCTGTGTTTTAGATTTCTGTTTCCTACCAGCTCATCATGTTTGTTCATGTGTGGCGAGTGTGTGGCAACCTCAACAGCTTAGAAAATAGATTTGTGGATTGTAATTGCGTGTTTACCTTTCATGAACACGGGTTGGACAATAAAGTTCAAGCTCTCAGTTCAATGTCATGTCAGATTGGATTGGATGGCTCCAGAAGGGATATGTCATTTTATTCTTCAGTCTTAGAGATAAAAGGAAGAAAAAACTATATGTTTTCCTCTGTCTAGTAGTTTTAGGCTTGGCTGTGTTTATTTAGGGAATCCAGCACTGATACTCTTTGATGTGCTGCTGTGGGTCTTTTTGCCACAGCTTTTATCCACAGGTTCTGTATCAGGCAGTTTCATAAAGACTCTGGTTGCGTTCAACTTCTTGATATCTTTGTAAATATGTTTTTTGACCCTGCTGTGTCTCACTGTAATGGACTTTGTGAAGCACTCTGTGAAGACAAGGGAAACAGAAAAAAGGTTGTAGTTGCTTCCAATCAGGAAGATATTTTGGGGCCGGCTGAACCACAAGTCATTAGCTGTGTGCTTGCTGTTAGACAAGATAGTCAGAGACCCAAGACAGATGAAATTAGACCCGTTCAAAGTGTCCATACAGCTAGCAGTTATTTCAGTGTTTCTGTGAGGGGTTTAAAAAGCTTTGTGAGCTATCTGATAAAATAATGGTGTAATGGTTCAGGAAGATATTTTGAGGCCAGCTGAGCAACAGGCAGTTTCATATCTGTTCTTTTATGTGTTTCTCTCTTGTCTATCTGAAAAGGTCCCACCGATTCTACTGGACAAACAGTTCTCAGATTTCACCCCGGACATCACTCCAATCATCCTTGCCGCCCACACCAACAACTATGAGATCATCAAACTGCTTGTGCAGCGAGGTGTCTCCGTACCTCAGCCACATGCCGTGCGCTGCAACTGCGTTGAGTGTGTGTCCAGTTCAGACGTGGATGGCTTGCGTCATTCACGCTCTCGTCTCAACATCTACAAGGCCCTCTCCAGCCCATCTCTCATCGCCCTCTCCAGCGAGGATCCTTTCCTCACAGCTTTTCAACTCAGCTGGGAGCTGAAGGAGCTCAGCACAGTGGAGAATGAGTTCAAGTCAGAATATGAGGAACTGTCCCGTATGTGTAAACAATTTGCAAAGGACCTCTTAGACCAGACCCGAAGCTCTAAAGAATTGGAAATAATCCTCAACTACCGCGATGACACCAACCCTCTGCTGGATGAGAGTGCTAATGATCTGGCCCGACTGAAGCTAGCTATCAAATATTGTCAGAAAGAGGTAAGTTGTATATGATATCCTCTTTGTCACATGACTGCTGTGACAACAGCAGTACAACAGCAGTTTTAGGACAGAAAAGGACAGGAATTTGTGTCGGTGACACTGGTACACATATAGACATACTAGGAACTGACAGGGTGCTACAGTATATATTGACACTTGTGGAACAAGTACAACATAGAATAAGTATGTAAGTGAACAAAGTGGTCTAGATAACAAAAGCAGTGCCAAGATGAGCTGTAAATGGCCTGAGATGGGTGGAGATGTCCTGTGGGAGTTTAGAACAACATGTAATTGCCAGGCTGGCTCTTAATGCAATGCATTACAGTAGCCCTCTCAGAGAGTCCCATGACGACTGGATAATTGGGGATAATGATGGAATAAGTGATGGCCATTTCCCAGAAATACAAACTCATAATATTTTAATTAGAAACGGAACCTTTTACTGTCTTTTAACATCTTCTTTGGAATATTTATCCTCTGGATGCAATGCCAACTTTCTGTAATGTGTTTTGAAGTAGAGCTCCTAAAGATGTATACATTGTGATTACACAGTGGCAGTAACAGAATAAGATATGCCAAAGTGTTTTATAACAAGCAACAAGTAAAAATATTTATAACGGAAACATTTATAATGGATTATATAAATGTATATACTTTGCATGAGGTTTTTCTTAACCCAGCAATAGGTGACAACAATGAAAGTGTAAGCTAGTAAAAAATGATAACTTTGCTCTCAATCATCACATTTAGAAAAATGTAGTCATCATATTTCAGGAAATGTGGCACTATAGTATCCAAAAACGAGAGTACAGGATTGATTTGTTGTATTTCAGACAGTTGGAATTGTGAGAACGAAAGATCAGTGTGAATATTAGCAACTCCATGTGCCACAATTGGTTTATCACATTATTATTATTATTATATTACATGTTATTAGCACCTGACCCTAACAAAACAGAAAGATTACATTTACCTGAAACCGAGGTAGTTATTAAAAAGAAGATATTTTTCAAAAAATATTGAAAGCAATACTAGACAATGTTAAACACTGGTAGCGCTAATTAGAAGGGAGACGTCACTGTTTGAACTTGTTCAGATAATGTGACATGAAAACTGAGCAGTCTTGGATTGCTGTTTTGCTCCTAAATTTAAATTGTTCTCTTCCTGAGGATGAAGAGTTGCATCTAAAGCTGAATTTATTTTGGTGAATTTAATTAGGTGAATCTAAAGGCTCTCATTTAGAGTGGATAAATCTTTGTTCTCTGTTTTAGGCTTGGAATTAAGTCATAAAAATGAAAACTTGAGATTTGACTTGGACTCATTTGCTGTGTGAGCTGACTCCTTTTGACCTGAATGCCTTGAGACTCAACTTGACTTGAGATTTGAAAACTGATATGTGCCATTAAAATCCCAAAGTAATTGTTAATGTAACACAACAACTCCAGACAGGCCTTGTATAGCTGTGCCACTCATCTTGTGTATTTAATTATTTGCTCTATACCTTAGAGTGAGATTGAATCAAGAACAATCAATGAACGTAATCAAACAAAGAGCTTAATGGTTTTTCTCCATTTGTGCTCAGACATTTGTGTGCAGCTGTATAACTCATTACTGCTATTGTTTAAATGCTATCCCTGTATAAAGTAAGTGATGATGATAGAGTTGTTTTTCATATTTCATATCATGCTAAATAATGAAGATTATTTTAAATTATTTTTGTATTATACCAAGAATTATGATAAATAGTGTGTTGTTCATGGCCCATATACAGTATGATCAGTTTCAGACAGCAGATTTGTTAGTGTAAAATTTGGTAACTTAAAAGGTAGAGTCAGTGATTCTAAGATTGTTGATATTTGAACTAACCACCAAAACAAATACACTCCTCCCTACATGCTCCTTCAGAAGCTCTCTGTGAGACACACGTCACTCCCACATCTGGGATTCAGTGTGTATTCATTCATTTCATAGAATGGAAGCGTATCTGAACCAACATGACTGACGGATGTCAAATGCGCTTCTAAAAACACTTTCTATGTGAATTGGCCATGGCTTCTTTGCTAGCCCTCCCCCACCATTCAACGGATGCTGGAGATGGGAGACTGTGATGTCATCACAGACAGCTGCTCTGATGACCTCCCCCTGTGATGTGCATGAGCACGAACGACCCCTGATGATTGGCTGGAATAGTGTTTTGTTGCTCAGTGCAAGCCACCTTGTTTGTTTCCCATTTACAGATCCAGGGCTGTGTATGACACACCAGATTTTTTTCAGCGCACACAGAACAGACAGCAGCAGACGTGAAGAGATATTCACTGAATCTGATAAAAAAAGTTTATTGAACGTTCTCCAGAAATTCTGACTTCCCCTTTAATAACTTAAGTCTTTGAGATTCCATCTATGATTGCCCTAATTTTCTGCACCAGAATGTGATATATACAAGCCACACCTTTTGTTGTTATATGGGTCAGGGACACTTCAAACATTGCTTTATCTTGACCCCTTCTAGATATAGTATCTCTGGATTTAAATGACAAGTATCTAGTGTGAAAAAGTAGAATGAATACCTTATTTTCGTTGGTCAAATTCATTAGCACAGCCTTTTTTATTTGATATGTATCATTTGAATGCACTGGAGGGATTTGCTCTCAGCGATGTAGACACAATTAAAAAAGCTTTGAGAGCCAAATAATAAACTCTTGTAGCATCACTGCTGTGCCACTGTAATGGTTAGAATTTGGAGACATACAAGAATTAGTCAACTACATTGACTTGAGTTTTGTTACATTTGTGACAGACTTGATATTTGAGTTGGATGTTTCTCTAATGACTTTAGACTTGGACTTGCACAGAAAGAGGTCATAACCAGCAGAACAGCTCTGGTTATGGACACAGTATATTGCCCCTTTTGAACTCAAGTCAAGTCAATTTATTTATAGAGCACATTTAAAAAAAAACAAATGCTGATCAAAGTGCTTTACAGAGAGATGAGAATTACAATCAAATAAAAACACAGATATAATTTTCAGGATAAAAAAAAAAAAAGAATAAAAATGTAGAACAGAATTAAATTAAATTAATGTCTTAATGACTATTAAAAGGAAAGAAAAGACATGTCTCTGAGGATCAGTTTTAAAAATATCAATGGAGGAATGGGGTTGGAAAGGAGATCTAATAATGAGTGGCAAACTACTCCACAGTTTAGGGCCAACAATGGAAAATGCCTGATCACCTCTAGACTTATACTGAGAGTGTGGAATGAAGAACAGTGATTGGACTTGAAATAGTTGAATGCACCAACAAACAGAAGGTCCGAAAGAGTTAAGAATTTTTCTGTTTAAGATCAGTTATTGAGGGAGGTGGCCATGACTACAAATTGGAGGATTAGTGTCATCATTATAGAGCATTACAAGGCATTATGCTCCAAACACCTCCCAAACTGAAACTACGCACATTAACTCTGAACGATTTTTGCTGCCAAAAATGTTGCAAATGAGAAATGAAATTAATTTGGAAATGCTGATTGTTTGTCTTTCCCCTCTCTAACTACACAGACATGTCCAGTATGCATGTTGTTGTGTATCGCAAGTGTATTATGTTGTGAGTATGCAGTACATTAATGCTAACAACCAAACGAATAACACACGTCCATAAGCTGGGCAGTTCTGAGGGTTTGCCATTGTGGGCTTCTCTAAAGAAAAGGCACCAAAGTCGTTACAGCATTTTAATGGACCACCAGCACTTACTGGATGTCCACATTATTAGTGGTCATCATTCCATTAATGTATTCAGTAAATTCTTTGTTCTCCTGCTATTTCCTCTGTCTTTGTTCATTAAAATCCTTTAAATATGATTTGTAAGCATTTAAACATAAACAATTAAAAGCAAAGAAGGGAAGGGCACTCATTCTGCTCTGACCTGGGTTTTTCTATCTTAGACTATTGCTTAGTGGTTTCTCTGTATGCTGGGGAGGGCACATGTTTTCATGGACCTGTAATAGTAGAATAAGAATGAAAGCACTGATAAAAAACATGTTCAGTACATTGTGGTAACATTGTGGTAGATTAAAAACGTACAAAGTATTGTCAAAAGACTCTTCACTTTTTGTTTGTTGAGCTAAGCTTTATTATATTAATGATTAAGTTTCATCATTTTGAAATTGTAAGTGGGATTATTAAATCCTACCTCTCAGTTAAACCCACAACTTAAATTGCCATAATTCTCATTCAAAATTAAGATTCACATGATGCCACATGGCCTGAGAACTTTCTGAGATGCTAGCTTGTTATTTTATGATTGAATAAGTGCAAAACATAGAGTAGTATTGTGTTCTTGTTGTTTTTTTTTAATCACTTTGCTTTGTGAGGGATGTGAGAAACTGTTTTCTGACAGTTGCAAATGTTAACTACCAAAAATGGCAGCATAGTGTTAAAGTATTTTCTGTGCAACTGATTTAGATTATATTCAAATAAACTGATTAAATGTCTTAATGAATTAGCACCATACAGTATGTCTCCATTATGAATGTGCCTCAGGACAGAATTCATACTTGTTTTTGAAGTGTGCAGATTGGGTCATTTTCACCTTCCAAAAGTGTCCTCAGACAAAATCTGCTCCCTCCAGATGCTACCTTTTGCCTCCAGTCATGTTATAGCAAGTCAACATCCCACAAGGACAGATAGGAAATATTAAATATGTCAGATTCTGCACTGATAGATGACCTCTTCACCCACAACTCTGCTCTATAGTACCATAATGGGTATCCATTTAGCCATAACTTGGTTAAACTGAAATTAACTTCCATCATCATCTGCAGATATCCAGCACATGTTAAATCTAATCTCAGAGGGCAGAGAAAATGTGTATGAGAAACAGATTTGACAATCGCTTCTTAACAGAGGATCAGAGAGCACTTGTCCACTTTAGACTTTTGTCCTACATGCTTTCAAGATGAGCCTCTGATATTAATTTTGCATCTTATGAGTTTTTAATCACAATTTTACTCAGACAAGATTAATGTCAGTAACATTATGTCTCTCTTTTGTTTCTTGTCCATCTCTCTGTGTCTAATGGGATAAAGAAAACTAGCATTATCTTCATCCCTAAATGCTGACCAGCAGCAGGGGGAGGCTCGGCAGGAGTCGTTTTAACTTTACCTGGGAGAGTTTGCACTATAGGGAAGAACAATGCATTTAACATTTACAAAAGGTTTTGTGGTCCAGACATTTCGCCAAATCTCTGCACATATCCTGTCAAAAAATAGAAACAACAGAAGAATCACCAAATTTATTGATGTAAAGAAGGTTTTACATGTATTTCATGAAACATGCTTACATTAACCACACAAATGATATTAAGATTGTTTTTAGAGTAGAGAAATGTATTGTAGAGAAAATTGCGTATACTGAGATAATGCTAGTCAAGATAATCATACATTATCATTGTGCAATAAACATTTCATATTTGCACATGCTAACATTAAGTATTGCCCCACCACTGACATTTTGAATCATCATTACTGTCTTTAATGGTGTGTAGTGTTTTGTGTGTAGTTTTGTTTTTGTGTACTGTCTGTACTGCAGGTCATGGATGGAGGTTGTGATTTTTCCACTATTTTCTGATTGTATTTCTAAGACGAAGAAGTTTAACTTCAGTTATTCTCTATTTCTTTGTCTCGTTCTCAGTTTGTTGCTCAGCCCAACTGTCAGCAGCTGCTGGCGTCTCGTTGGTATGATGAGTTCCCAGGCTGGAGGAGGCGTCACTGGGCAGGGAAGTTCATCACATGTATCTTCATTGGCCTCCTCTTTCCACTGTTGTCCATGTTCTACCTGATCTCTCCAAAGAGCCGTTATGGGTTATTCATCCGTAAGCCCTTCATCAAGTTCATCTGTCACACTGCTTCCTATCTGACCTTCCTCTTCCTGCTCCTCTTGGCCTCACAACATATAGCTGCTGCAGGAAACAACCTTCAGGGACCAGCACCCACCACTGTGGAATGGATGATCCTGCCCTGGGTGCTTGGTAACAAACGCACACATTAACAGACGCATGTTTATCCTCAATTCAGCATGCACTGTTGTACAACTGTACAGTGTAGTCATGCAAATGCATTTTTGAAGGAAGTCTAACTGAGCTGCTGATGATGGCACAATGAAAAATGAACACTGTTGTTTGTTCATGTCTTCAAGGCTTCATATGGACAGAGATCAAACAGATGTGGGATAGTGGTTTCCAAGACTACATAGATGACTGGTGGAACTTAATGGACTTCATAATGAACTCCTTGTATCTTGCCACCATTTCCCTGAAGATTGTTGCCTATGCAAAGGTATATTATGCAGTACAGGTATATGACAGCCAGGGATTCACAAATTTTGTGATCTACACAGTTAAAAAAAGGTATATTTACCCTAGGTTTTAACTTTTGCTGCACTCCTAATGATCCTTTATGTTTAATCAGAAAACTTTGAAAACTTTCAGCATCTATTTCTGATGACAGTCCATGTAGTCATTGTTCTCCTTCTTTTCAACAGTACAGTGGGGAGAAAGCCAGATCCTCCTGGGAAATGTGGCACCCAACTTTGGTGGCAGAGGCATTGTTTGCCATCGCCAACATCTTCAGCTCCTTGCGCCTCATCTGTCTTTTCACTGCCAACTCCCATCTGGGCCCCTTGCAGATTTCACTGGGTCGTATGCTCCTGGACATCCTCAAGTTCCTCTTTATCTACTGTTTAGTGCTGCTAGCCTTTGCCAATGGTCTCAACCAGCTCTACTTTTACTATGAGGATGAGGATGCGGGTAAATTTTGCAAGGGTATTCGTTGTAATAGTCAAAACAACGCCTTCGTAACGTAAGTTCAAGTTTTTCTAATAAATTATCCCTAACGTATGTGCATTGTGAAACATTAATAAGTTTGTTTTTCAGTGGTGCAAAATTTGATGTATGGTTGTTTGCTTTTCAGGCTATTCGAGACACTGCAGTCATTATTTTGGTCTATATTTGGCCTGGTTTCCCTGTACGTGACCAATGTGAAGCCAGACCATGAATTCACTGAGTTTGTGGGATCTACCATGTTTGGCACATACAATGTCATCTCCTTAGTAGTTTTACTGAACATGCTAATTGCAATGATGAACAACTCCTACCAGCACATTGCTGTGAGTGGTGAAGCTAATCTGTTTTATAGTTTAATTACACCAATTTGTCTTGTTGCAAAAAGTGTTAATAAATTGTTGTTTGTTTTTCTTTTCAGGATCACGCAGATATAGAGTGGAAATTTGCTAGAACAAAATTATGGATGAGCTACTTTGAAGAAGGGGGGACTTTACCATCTCCATTCAATATAATACCCAGTCCAAAGTCAGTTTGTTATCTGGTTGGATGGATAAAGATTAATATGTTTAAGAGACCAAGCGTACAAAGGCTTGAAACCTTCGAAACCCTGGGGGTAAATTGTTTCCAGAAATTTGTTCTGATCTGTACTGTCACACTGCTGCATTGCATATATTTTCAGTACCTGTCTGGTATTATAGTCTCAAAGCGGGTGGCTCCAAAAGAATTAACAGTAAATTAGATTACCTGTTCTCTTTAGAAATTGATTAGTCGCTACATTAATGTATATCATAAGACCTCTAATTGAGAAAGGGAAAGTAAAAAAAATAATAAATTCTACTATAAATTCTCATCCTACCATTGTAAATAGAAATTATATATGTCTCTTTGTTAATGGACTATTTTTGTTCTTTAATTGTAGAGACGTGCAGCTGAAAATGTGAGACTAAACCATGAATATCAGGTAGTAATTTGTTCTCCACTGTAATGTTTGATGTTTTGTTCTTAATTTAGTTAGCCTAATTTGTGACCTTTTTGCCTCAAAAAAATAATATGTAATTTTTTTCAGGAGGTTTTGAGGAGCCTAGTAAAGCGGTATGTGGCTGCAATGATTAGAGATGCCAAGACAGGGGAAGGGTTGACAGAGGAGAATTTCAAGGTAGTGTGCACAACATCAATACCTTAATTACCCAAGAGTTTTTCATTGTTTTGTAATCTCTGTTGTTTTTAAATCTCTTCTTCAATAATTAATAGGAGCTTAAGCAAGATATCTCAAGCTTCCGCTATGAAGTCCTGGGAATGATGAAGGGTAAATCTTATGGTGGGATAGCAGGTCAAGTTGCAAGCACCACCTTGGCTTACCCCGGAAACTCATTCAAGTACTCTCCCAAATTCTCTACTGATGAACCACAACAGAAGCTGAACGTGTTTGGTGTGACTGCCACCGTGCAGAGTGGAGCTGCCATCGCCTCCAACTCAGAGTGCTCCAACAGGCTAGCCATTAGTCCAGTTGTCCTAGCCAGTGCAGAAAAGAGTCCAAACAAGCTAACCACGGATGTCTCAGAAGCTGGCTTCCTCCAAAGACAGAGCAGACCCCCCTCTCAGAAATGTGATGAAATATATTCATTGTCAGAGGATGATACTTTAGAATCTGGTGGACAAAACCAAGAATTTCAGACTGAGAAGGTGATAGTGGAAGTCGTACAGAAAGTGGTGAAGGACATTCAGGAGATTGAACATTCATGCAAACAGCACACCACGGAAGTTGACAATGGGCCAAAAAAATATAAAAATTAATCTGCATCTACAAATACAGTCAGAGATGTTAATCATGTTAATTCTTAATTAAATTGTTCAACTTTCATTTATATACCAGTTGTAAAGTATCTTATCATGTATATAATAATACAATAATATCATGTTACAGTAGCTCACACTATATTTCATGCATCCAGCCCTGATCAATAGAAGGCAAACAACAATGCTGAGTGAGGATTTACCTCAGTGAGTGCTGACTTGATGCTCAGGGAATAATGAAACAAGTTAGTAATTCATTTTTCACCTGGAGCTATTAATTCCAAAGAGCCCTGACATCCTGCTGCCTATCCTTTACTCTTCCACCTTGTACTGTAATGTTAACAGTAATATGCAAAAAAATACTGTACCTTATTTATCTATAGAAAAAGTATTATTCCTCATATGCTGACAGTATCCAGTCCTTTTTGATAAAATTGTTTTTAATGCTATAGCACTAGAGATTCACTGCAAATGAAAAGTCCAGTACAAATTAAATGAGTTGTTATTATTATTAAACAGGCAGAAATAATCAACAAAATTAACAGAGTACACGCATTTATTTGTATATAACATCTGACCAAGTTAATTCTTAATTAATTACCATGATATTAATAATAATATTGACATATTTGGATAAATTATGCAGTTGATTAACAAGGAATGTAGCACCTGCAGTAGTCAATACAGATTTGAATGACAGATTTTTAACACAGCTTTTCTTCTTCCACTGTTACCTTACTGTGCTGTTCAGGGTCAGATCAAAGGTTAATTACTAATTCTGTTGCAGAAGAAGCATGTTGTTACAGGTTGCAAGAATGTTACAGGAATTATTCCTCAACCAAATGTGCTTGTATTAGCCACTTTGCAAACGTAAAGGCCTTCCAGAAATTGGAAACAAAAATTGTGTGTTACTGTTTTTTTTGTGACATGTATAGAAAATCCTCTGTGATTAAATAAAAGGAAGTGCTAGTTCAAAGAGGGTTTCTAGCTTTTTTTTTAACTAAATTTAGCCATGCTAGCAGTATGGCTCAAGGGATGCCAATGTCTATCTGTCTGTCTCAAAAATTACAGGGTGGATTGCCATGACTATATCTAAGTGCTACCATGAGACATATCATGACAACTCTTTAGTGGATTTACATGAAATTTGCAATAGACATTCAAGTTTCCAATAGGATCATTTCTAACAACTTTACTGAGCCCCTGACTTTTCCTTTGGCTCCTCCAGCAGGTCAAAGTTTTCACTCACCATTAGGTTGTCAATTTTGCATTTTTTTGAAAACATTCACGGTCCCCGGAGGATGCATTTTAACTTTGATTCTCTGACCTTTGTGATTGTGAGCTTGTTAATATGCTGACATTAAAATTTAGCTCAAAGCATTGCTGTGCTCCGCTAGCATGGCTGAAGACTTTTATCTCCTTCATTTCAAAATGCACTCTGACTATGTAAACTGGCATTAGGGAAGAAAATAATTGAATTTTTTTTTGCACAAATTGGTCTTTCTCCTGATCTGCTTTACTGATGAAATCTTCTCTCTCACTGTGTTTACTGCAGGGAAAAAAACATTTCATTAAATAGTATATCACATGTGATCAAAGCTCTATTTAAAGGTGGAGTCAGCAATTCTGGAGAAAGATTGTTCAATACACTTTTTGTCAAATTCAGTGAATATCTCACTATCGTGCTAGCCGTCTGTTCTGTTGGTGCATTGTGTTCATACACAGCCCTGGCTCTGTCAATGGGAAACAAACAAAGGGGCTCAGACTGAGCCAGAAAACGCTACTCCAGCCGATCAGCAGGGGGCATTTGTGCTCATGCACAGGACAGAGGGAAGTCATCAGAGCAGCTGTCTGTGATGACACGACAGTCTCTTGTCCCCATCACCTGGTGAAGAAGCCGTGGCCAATTCACATGAAAAGTGTTTTTAGAATCGCATTTGACGTCCGTCACTGCATCAATCCACAATGAATCTGAGACACGTGTGAGTGACGTGTCTCACCGAGACCATCTGCATTTTTTTATGCTCTGAGTCTAGTTCTGATGCGTTTAGTGAAGTGTAATTTGAGCACGTGCCTGTTTAAATCACACAAATTAAAATCCTGCTATATATGTGTTTTGAACTTATTAACTGTATCTACATTGATTGATCAAGGCTCTAAGTCTGTCTGTGAGCTTGCTTGTTTCACTAGGCCAGGGGTTCTCAAACTTTTTGGGGTCAGGGACCTCTTTCAGGGAAGAACATTTTCCAAGGACCCCCTCATAATCATAACACAGATTAAGCATATGCTTATACTATTTGTTTTCTTAGATGCCACTGGAACTTCTTACTTTAAGCAATCCACTGAGCCACCAAATATGAAGTCTTCTGTGCTTTCTCTGAAGTTGTGGCCAGGTTGGCCATCCGTATTTTCTGTTTTCCTCGCTCTTTCAGCGGAAAAATTATTTTGTTTTGCCATCATATTCTGGGTGCTGCTTTGTAATCAGATGTCGCTTTAGCTTGGCTGGCTTCATGGCTTCATTCGCCAGCACCTGAAGAGACATGGTGCATTTTTGTCTCCTGTCACTGTTCTCAATAAAATCAAACTTGATATAACTTGATATAACTGTCTGTATAACCGTATAACTGTCATATTCCCTCAATTTAGCTAGTTTGGGCTTAGTGTCACGTGACAATATGGATATTCTCCAGAATCACTGACTCTACCTTTAACCTGCAATCACCAAAAATGTATCAAGCAGATCATTAATTAAAAGAATGGCATCGAGTTATCAATTTCATTAGTGTTATTCTGTTGAAATTCAGTTACTCATATTCTTAATTTGCACTGATATTCAACTTCACATCTTCAAAGCTTTAATCTGCAAGCAACCTGGGGTGCTAGATGAAATCTTTAGGTCTCTGTTACCATAGCAGCCAAGAGCAAATCACACTATCTTTAGAAACCCAATCAACAGACTGTTTTTGGTCTTTGTACTATGTCTAAAGAGCTTACTCATTTTAGATTGGTGTCGCATTTCAACCTTTCATTCTTACATAAAAGGGGCATACTACCAAGATATAAATAGAAGAAATCAAACTTTGGATCAAAACTTATTTTATCCATTCTTTGTGACACATGCAGTGTTTGTGTGTGTCAGTGTGTGTGAAAGTGACTGATTAAGACTGAGAGTGTTCTGAAAGTGTAAAAGCCACGCTGCATTTAGTTATCACTGTAGTGAGTTCCCATCTGTGCCATTATTTCTCCATGCAAGCAAGTACAGAGTCTTTAGTTTGAAAACTGGCAGCTCATTGGAATGTTGGGATTGTAAAGTTAATGTATTCCAGTATTTGGGATTTTAGGAGAGATGAAAAGCCTGAGTAAGGATTTTATGCTTAAGAGTGTTTCTGAAGCCCTTCACTAATCAGGCTCATAAAAGGCCTTGAAAGTGTCATCTTTTCAACGGACATGGTATGCTGATTCGTTTTCTGTTATCTTTTACCTTTCTACTTTCAGGCTCACTCATAAAAAAAATACGCAAATAAGACACTAGCACAAGTGAGGCCACTGGATTTCAAAGGTCTGTGTCACAGTACTAGGTTCTGGGAAGCATTTACAATCCATTAAACAGAGTTAGCCAGCCAGAAAGACATTACTTTCCTGCTCACAGTTTCAACATCTGGCTAGCCAGGAGGGTAACCAACATGTGGAGGGTGGGATGGTTTAAGTGATGCCACTTGGGTGAGTAACTGCTGTGAGTAACAGCACAGACTGGTAAAACTGAGCAACAGCTGCACTTTTTAGTTCAGTTCAGCCTTTGTTCTCTTGCATGGGATATTTTACGTGCAGCACAGGAAACAACACACCAAACTCATCAATAAAACAGATTAAAAACAGTCAGACACCATTACGCTTGCATGGCGTAAGCAAATTTTACAATCTGTTAATGTAATCAACCATTGCTACTGGTCATTCTTCTTATTTCAATGAGAGATCAATTGAAAGTGTACAACTAAAGTTATTGAGGTTAGCAACAGAGAAAGATTTTGGCAATTAGTCTCCATCAACGTGAAGCATCTTCATTAAATATACTAAGGTAGGAGATTGAATTAAAAAAGATTTCATTAAAAAACTTGATAAATACCTTTATAAAGGCATCAGTTTCATATGTTGACATTTGTGTTCATGCTGTCTTAATTGCAGATTAACATCATTTCCTTTTAACAATATTTCCATTTCCCCATGTGGCATGTCTAAGCCATGTAACTAACAATTAGTCATTATTTGTTGTGTCTGTATTTGTAGCCCAGAGACATATTGTTAACATGAAAGTACAAATGTCTGTTTATCATTGTGTCATTGTGTTGCTAGACTTGCCAAACAGTTTGTGAGCTTCAGATATACATCAGGGTTTGTGGCCTTATAAGGCTGGTGAGGCTCCATTAAGAGTATATTTGACAATGTGAAAAAAGTAGTTTGACAGCTATCCAGTTTAATTTAGTATATATAAGTACACATTTTAAGATTCAGAACTGAACCATTAAAACTCTTTACATTGATGTTCAGGTTCTCTGGTTCAGTTGTATGGTGATTCTTGGCTGAATAGGAAAGCTTAAATATTTCAAAAAATAATTCACCTCAGTACTTAATCCCTCTCTAAAGTAGAAGATTGAAATATAATATCTGTAATCCATGCAAGTGCTGTGAGACTCTTGGCCTGGCTGGATGAGACTGCATGCCCTCCCACCACTAGGTGGGGCAAGCTACATTCTGAAAGATTTTTCAATCAGTGTTCTGGCATTTGTTCAGAGCATAGATTACTGTATTTAATGCTTCTTTGTGGTCCAAATAAATGACACTTCTACAGACAAGATACAGCTCGATTCTGCATCCTAAATATTCCATCTGCTCAGTATATATGTCTCTTAACGTGGCTTAAGCTTAAGCTTCAAGACTCTGTGCTAAACTGTTTTGTAGCAGTGCACTGAGAAGTATATTTATTTGCAGTCTGTTTAAATCTATTGTTGAGATTTAAATCTTAAACTCTTAGGAAAATACTAACAGTTTGCTAATAGTTTGCTAACAGTTTCTTCAAGCTAGAGCTTTAATGTCACGTTTCTACAAAATTTTAATATAAGTCAAATAGAATTAGAAATAATAATACATTTCTTATATCTAATCCCATTGTGTTAACTTCCTTTAAGGACAATTAGTTTACAGTCTACAATGTTTTAGAATACCAAACCTTCTTGAGACATATGCATCAAGAAATGTGTGCACCTTTAAATGTGCATAAAACAAAAGTTGCAACATATTAACATTAAAACATATATTTAAAAGATTTTGTAAATGTGGTAGTGGTCCCATTTCTTAGAAAACAGTCCTCAATAAATTGTAAAATTTATGGACAGCCATTACAATATTGTTAATATTGTATTCATATTAAGAATTTGCACTAAATGTAAAGATTTATAGTTCAGAATTCATCCTACAAAAAATATTAGAGCCCTGTATGTTTGTGTATAGAAATGTGGCTTTTGTGAAGTTCTGGGTGGTCCATGCAGGAGTAAGAAATGTTGCCATCCTCCTTGAGTGGAGGGTGAGACATGTGGTATATAAACTCCCACTCTGAGTCTGCTCCTACTACTCTGGGTCTGGAAAGGCTAGGTTAGAAACCAGGGATGAAGCTCCTTTTTGTAGCTGCCTTTGCACTCTTTGTGCTCTCTACCTTTGACAAGGCTGACTCCTCAGCGTATGATAAAATCCTTGCCCACAGTCGCATCAGGGCAAGAAAAGAAGGGTAAGCATATTCATATTTTTTATTCTTATTTTTTTTTCTGACACCCTTGTGATGTCATGTAATTTCAGTTTGCATGCAGTAGTAGTTTGAGTCTTGAGCATAACAAGCATCAGTAGTTCTCAGTTGGTCTTTTGCATTTTATATGAAATCTGCTGCCTCCTAAATCTGCAGTCACAATTGTTTCACAAATGTTGAATGTTCATTAATGATATATTTCATGAAATGTTATTGAATAATATTACATTTAGTATTAACATGTATTGAATCAAAACTCCAATCTACAAGAAACTATTTCATATCCAGCAGGCATGGATGTCATTATTTGATTGTCTTGTTTCAGAAGCAGCAGGGGTAGTTGCCCAATAATTATTCACATATGACAGTCTGGTATCTTAACCAGCAGGGCTGCTCATCACTTAATAATTAACATGTGAATTGTTAAAGAGTTTCCATAAAAAAGCTCAAATTAACCTGCTGATTAATGCTTAATTTGCTTTCCACTCTCAATGCTCATTAGACCCAATGTCTGCGCACTCCAGCAAGTCATGGGAACCAAGAAGAAGTACTTTAGCACTTGTCGTAATTGGTACCAAGGGGCCATCTGTGGAAAGAAAGCGTAAGTTTTGTTTCATGTTTCCAACAGGCCAAGTTGTTACCCCTGTTTAAAGTAGAGCATTACAAGCAAATTCAATTACATTAAAGTTTTACCTGATTGTCACGTCTGTTTAAATTTTGAGAATGTTAGCATTTCTCTTCAGTGCCTGCTTCTTCTTCATCCATGACTTCTTCCTTTAGGGTTTTCATGGAAACATGAATGTTTCCATAGAGACAGACATCTGTTATCTTACTCAGCTAACGCTTAAAATGAGAAACACATTTATGGATGCAGCCCTAAACTCTTTGTATTTAAGATTTTCCTATTCGATTATATAAACTGTGAGTTAGCTTAGGAAGCCTCGTCTTCGTTGAATGCCACAGTGGTGAACCACTGATTCCAGGATATGATGTGGCTGCAAAATGTC
This sequence comes from Thunnus maccoyii, assembly GCF_910596095.1. Lineage (NCBI taxonomy): Eukaryota > Metazoa > Chordata > Actinopteri > Scombriformes > Scombridae > Thunnus > Thunnus maccoyii. The sequence continues at coordinate 25,953,604 of NC_056538.1, read as the reverse complement.
GACCGTATTCATGAATGGAAAAGCATTCAGCTCAATCATTTTGGACAACCTCTTTTTCTCTTATTCTTCCAGGCGTCTCAGCACTTTTGCATTTAAACATGGATCAGTGCCATGCCTATTTTACAATGACTTTTTCTCTCCATCTCTCTCACATGCGCACACTAACACACTCACAAACATACACTGACATTCAGTTTGCCCTCTATGCTCGCAATATGATTGAACAATGCTTAGCACTCTAAATAGGCTCATTCCCTTTGCTCGCTCAATTTGGCAAACAACAATGTAAGAAACAGCCAAAGAATGTTATCTGTTTCAGTGGGAGTCTGAGGCTTGACATTTCTTCCAACATGGGAATCATTCAAAAGATAGTTGAGGCCAAGAATTCACACAGTTGTCTCCTTTACTGATTTACACCTGTAACATTATGTAATATTCTTGAAGGCAGAGCTACAATAGAGGCTGCACCGAAGGCAAAATTATTATTTTTCTTTAGTTATTAGTCTCATTGGCTTAAACTTTAAAGTTTACCACTTAAATTTGTTGGTGAATTGAAGAGAAATGTATCTCTTTATTAAATTAGTTTCTGATTTAGATGATGGACAAATATGTTAAAGGGCAGTTTAACTTATTATTGCACAGGATGATGCAAAAAGTAGATGGAAACATATACACTTGGGAGCATAAAGATGCGTACATATATATACATCAGATAAAAAAAAGTAAAGTGTTGTTCTTTTCCTAAACACATCAGTTATCATGACACAGATCATATTCCCAAATGACCCTCCAATCTTCCCTCTGTCTAACGTTTTTCTTCCCCATCTTTCCACAAACCCCAGATATTTCCCAGCAGTCCACATGCAATAAAAAAAAGTTTACTTCATGGTAATTGTTTCAGTCAGTTTAACTTTCAGTGGAGCTGATTTAAAGGCAGACAAATTTCCTGAAAAGGTTAATTATTATTTTTAAAAGTTTAGTACATGCATGTACACCTTTGAGGTCTGTGTCTTTGTCCCACACTGATTTAGACCCATCAGGACTAGACAATTTGTATTCAGTGGAATTGGTAGACTATAACTTAGATTTCAAAATTGGAAAAACTGCTGTAGTAAGATACAACATAAAGAGGGGTAAAGAGGGGAAGCAACAGGCGAGTGTTACCGTCCTGACCATATAAAACCATTTAGGTTAACTAGCAGACTGAGATGACCAACTGTTATATGACTTAAATTTCACTTTTTAGTTTGTGGCAATTGGTACTCAGTTTAACTTTATTTAACCAACCAAAGTATTTGTCTTCAGCCACTGAGGTTTAATTCAACAAAAGGGAATATTTCTGCTTCCAGAGCATCTCTATCTCCAAAAAATTTGTACAACCAAACTTCCAAACTGCCCATTAGTGATGGGTTGAATTGGAATAAAGCCACATACAGTATATATTATGTTTGACCAAGTTATCGTGATTCTTAATGGAACAGTTCTTTTATAGAGATGCTGACAAGTCAAAAGTTTCCAAATGCATAGCCAGACAATCCCTCTGTGTGGGAGAGCAATGTAGCGAGGGTTTTGCTGACTCTGCCCCAATAGGGCTTGTGTGATCTCATCCCAGTCCCTCTGACTCCATTTAACTTTTATTCAAATACTGTAAAAGAGGTTCAGTTAGCCATGACCCAGAAGCCTACGTCTGTTCCCTGTCTGAGACATCAGAAGTGAATAACAACCATGAACAACCCACCACAGTAAAGGAAACAAGTCTGTGCTTGAAGTCTTCTCTTTCGACTCAAACACTTAATTGTTCAGTCATTACTTGACTACTAATTAATATCAGCATAAGATTGCTGCTGTTTGTAGTACATTAGTGTGATGTTACACACCTACAGTCTTAAACATTATATCCAGATGCATAAAGGCTCGTGTTGAATTCCAAGTCCAAATAGATTTTTTTCTGAAACAAAAAGAAAAATATTTTTTAAGTGTTGTTAGCTCACTGATGAAGCTTTTTGTCCAAGTGCAACTAATTACAACAACTGTATTTGTACCACCTTTTAGTTATCAGATGAGTAAATCCTATTACGTATTTATCTCCAAACGTGCTGACAGTCACTTTTGCACATTTTGAACTGCAAAAGCTTTCCTGGTACTCAGATTTCACTGGTAAACTGCTGATGAAGAGGAACTGCTGAACTTAGAAACTTTAGTACAATCCTCAGATAAATTGCATCCATCTTCTTGCTGGATTTTGTGTTATGTAAAACCAGGGCTACCATACACAGTTCACTCACATACACAACCAAGTGTAATGCTATTTATTACACTGTGTCATTTCTGAGTAATTTGTAAAACACGAGCACTTGATCATGTTCTTGCATTTTGTGGTAAACATCATTTTAAACATGTTAAGCTGAAACGGGAGAAGAAGCAGCTTTTCTGTTAGAGCTTTCTTGTAATAAAAACTGGGCAGTCTACAATAATGAACTCCCCAGCTAACTCTGGACACATGTGGTATTAGGTACCCCTAATAGGTACATCTGTGGTGTTCTTTATGTCCTGTGGGTCTTTTTTATTGTTTCATACCCGTTAGCTATTTGAGGTGAAATGTACATCCCCACGTCTGGTTTTCCAAAAGCTGGAGACAATGCTATAGTTCCAACATGTTCAAACCTGCTGACACAAGGGGTATGGTCATGTTTATATCTAGCAGCTGCTCTTTGTATTTTACTATCCTCCTCAGGCTACAGTGTCCAGTAGTGGAGAGGAGAAACAGCTTCTGTTATGTTTGTCTAACAGGAAATAAATATTTTTCATTTGTATATAATTTATCTAAACAGTAATCAAACTTCATCCTCTAATTTTTTTTTTAGTTTGTGATAGAAACACATTGTGAAAATTCGAGTGAAAACTGAATCATGTCGTTTTTCAGATTAGGTCAGCTGTTTCCATACACACCATCAAACCATACAAATGTTCCTCTAATTACACTGCAAGCCAACATCTTAATGTCTCTGAGGTTAACCAAATGCCAAGGAGAGCCCAAACTAATTGTTTAGCTTCAAAGGGGAGGTCTTGGTAATATAAGTCTACTACTGTAATGGTAGCCTAATCCTAGCGGCACCCTTTCCATTAGGTTTTGGCCCAAGTTGTTGGATCACATGGACTGTTCCTGTAATGAAGGAGATAATGAGTAACATCTGGAAACAGTGAATATACAAGACCAACACTGAATGATGATTAGTTCAAAACATGGTAGCCACATAAAATACAATTTTCTCACAGTTATGTTGAAAGATGCTTGCAAACAATTTTTCAAAGGATGTGCCACTTATTTTATATAAAACCTACATTGTGATCTATGTCTTTTGCCTGCAGGACTGTGCTTTATGAGTGCTGCCCAGGGTACATGAAGCTGGAAGGCATGCGTGGTTGCCCTGCAGGTATAGTATGTTAAATGCTACACAGTAGTCAATGTACTGTATAAAGGTTATATGAGGCCATGTCCTCCAAATGTAGAGCAGCTGTATGCTATTTTTGAAATTACACCAAATAAACTAGAAGAGGATGCCCTAACATATTGTCAGCACATGTGGTCTTTCTTTTCAAGCCCCAGATGTTTTCAAGGTTTCTTGTTTTTATTTTCAGACAGACAGACAGACTAACATGTAATGAAGTCTGTTGTAAATTTCTTTCTCAGTGGCCCCAATTGACCATGTGTATGGCACCTTGGGTCTGGTGAAGGCTACCTCAACCCAAAAATACTCTGACATTTCTAAGCTGAGGCCTGAGATTGAGGGATCTGGATCATACACCTTCTTTGCCCCTAGCAATGATGCCTGGGAGCTTGTGGATGAGGTGAGTCAAAGACAAAACAAAAGCTGTGGAACCACTCCATCTGTGAGAAAAGGTTTTAATATCTTATTTTCCTCACCTAACAGACAGTGAGGAGTGCACTGGTCAGCAATGTCAACATTGAACTGTACAATGCTCTGCATTATCACATGGCCAACAAACGCCTCTTGACCAAAGATTTAAGGAATGGAATGACAGTCACCTCCATGTACAATGACCTTGGTCTCCAAATTAATCATTACTCCAATGGGGTGAGTATTGTCATTCGGAGTTACTACAGCAGTCATCTTGTAGTTGTAAAAACACATTTCAGTTGTGTAATGTGGCGGTATGTTGTGTACAGGTGGTGACTGTGAACTGTGCCAGGATTATCCATGGCAACCAGGTTGCCACCAATGGTATTGTGCATGTTATTGACCGTGTCATCAGCTCTGTCGGAAGCACCATCCAGGATGTCCTCGAGGTTGACGATGACCTGACAACTCTGAGTGTGAGTACACATAGGGGTATAAAATGCAATTTAAGCACCTCAAGGACAAACACTGCCATTGCAAACACTGCTGCAATGGTGGGTCACATTGGGTTGCATGGGAGTTTTCACAGCAATGTGAGACATCTAAAAGGGCAAAGAAGGCAAATCATTTGTTTCCTTTACTTTTTCATTTAACAGGGATAATGCACATTAATTAACAAAACAGTAAATGTGAGTTAGCCAAAAAGGCTATTTTTCATCTATAGTTCTTGAACAGATGTTACATAGTCACCCTAAAATAGTGCATGAAAATAAAAATTAAACAAGTTATTTAAATACAGTACAAGCATGCAGAGCAATGATAAAAAAAAATATTTCAAGCGCATCAATCAACAAACTGAACGAGCACAGGCTGAAACTAACATTGGATGTACAGGGAATTACGGAACACATGCAGAGTTTGCATTTGTGATTGAATAACTTTTAACCGACCACCTGCAAATGTTTCTATCAATATTACTGTATATTGAAGTCCACTAAATATAATCCTGCCAATGAAATCACCATCTAGGATGTGGCACAGAAGTCTGGACTCTTGGACAAGCTGGGTGAGCCAGGACATTTCACTTTGTTTGCCCCCACCAATGAAGCCTTTGAGAGCCTGGGCAGTGATGTGCTGGAGAGGCTTCAGAGCGACAAGGAAGTCCTCAAAGGTAAACCAGATTTTTATTCTCAGTGGTCTGTCACCTTTTGTCAATGCTTGATGGCAAAGATTACTCAAGGCCATTTTTAACATTGCAGTCGACACTGCATGGGGCGTAATGTTAACTGTGGCAAACTAGGGCCATATTTATATTTAATGATGAAGGTACCGGAAAAGAAATGCAATGGTTCCCAGACAGCATGTTTGCCAGACTAAGTTACCCATAAAGAGACTTTTCTTTTTTCACATGTTCAACTTCTTTCAATTTGAAACAGATGAAGCCACAATAGTCTGTACAGTGGATCTGGAACTTACACACATTTGGCAAGCTGTACATAACAAAGCTGTGTGGCAGAGTAATAAAAATAGGTCTCCAATTTCAAATCATGCATGAAATTGTCGGTGGAAAGTCAAACAATGCAACACATTATTTGACAATCTCATTTTTACAGTTATAAATGTTGTGAGTAGGGCAGAATCTGTATACTGTAGTTATTCTTACTTTCCTCAAACATTTGCAAGGATTTTAGAGACACAGGAAACAGCTGCTTCATTGAGCATGCTGGTCAGATTGGCAACAACCCAAAACTTTTTGTTAGCCTGAAGCTTGCCCCATGATGTGAGATCAGACCATTTCACACAAAGTTAAACAGAACTGTGAAGAAATCACAAGTGCTTCTTACTCAAGGACCGAAGGGATCTAAAGGGTCTTCAGGTTCCCAGGGCTTTACCTCCTCAGCTGCACTGTAACTTGAGAAACAGTGTAAAACAGCCCATGCAGCCAACTCTGCATGGGCTGACCTACTCTGCATTCAGATATAAATCTATATATACATATAAGCCCCACATTAATTTTGACTTTGTCTCATTTTTTCAGCTCTTCTGAATTTCCACCTCCTGAACTCAGTCCAGTGCTCTGAGGCCATCATGGCTGGCAGCTCTTATGAGACCCTGGAGGGCAACAACATTGAGATTGGCTGTGATGGTGACAGTTTAACAGTCAACGGCATTAAGATGGTGCTCAAGAAGGACATTGTCACCACCAATGGAGTCATCCACCTTATTGACCAAGTGCTCATGCCAGACTCAGGTTAGAGTCCCATCTCCCCTTTTCCTCTTGTATTAAGCTTATTATGGTTTACTACATAAACACAGTTATTATGTGTGTTTTGATGTTTTTGTGTAATCCAGATTTTAATGGTGTCAGGATTTCCTCTGCCTTTTAAGCTAAGCAGGTGATGGAACTGCTGGGAAGTTCCCAGTCAACCTTTGCCGACTTGGTGTCTGAGCTGGGCCTTTCTGCTACCATGAGACCAGACGCTGAGTACACTTTGCTGGCTCCCGTCAATGCTGCCTTCAATGGTGAGTCACATACTGCTCATTACATCATGAATTTCCCTGCTTTCCTCTCCTCAGGTGGCCAAATATGAACCCTGGCTGCTTCACACTTAGTCACAGTCTACAATAAAGGGAAATATTTTTTATTTCCACTTGTGTGCTGTATCATAAGTGAACAGATCTTTGCACGTTTACGGAGCTACAGGGAAATTACTGATTTATTGGGGGGACTGTAGAAGCTTTATGCCATGTTTGACAAAAGACCTACTCCCCCAGAGCACATTCCTGCATTTGACCCAAATGGAGCAGAGATGTTTTGTTTCTCAAACAAGGATGTACAATGAATCCAGGCAGAATCATTTTATCCCTCTAATTATATGATTTTAAATGGGTGTAAGGAATGCACAAAACAGCAACAACTGGATGTAGAAGGAACTTTATATTCAAACTGCAACTTATTTGCAACCAGACTACAGAACTGTGCAGTAAATTACTGATTGCAAACATGTCTTCGCTTATGGTTGGTGTTGCAGCTGCTGCTTATGGGACATTGTGGCCAAAATAAGGAAAATGTCTGTTGCTAAAGCTGAAATGAACAATGTTGTTAGTATGTTTAATATTTTAATGAGAAATGTAAAACCTTTTCTTTCCATTAAAGATGAAGTGATGTCCATGGATCAGAGTTTGCTTGGGATTATCCTGGAGAACCACATCTTGAAGAATAAGGTTGTCCTGGGAGAGTTGTACAATGGCCAGCAGCTGGAGACCATTGGTGGAAAGTTTCTGAGGGTCTTCATCTATCGCACAGTGCGTCTTTTTCTCTGAAACTGTTCCCAAAAATTTTGGCTGGAAGCCACTGACCACACACTATATGCATCACCCCTGTCATTTGGCCATTAATCTTCATGTCTTTGAGACATAACATTAATCCTCTTGCCTTTAACTTGTGGACTATTTCTGCAGGCTGTGTGCATTGAGAATTCCTGTCTGATAAGAGGCAGCAAAGAAGGAAGCAATGGGGCCCTTCATCTCATGAGGACTCTGTTGAAACCGGCGGAAAAAACTATGTATGAGATTCTGACAGAAAATGGAGGGTTCAAGTAAGTATAGACCAAGGCTAGGGAAAGTGGCCTATGGTATTAAAATGCAGCATAATACTCAAACCACATCTTTCTGTATCTTTCCATTAAATCCATATGGCACATATGGGGAGGAGAAAGTGCTGTTGTTGTAATATGTCGGCCCTCAGCGGTTTCTGTAACAGCCAAGTTACTGTTTTCTTCTCTGCAGGGTCTTTTTGTCTTTGATAGAAACTGCTGGCTTGACAGACCTGCTGAAACAAGAGGGAGAATTTACTCTGTTTGCCCCAAGCGATCAGGCTTTTGCTTCTTTGAGCGACCGTGATTTGGAGTTTTTGAAGAGTAGGTCCCTCAGATTCCCTTCATCTTTTAAAGGTGTAGCGTGTAGGATTTAGTGGCATCTAGTGGTGAGGTTGCAGATTGCAACAAACTGAATAACTGAAAGAAGGAACCTATGGTGGCTGTGAAACTCGCAAAAAATGTGAAAGGCCCTCTCTAGAGCCAGTGTTTGGTTTGTCCATTCTGGGCTACTGTAGAAACATGGCGATGCAACATGGCGGGCTCCGAGGACCTGCTCCCTGTAGATATAAAGGGCTCATTCTAAGGTAACAAAAACACAATGATTCTTATTTTCAGGTGAATATACACTAATTTAAACATACTTATGAATATTATATTCCATTTCCGCCAAGGCTGTTCCACTAGATGCTGCTAATTTCTACACACTGTGACTTTAATGTGCCTACAAGCATTTACAGTAGGTTGCAAGTTCAAAATTCCAGAAAATAAATACATGACAGTTTATGTTTGCTGTTTTTTGGGGGGTTTTTCAGGTGACATAAATGCCCTCAGAACCATCCTTCTGTATCACATCAATAATGGTATTTTCATTGGCGGTGGTTTGGAGTCTGGGGTTACAAACCTTCTTAAATCTCTCCAGGGCAGCAACCTCAAAGTGATGTCTGTAAGTAGTGCAGCAAGATTCAACATCTTTTATCTTAAGTCAATAAACTTTATACATGGAGCAATTCAAACTTAACACATTTGTTATCTTTGAGTATAAAGGTATTGACAATGTATTTTAATCATTCAGTGAAATTATCTTTTATGATAGTGTCACTCACTATTATCTAATAAAATTGCAATCTTCTGTTAAAAACTTCTGAAACTCTTTTGACCTCAGCAAGCTATTAACATTAGTAACTGTATAACCAAGTTTATATCTTGCTAGCATAGCTCATATATTAAAATACAAGTTCATTCAAGCCCCACCTTTATTTTGCATTTTTTTCTTGTCTGTAATTGTTTTAACTGTCTCCCTCAGGCAAACAACACTGTGCTAGTGAATTCTGTCCAAGTCCCTGAATCTGACATCATGGCCACAAATGGAGTCATTCACTTTGTCAACCAAGTCTTGTATCCTGGAGGTATAATTTTCACCCGGTCAACTTTGTTAATACGCCTTTCTTTTTGTAAATCTGACAAGATGTGGTCTGTGAACTATTTTTATTACTTTTGTAAAGGTCAAACACGTAGTTAACGCCCTTCACTTTCTTCCAGATATCCCTGTTGGAAGCACGGATCTCCTCACACTATTGAAGAAGCTCATCACTTACATGCAAATTAAGGTGTTGTTTCAAAAATTTTATTCTATGGCTGCCAAAATACATATTATGTCACTCAGCATAACGTGCAAGACAAGAACCTGCTTGAAAACCATTTATGCAAAGCATTAAGCCAGTGTTTTTTTAAGGGTGCTATTGCATGTTGTTTCACCCTAGACTGAATTCAACAGTCAAATCATGAACTTTTCCCACAGATTAAAAAATGCAGGCTCTGTTCTGCAACATACACGTATATGTATAGGTACTATGACCATACTGTACACTATTTTGTTAATGTGTAATCTGCTATAATCTGCTTTTTTCCAGTACATTTCAGGATTCAGATATCAGGAAATTCCCCTCACATTTATGGGTAAGTAGCAATACAGTACTTGAAATCTCCTGAGAGGCATTCTTCACTGATATTAATGGCATTACACAGTATCCCCCATTGTCATTAGAGAGGATTTTCACTTTAATCGTTCAGGAAGATACACTAATGATGACTGAGTATCATCATCATGTGATTCCTGATCAAGTCTGACAGATAGATATATATATAGTATTTGGTGAATGAAATGCACAAAATAGGGGGAAAAAGGTAGGCTACTGGCTGTTGAGTTGAAACATGTGCTAAATAAATCGCTAACACTTTTTGGTAATCCAGATAATTGCACACACACATGCAAGTACATGCACACATATGCATAGCGTGACAGCTAAAGTAGCATTCATCAGAGAGAAGAAAAGAGATTCTCCTTTCTGTCACTGCCCAGATAGCAAAATTGCAGTGGCCCAGATCCCCACCCCTGACACTTTCAGCACTTTCATCCGGCCCATATACCACGTGGAATGATGGACTTGGGCGGTTTGCTCCTGTTTTCTAGATCTGGGCTACAAGCAAGCCATAGCAATGCCATATGTCAACTAAGAAAAAACGTAAACTAGGACCGGCCCACATCCAAAATACACATACCCGAGAGCACTGCATCTTTACCAAACAAGGCCCACATTCGATTTGGGATATTTGGGCCATATTTGCTATTTTACATGTGGGCCATTTCAAGCTCACATCCATTTTGTCCAAGCCAGAAGAAGACCAGCAGTGCGGCATCATTGTCTGAAGTGGCCCACTTCTGTATGCTATCTGGGTGGCTAATTCTTGTATAGTACCAGTCGGCAATAAAATGGATCAAAACTTAAAATCACAGTTTAAACAATTTTGCAGAAGTTTAATGACTAGATGGCAGAAATCATTTGATTGGGAATCACATTTTTGTCATAGCAACCTTTCTGATCCAGTGAAAGGTCCATTTGTCATGATCCATCCATGCAAATGGAAAGTTCTCTGTGTTGAGGGGCAATGCTGTGCTGGCTGTTATTCTGATGTAGTGAAACTTGTCTTCTTTGCTTTTATACTTTCTGATGTGACCAAAGTGACAAGGTATGTCCAAGAGGAGCCCACCATCACCAAGGTTACTAGAGTCATTGAAACTGAGCCCACCATCACCAAGGTGACCAGGGTCATTGAAGCTGAACCTCCCATCACCAAAGTCACCAGGATAGTTTCAGGTAAATGTTTTTTTTTTCTTTACTTGAATCAACATGTCAATAGCCTTGTATCACTTATTATCTCGAGAACTGATAAATGCTGTCTTTTCCAGGCCCTCAGTACTCAGTCAGTACCGGCACCAACAACATAGCCCTGGAAGGTCAGTGAAACAAACAATTCCACTTATTTTAAGCATGTAGGCTTATTTTCCTAGTTTGTGTAATTATAATGATCAATTTGTTGCTCACTCCTCTGTACATCAACCTTCTATTGGTAAATTGGGTTGGATTTATAGGAAAATGTGTGGGCTCCCTTATTTCCTACTTGTTCTCACAAATTTATAGTGTATAGACAAGTTATTCCACTTAGATAATTAAAGACAATAGCTAGATGATGATGGATGATCAAATAGACATAAAAAAATATGTCATACAATGTAAACATAATGGTTGTGGACAACCCTCTTCTTGTGTCTGACATTGCATTGGCTCGTACAATTTGATTACAGAACAGAACAATGCATCTCTGTACAAAATATTCCAGTTTCATGTCAAGGATATTTTCTTTTTCCTTAAGGAGTTGACCTTTCAGAAATTGGCACCATTGAAACGAACCCTAATTTTGATGCTGACAGTCTTACCAAAATGATCCAAGGTGAGTTTTATCAATTTGTACATCTCAGTGACGGGGAAAGAATGATTCATAAATAATGTGTGATAAATATGTTTGTTTGCCATTATAGCAGGCAGTTCAAGAAGAACCGCTTCACGAAGAAATTTGGGTAAAGAAATAAGGCAGTCAGTCTGAAAAATCCTGCATTTAGAATAAATGCAGGATAGCCTGCAAACTAGTTCAGGCGGTTATTTCGAATCTGCTGCTACACTCTCATGGCATACTCTTCTCACTACTACAGTATGCAATATATGTGTGTACTTGCTTTCTTGCTGGGATTTAGAAGAGGAGATTGATACCATTCTCATGTCTGCATGGTAAATATGAAGCTACTGCCAGCAGCTGGTCAGCTTAGCACAAAGACTGGACATGGGGAAACAGCTAGCCTGGCTTTGTCCAAAGCTAACAAAATCTAAAGCTCACAAATTACACCTCGATTTATGTACATATTAAACAAATTAGATATAAAACGTTGAGCTTTAGAGGTGCGGAGAAGTGGATTAAGGCTGCATTCATATCTACCAAAATGATATTAATCTTCTGGTATAACTCTTGGCAAGAAAACTAATAAGTACTTCCCAAAATGTCAAACTGTTTCTTTAAGTCCACCATTCTGTGTACATTCTTTTGCTACCATGCCTGCTGCCACACTGCTCACCGGAAAGCTATGCTGACTCTTGGTGCTCACGCCACTGCAGCTGCTGCTCATTTAGCATTTCATAAGATCCTTTCACCTCCACCTCATCACCCACCTGTATGCTCTGAGTCTATGTTCCTCTAGGGGGAGAACTTATTATCATCATTCCCCACTATGCTGAGCTTGGTGTTTCCATGTGGGAAACGCTGAAGTCAGAGCTTATAGAATATGTAAGCGTTGCTGCCTATAGAACAGCAACCTACATATTCTACATTCAAATGAAAATCTATTCCACATGAGTTGGCTGACTGGTTTTATCCTTTTCCTTTTTTTACCAGCTGGCAACAGGAGAAGGGGAAGAGACTGAGCATGGACGGATGAGAATATCAACGTAAAAGCAGAGAGACACCGAACCCAGAGGTTGAAACTGGTGTTTTAATACAGGGGATACATTTAAAATGACAGTGATTTCAAATATACTGTAATAGGTATAACTGACAAAAATAAAACTATTCTCATAAACAATTGAATGGTGCTTTGAATGTATATCTAATGAGTGTGCAATGTCTGCGAAGAGTCTTTCTTCAGCATATGTACTGTAAACAGAGTTCAAATGAACATTTTTGCATGACTTTAAAGACATGGAGCAAGTCAGGGTAGCAATCAAATCTTTTAAATCCAAGCCATTAGAGTAGCAATTAAAACATTTAAATTCTAAACTTTTCTGTGCTTTCTTTGCTAGGGGTTATGGTTAAACAAGAAGATTTAATAGCTGTTTGGGAGGATCTCAGCATGATTAAGATTGAAAAAAAATAATGATGTGTTTCCAGACTTTAACTGTTAAATTGTTTATTTTCTTTGGCTGTTAGTTGTTTAGGGCTTTTTGTCTTTGTGTGTATCACTTGGAAAAATGTATCCAGTTGCAGGCTTTCTATTTTCCAAAGATTTTCCAATAAAGTGCATTCTTTGATATAAATATGCCAATTTGAAAAGGGCATCTGATGATGGTGGTTTGGAGTAATTTGTAAGTAAGTAGTCAAGTAATCAACATTGGTTTAGAAAAGAGAGTTCAGAGAGAGTCTAAAGTCTTAAGTACCAAATATCAGATCTAACTATTATGTCTGCATTTTGGTTTTCCCAGTTTTTCCAAGTACATGGTCTTTAAATTAGACTCTAAGATTCCTGTATCATCCTTTTCAATGGCCTAGTCATTATACCTAATGTTTAAAAGGGAGCCTGGCAGTCCACTTAAGGTTCAAGAGGAAATTTAAAATATGAAATAAACTGGGTTTGATGTGTAAAAAGTGCTCTCTTTTTCAGTTTTTCTTGGAATCTATGTATCTCTACATGGTGAATAAACTTACATAAAATACATTTAAAAGACTAATGACTTACAGTATATAAGTTGCATCATGTGAAAATAACTCATTCATTCATTTTAACTTTAAGATCAGTAACTATAATTATATTGATAGTGGGTATTATAAAACTAACAACATTGAATGTGTTGCTCTGTGTTGTTTATCAGAAGACTGTATACATCATATTTAAGCTGATGTTTGTAATGCAGAAAATTGAAATATCTGCCCTGCGGTTGCAGGGACATTGCGTGACCTGTTGTGTGCAGATATTTGGGTGAGGTCCAGCCCTTCTCTTGTTTCAGCTCATGTGCAAAATTCTTCTTTGCAGAGTTTATAGCGTCTTGAATGGAAAGAAATAGGTAAAAATCTCAGCAACTTCCCAATGACAAACTCAAAATACAAAAACACCAACATGGCAATATGTCAAAAATTAATTTTTTGTTTATCTGTAATTTCACAAAAAAATTATACAGTGTTCAAAAACTTTGAGGCTTTGTTGAGGCAAGCAGCTGCTTCACCACTACATGAAATGGGGAACCAGCAGAAGTGTTTGAAGTGTCATTATCATACTAATTATCATCCTGTTGCCATTTACATATTGCTTTATTCAGTAATATTTCAAAAGACATCTTAAGTGAAGCATTCTGTCTTTTCACCCAGTCAGTGGCCTCAAAATAATACCTGGTGACGAAGAAGCAATCAGCTTGCCAATCAAACACAAAGTCCACTAATATGTTCCTTTATTGGTGTGAGCACCTGACTGAAACATATGGAGACATTATAAGCTGACAGGCTTAATTACTGAATGCATATCAGGACAATATGCAGTGTATTAGTAGCTCAATTTGTTGTTATGTAAGTATAAATAAATCTGCACACCATATTTTTCTTACATCATGGTAAAAATAAATCAAATTCAGCTTATGTTATAGATGTTGTGCAACTGTGTAAAGACGGAAAAAGAGGCATCATATCTCCAGTAAAGGTTTAATAAGAAGGCATTTCTCTTTTTCTGGGGGAATTTACTGTATTTTCCGGTGAGGGTCATGTTGCAAATGACTGCATACATACTGAGTGTATATACAGTATAGCAATATAATATATATAGAGATGGTATTAAGTATTCTTTTTGTATGTGCAAGGTTGGCTGGGAATGAAGTCTCTACAATCATTTTAGTAAATCATTTTTAATAACATATATATCTTTGTTGTTTTCTTATATATGTTTAGCCTGAGACTGCATCGGTCACATTAGATTTACAAGCAGAAACTAAATAACTTAATTTAAGTAAACTCCTAGAGTAACATGCAAATCTTGCTACAGAGAAAGTGAATACAATCTGCAGTCAGACGAGCAACGGGCAATATTTTACACATTTACAACATTGTCTGAGAATTGAGAAAACATCTGTTGAAGGATCCTATTGCTTTTCCATTTGGTTTCGGATTTTCCACACTGTACTCAGCAGTGATCTCCCAATCAATTATTAAGTCATTTATGAGACTACTGATATCACCAACAACAGATTCAAATTTCACTTGACTTGGCATGGCGGTTTCCACTGTTCATCACTATCAACAACAGGCAGCTGTCTGCTCATCTTTAAGTGAAACCATGCAAGCAGTAAATTCACATATCTTAATGCTGAGTGTGCTTTTGCAGTAGTTATCTGTCAGGCTTTTGTTGTTTGGAATTTGTTGGATGTCCTTTATGCTTTACTCAGCCTTCAAAATTGAATCAGGCTGTAGCCTTTGTGCAAAACACCTTTTTTTCTTTAAATGCTAGAAAATTAAATTAGCATTTGAAATTTTATAAGAGAACTGCATCCAGCATCCGTTTCTGTATCACCAAACAGACAGCAATAGCAGAGCAAGGACCAGAGTAACACAACAGACTAAAAAAAAACTCTTTCATAACACAGAGTTGATACTCAATTAAATACACAAATTAATATACTAGGTTATAAGTTCCAGTTGTTTCCATATTAGGGTATGATTTATAGAAAAGAGAAGAGGGGCTAACTGCAGCTCTTCTTTAGTGTCCAGCCTTAAAATGAGGTTGGAACAGTTAAAGTTCTTTTGTCTTTTGTGCCAGCACACTTGAAAAAGAGGTTTTAAAAAAGCTTTTATTGTTATATTTTCCTGAACTGTTCAGGTATATTTGATGCAAATGAATAATTTCAATTTTGTGATCAAACTCCAAAATGTTGGCAGTTTACATTTGACTATAGAAAAGTACAATGAATAGTGAGATGTTATTGACTTAGTATACAAGTAAACCTCATCTGACCTACAAATGTAGAAGTTCAGGGAGGGTTACAGTCTGTTTTTAATTTGCCCACATCAATCATGTAAGCATACCAGAAGAACTATCTGGCCCAGTATGTATTGTGAATGCCTTGGATACAGCTGTGTGAAAATAACTCGTCATCTGGATGCAACATTGACTCCAAGGAACTGACATGTTCCTGGCACAGCGGCTGTGTGTCAGTCTCAAATGAGTTTCCACTGCGGCGCCATCATGTATAGATTTGGCCAAGATAAAATGAAATCTGCCATCATCCACATAAGATGGGAGCATGATTGAACATTATGTACCCAAGCAGTAAAGCACTGTGCAGTTAACTCATACTGAAGCAAACATGAATCAGTATCCTACTACTGAGTTCTGAGTGACACTTCCAGGTCAGGGAAGCTTTTCTTCACTTTTTATGATTGTAAAAATATAACACATCTTGTGACTTGACAGGGTGACTTCCAAAACTAATATGTTACAGATACTAATTATTTGATCAGAGATGTATTAAGCATTATTTTCATTATCCTGTCACACAAAATGAACAAAAAGCATTTGCAGGAGTTTGAGCATTGTTTGAGAATAGCTGATCAATACTAATGACTCACTGTTTATTTCTAATTCTGGGTTCTTACTTTTAACTGAAATAAATTACAGTCAAATATTTACATTTTTATTGTCTATTTAGTATTATAATTATGTCCAGTGGACCAGTACCACTTATTTGCTTACCATGATATCATCAGAGATATAATAAATGTTTGTAGTGTTTTCATGGGAACCTGAAGTGTTTATATGAATAAAATAGTGTAAAATAAATAAAAATTCAAATTTAGCTCTAATTTAGATAATTACATAAAATTAAAAGCATATGTGGATTAAGTAATATCTTGAGTTAGTCATGTAAACAGGATCCTTCTCACATAATAAAAAAAAACACAAAAACTTTCACAGCAGCCTCCACTATTGCTTAATTGTCTGTCTTCCTGTGAATATATCCGACACTATTTTAGGTTTGATGCCTCTATTAAAGGTGCAGTGTGCAGGATTTAGTGGCATCTAGCAGTGAGGTTGAATACCCCTAAATAAATATGAATAAAATAGTGTAAAATATTAAAATGAACCAAAAATATGTGAAATAATTAAAACTTCAACTTTTATTGCCTAATGTCAAGTTTCATAGTGACACAGTTAATTTAATTGTATCATATAGTCATTTTTCACAACAGCGGTGTTGTTCCAGCCCTTCACCTCTCAGCCAATCACACGCCCCTGCCTCTCTGCAGCAGCCAAACAGCTGCTATCAAATTTAGCCAGTTAGCTCCTGTTAGCTAGAGCAACAACAATGAATGCCAAAATAATTCTAAATCAAGCACCTAGAGGCTGCCACTGTAATTAAACACAATACATAGAAACAGTAACTAAACCTCCTCCTTTATTTAGCTTAATAAGGCTGCTAATGCTATAGCCGACTAACTTGCTAGGCTAGGTTGTGAGCTTGGATTATTACTCACAAACTAAAGAGTTTGTTATGACAGTTATGAGTATGATATAGTATAATAAGTAATAAATATGACAAAATTACATTTCATAGTTGTTTCATTTATATATTTATTTCACAATGACAACTTTACTTCATATTGTAGCTATGGCTTCTAACAAATAGCTAGTAAATAGCTAGTAATCAGTGTAGTTGTAACTGAAATGTATCATCTATATTGTGTATTGCTGATCAATAGTTTATTAGTTTGATCAAAACATATGATTAGTTAACAAGGAACAAGCAAGAAACATATCAGGATTTCATCTGTTTATGTTGAATGTAAGTGCCTTTTTGTTATTAATCCTATCAATGTGAATGCATGTAGCTGGGTTGGAAAAATTCTGCATTAACAGAGCCAGTTAATAACCTGCTTTTTGGTTCCAGGTATCACCAGTGTTAGCCCAACAATGTCAAACTTGTTTTGTGAGACAAGCCTCAGGCACAAAGATTTGTACCTTTTAAAAACTCACTTTCCAGCCCAGAAGGCCTACTTTCATTTCCACTCTAAAATCCACTGTGATGTGTTGCCTTTCCATGAGAACAGGCTTTACATCTCGTAAAGACTCATGACACTTCATGAGATTTGTTTTTTGGTCAGGGTTCAAATTTCTCTCACTTAACTGTGAACATCTGAATTTACATTTCTCGGTATTAAAAGACACCATCATTTGTCAGTGTTGGTGTTTGGTGTAATAAGAAACACATTTACAAGCTAATTGTCTTCCATAAAAGTGCACCATTTCCAGTAACAGTCAGGTCAACTTCACTGTTTTGATATGATGATTCATACCTGAATCTTTGCAGAGCAATCATGAGTTTTGGTATCATATGAGCAGTTATACTATCCTAATGGCCCACGACACTATTAAGCCAAACATGTAGTTGCCAAGGATCTATAGAGCACAGCGACTTAAGTTTTCCATCTTTGTGGTATGTGTCATACAGAGAGGCTGATTCAAAACTTACATAATCTGTCATGCTCTGACAGACTGCCAGGAACAGTTGCCAGAGTGACATGAATGGAGCCCAATAAATAACCCTCCCTATGGTCAAGCTAGACAATTTATTGAGCATCTTCTGCCAAGGACTTTATATGCTACGTGGCCATAAATGTATTCATCTTTTTCTCTAGAAGTGTATGTTGTGTATGTGTATAAGTACACCCAAATGTCTTTAGTTTGCACTTTATACTAATTTCAATTGAATGTAGATTAAAAAATACCAGCTATAATTATGAACAACATCATAATTATGAATCATAACAAAGTCTGTTATCCTAGACATGTCTCATCGTATGGCTGTGTCCAAAACATGCAGACTTTAAAGTTAGTTTAACAGTTTCCACTGATTAATACTGAGACATTGCATCATATCTGGGTTGTTCAAATGATGCATGAGAAGGAGATTATAGCTTCTTCCTCTGGATAAATTTAATGTAAAAGAATAGATTTCACAATTTTTTTAACAAGCATCTGTCAGCTTTTGTCTGTCTCACTGTTGATAGCTGTCAATAAAGTTTAAAGGGCTTTGTACATTTGTAAACACAAGCATTTAAGAGAATATCTGGCATACCAGTCTGCAGATATTTAGAGAAACTGTCTAAAGTACAAGATTACATCCTTATCACAGGTCCAAACTGTGATTGAAGTGGTCACAAATTTGATCTTAGTCACACATAAATATGCAGCAGAATTCCACTAACATATACAGCCAACATTTGTCTACTTTGTGTTATGCTCTTGATATTCTTATCTGACACTGTGAAAAATGAAAAATGATTCTTCCCACATGGTCCACTGACACAAAATTGCCATAAAATGTTTGGAAACTTTGATTCCTACCAACTTTTATTAAGCAACAAGGTAGCCATCAGTGGCTAACTGAACATTTTCATGTGTCTTTACAGTAAAAGTTCTCTAATGCTTGCTTCATCCCTTCCATCAAATTCATTGTGATGTTTTTTCTCCTGCTACATAAACATAGAAAATGAGCTATTACAGCTAAAGCCACTATGTGTACAATTAAAGATCTTCCAGCTTTGACACCTTACTATACCATTCCTGAAAAAGAGCCTTTTATCCATACATAATTCACCTTTTTCCCTCATAATTCTCTTCAAATTGTACTTATTACATAAGTAATAAAAAATGTACTTAATACATACAAATAGTGATTTAAGAAAAACTCTTTATAAAGTACTTTGCATCAAAAACGATTTAAAGGTTTGTCTCATCATTCAAACCCAGTTTAAATGATTTGATGCAAGAATTATGAGCTCTTTTATTATTATTATATAAAAACATTACCATTCCCTATAAATGTTTCAGAGGGTTTCTTAATCGACATTGGTCCGCTATTTAGATCTGTAAATCTCCTTGATTTAAACATATGTGCTGTCTTCATATGGATTCAATATTTGTCTCTGTGAGAAAGAGACAGTCATTATGTTTTATATCACTCCTGGCAGGTCCAAAATACAGATGATTTGGCTCTAGTGTAGATAATTACATAAAAATAAAAAGCACATGTGGATTAAGTAATATCTTGAGTGTGTCAAGTAAACAGGATCCCTTTATTTAACCACAAATCTCCCCATGTTCCTCTTCAAGAGCTTCCACATGCCAAAGCCAAACTGAAGTAAATATCACACAATAAACAAACACAAAATATTCACAGCAGCCTCCGCTATTGCTTAATTCACCAATGGAGATCAAATGATGCAATATCTGTAACACATGGGGAATTCACTGGACTATTGTCACACAGAAGCAATAAGTCAATGGACAATTAAAACATTGCACACTGAATTATTGCTTCCGTAGCTATTCCTAGACGCTAGTCTGGTGCTGAATTTAAAGTTCTGTCTAAATCACATGAGAATGGCACAGGTGTAATAGTTCATATTCATACTGAACGGCCAAATTGTGAGGTTGAATACCCCTAAATATGAATAAAATAGTGTAAAATATATAACCTACAGTGGCCACGAAACTCAGGAAAAACATGAAAGGCCAGTCTTTGGTTTGTCCATTCTGGGCTACTGTAGAAACATGGTGGTGCAACATGGTGGGACTCTTCCACAGAGGACCTGCTCCCTATGTAGATATAAAGGGCTCATTCTAAGGTAACGAAAATAGAACAATTCTTATTTTCAGGTGACACTAATTAAAACATACTTATGAATATTATATTCCATTTCTGCCAAGTCTGTTCTGCTAGATGCCACTAAATTCTACACACTTCACCTTTAAGTACTTTCTTTTCTTAAGCACATTTTCTTTTCTCTATTATTTTCTTTCCTAAATTCTCTGCAGAACCCTTGGTTACTGAGATGACGTACACAGTAAGTTTTTATTTGCCCAATTACAAACTAGTTCATTTGGATATTTAGAATATTCATGTTACATAATAATGTAACAGTTTGAAACATGCAGATATGAACAAACGTATTTGTCATTATCAGTCTTTTTTCAGTGCTGTACCCCAGATGTTTCCATGGAAATGTAAGATGATGAGGTCATTTTGTATCCTTCAGAGAAAATTCTGACAGCAATAGTTTTCCTGAATCTGAGCCTTTTATCCCTACAAATTTCCTTTTTTTCCGCCCTTCATCTTTTCCCCAAACTGTGCTTTCCAACTCAAGGCTCCTCCGTCTTAAATTTCTTTTGAAGATGTCACGTTGAGGTTTCCCGTTGTATATCAATGTACATCTCACATTAATTAATTGTCTCAGTGCTGAGCTAGCATATGGTATTTTAACATTGAGACCAGTTAGGTTATAAAATATTACGGGCGGTTCGACCACCAGCAGCTGCAGTTTCTTTTTTTTTTCTCAAATTCCATGGCTGGCTCAAAACACAAGAGAGATCAACAGCATACAACTTCCCAGACAGTTTGTCCAACACAGGCAGGTGGATAAAAAAGATTTGGTAATGTTCAACTTTTATGGCAAAAACATAAAGCTATCTGGTAGTAAGAACTCTAAGATCCAGTATCTGGATTATCCTCTTCATTTTGACAAATATGAGAATTCCAGCACCAAAGCACTCAATCATCACTGACAGAACAACAATCTTGTTTTTACTTTTTTGTTACCAGTAAATCATTTTTCTGAACACGCTGTCTACCGTGCAGCTGTACCTGGTAACTTGAATTATAGTCGGCTGATGAAAGGACACATGAGGATACATAATTCATTGCCCTCAGGTTCAACACATTTCATTACCTGGGCCAACCCAAATCCTGGGAAACGCCTTGCTTATCATGCGCTTGCATGACACAATGAAGCTTTTAACTCTTTCAGAACCCTGCAACAAAGAGATAAAGAACTTATATATTAATGCATTTATAAGTGGTTGTCAGATAATGGTGATTTCTACAAAATTAAATGGCAGTCTGTTGTAGTCGTGTTAGCAGTATGTTTACTGATTATTTGTCTCCTGCTTATACTTATAAACAAGTTCAGTGCTACATTAGTGCTCCCAAGAGGAATGTGGTCCCTTGTCCACATAGGAGGTAAGAAAGTCTAGTATGGATTCTGATTTCCTCCAGAGCATCATCCTTTTATATTGTATACAGTGCACACAGTATATTGGACAGTGGTGTCATAACACACTTTATTTTTACTGGATATTTACTTGAGTGCTCTTGGCTTAAGCGACAGCTTGGAGAAAATAACATTACTGAAAATATTGTAGGGCAAGTGAAACACCGTTTTAATTGGATGGTATAACCAACAGACCATGCACAGGTTTGGTTTCTTTGTGTTTTTCCTGACCCACCCTTGTGGGAAAAAAATTCCACTGTGCCAAAAGAGGACATGCAGCATGGTGTGAAAGTGTTTACAGTATCCAAAGGGGTTTAAGCTATCTGTCACACCCCTAGGTGATGTAACTCATCAGACTTTAATTTACTGTAATTTTCAGACAAGTGAATGAATTGTCTATTGTACAGATGATACTGATAATTAGTCTTGTCAAAAGTCTTTGGCTCTTAGACTCTACATGTTACATCTGATCCTGGCGTCTCCCCTGACACTCCCTTCACATCCAATTCTATGTCTTTCTAATTGTCACTTCTCCCGTGGATCTCTCCCTATGTGTGTGTGTGTGTCTGATTGTCTGAGTGGAGACAGGTGTGCCGGAGTCAGAGCAGAGCACCACCAGCTGCACCTCATCCTGCAATCAACCCTGCCTATATATTCCCAGCTTTGCCACATCCACTCTGCCAGATCGTAGCCTCTGCCATGTCAGCACTATGCTTCCAGCTGTTTGTTCATACCTAAGATTATTTGCTAATACCTGTTGCTTGTACACAGCCTGAACCTCATTCCCTCTTCCCTGCAATTCTGTCTGCTCTGCCCTCCAGCCCCTGTCTCCTGGACCTTGCCTCATCTTGTCAGCTCTATTCTCCTAACCCAGACCACAAAGCTCCATACTCAACCTTCAGGATCTCTGCCTGGCTCAGCTGTGAATCATTCCCTGGGTCTCACCTGGCTAACTTAACCCTGTTGTTCCGAAAATAAAACACCATTTAACTCCAACCCTGTCTCTGGCCTGTCTGTGTTTGCACTTGGGTTCACCTGCTTAGCTGCCACATGACACCACAGGGAGATTTTATAATCAAGGGACATCAGTCCTGAGCAGTAACAAGATAAATCCCCCTCTGGAGTCCAAATACCAGTGGTAGTGGTGACTGATGACTTCCGCTGAGGCTGATGAAGTGACGAACTGATGAATCTGTGAAGACTGGAGGTGGTGGGGTTCGCAAAACAGCAACATGAAAGCACTAAGGCAGAAGGGGAGACAAATATATTTAAAAAGACAGCCACACAATGATAGGCCGACAATGGAGTTGCATTGCTGTGCTATTGGATAGATGATGTGAACAGCTGATAGCTCACAGGGAAATGATGAGATGTGAAAGGCATGATGGTATGAGAAATAAAACTACAGGCTTATACATGAAAAGAAAGTCTTCCTGACTGAACTTTTGCTACAGCTCCATTTCACCTGCTAAGGAAGTAGTTAAAATGAAGTAACTTTATTGTCCAGTGAAGTGGGGAGTACTACTGCACAGTTGCATAATGTCTTCCGTGTCTGTGATAGACGTTTTGTCTGGTCAGGGAAAGACTCACAAAAAACATCATCATTCATTTGGGGAAATGACTAAAAACAACATATTTTTACAGTCATGTGACTGGGAAATCATGACTCTTAGGAAATAGTGTGACATCTCAATATTTTAACCATGGCAACGGTCCTTCCTTAACCACAACCAAGTGGTCATTTTATCCCAATCCTAACCAAGTCTGTTTTATGCCTAAACCCAACCAAACCTTAACCATAGTGGTGTCAGATCAGAAAACATTTTTATTGTTGCAGCTGAAAATAAATGATCCTGTCCTTCTGATAGTGGCATCAGATCAGAAAATGCTAATATATGTCATTCTGGAGGGAAATTACAAACAAATGTATTTTGTTGTTAAATTAGGAGGACTTGTTGCTGAGAAAATAATAAAGTGGTGTCAACAGAGACTGCTTAAGTTTGAAGACTTTTAAAGCTTTTAGTGGAAAGCCTGCATTACAAACTGGGATGATGGAGCAGAAAGATGTTGCAGGAAGGGACGCTTTAATGAAAAGACTATCAGATATAATGAGAATTGAAGAATTTGCATACTTGGTGCTTGACCCATCACTAAGGACAAAAAGTTAGGATATCTTGGCCTTTGCTGCATCAATTTTTACCTTTTTCTTTAATCTGGTTCCTGTGAGTTCCCCGACTTTATAGGAGTTAATTAAGTCACCTAATTATTTATACTGTGTCCTAAACCAGTTGTAAAATATGTCTCCCTTGTGGTTACCTGGTTTCAGTGGAATCCAAGTATTCACTGCTTTTACAGTAACAATGCACCAGAGTGGATTTATGAACACATGTGCACAGCAAGGAGCCTAAGAAACTCTGGATTATGTTAGCTAAGGGAATGGTGTGAAAACATCCACTGTATGCGACTTCGTAATTAAGCCATTAGGGCACAGATTCACAATGTAATTATTGTTCATTACAAGCTACATGTATATACAAGAGTTTTGTTTGTGTGCCAGTCACAGGAGTGGGAAGGCAATACTTCACTCTTTTCCTTCAGGATCAGTTAGCTGATGGCCAACATGATTCCCCCTCCCCCAGCAGTGTCTGGGAATCATGAGCCACGTAGACGGGATTCCCTGAGCTTTCACAGTTCACATTTCCAGTCTGCTGTTTCCTCTAAGTTCAGCCAGTGTTAGTCGGATAGTCTGAAAACTAGCTCAGTGTATTTCCTCATCACTGCAGGGAAGCAGAGTAACACTCTAAAATGTGGACAATATAATATTCTTGGAAAGCCGACTGATCGAATCCTGTACAATATTTTATATGACAAGGAATCTTTGTAAGAAATTCCATGTTATTGTTCCAGAGGAGAAACTCAGATGAAAAGAAGGCATTTCGAGCTATTTATTGAAAAAAGGATAAAAAGTTTTATTTAGCCCATGCCTAACCGAGCCTCATCCTTCCCATGAACTATTTCATTTAGAACTATTTTTTCCCTGTTAAAGGGTTTTTAGGGAGTTTTTCCATATTCGAATCAAGGATCTAAGGACAGAGGATGTTGTATTATTGCTGTACACATTATAAAGACTCCTGAAGCAAATCTGTGGTTTATGATATTGGGCTATACAAACAAAATTGACTTGACTTGATTTGAACTGTGGCAAGTCCATCATTACATATTCATGCTGTGCTGTGAAGCATGGTTTGAACCCACAAACGTTTATTTTGAATTCGATACAGAGTCTTCAAAGTAACTGGATATGTTTAGCTAAATTACAGGAAAATGTGTGTCAAATGATGCACAATGCATTTGGAATTTCCCATGTGATGCAAATCTATAAAAACCGATGACTTGGAAATTAATATTTGACTTATTAGAACCAGGGGATGTAATAAAACATGAGTTCAAACTGCAAATGTTTTAAGATGTTTCCTTCAGACATGTTTTAAGACATGTCTG
Organism: Thunnus maccoyii; assembly: GCF_910596095.1. NCBI lineage: Eukaryota > Metazoa > Chordata > Actinopteri > Scombriformes > Scombridae > Thunnus > Thunnus maccoyii. The sequence goes on along the minus strand of NC_056538.1, from coordinate 25,928,454 downwards.
AAGGAAACATTTTTAAAACATAAAAATGATAATTTTATATAATTTGCATACTGGACCATAATTTGCAAGCTTGTAGGTACATGCCTTAAACTGAGAATTGAGGTGAGAACAGAGAAACTTTCCTTTCCCTTCAGCAGATGAATGTGAAAACACCCTTCTAGTGCACACACATTATTCTGCACACTGAAGTTCAAACATCTAAGTTAAGTAACAAGATGCAAAACACATTTCTAAGTTATGGGGGAATTAAGCAGAATATTGTCAATGTTAAGCTTTCGAAAGGTTCATCACAAGCTATTGTAGACAACTTACATAATAGTGATAAAGAACACTTTACATTTTTTATGGATGTGTGGGATACACTGAGCAGCTCCAGTCCCTCATGACTGTAAGTAGGATAACAGCTAAAAAGTAAGGTCATGTGACTTTTGAAAAAGTTATATTTTTCCAGTAATTTACGCCATGACTGGCCGGTTATAGGGTTGTGACGTACATACTGTATAACCTTAACACCAGGTTGTGCTGTGTTATTCATACAGCATTGCTCAGAATGTCTTACATTTTTAAAACGCCAAGTTTTCCAGACCCTGGAGAGAGGTTGGATTGTCTCAGTTGGCAGCAGGCTAGCAGAGCCACGCCTAAATGCCGCTGATGAATTCCTCTATCTGTGCTGGCATGCTGAACGCATCGTCATTTTCCACACTTGGCCGACTGCTGTAAGTTATGATGGATGGAGGCAAGTGGTAAGATTTTTACTGTACATCAAGATTTGTGTTGGAGTCTTACCTTCGTTGTGGGTTATGTTACATGAGTAAACAAATGAATTTGAGTCTCTTTGACTGTTTTTATGATATCCACCTCATGTTAAAAAAAGGATACAGTCAAAATACACCCCACCAGAAGGTTTCTCTTGGTGTTGTTAGCTGAATGGTGGCATTAGGTTATTTTTCTGATGTGCTTTTAGTTTAATGTCTTCTAATTCAATATCCCAACTATCATACTGTCTATGATAGTGGCAAAAAGCACAAGATGTTATACACATCTGATGTTATTCTAAGCAATGTTATTATCATTTCAAGCTACTGCAAGCCATTATTCATGCTTTTGTCAACACTCACTTTAAAAACCTTGTCAGTCTTGATGATAATTACAGAATCTCTGTGTCGTAGGGACACTTCCTCGCTCAGGAATGCTTGGACTGAGTCCTTTGATTTCAATCATTTTACAATATTCTGCCTCTTTATAAATAAAAAAAAAAATTAAAAAAAAATCATACAACTGATTACAAAAACATTTTAATCTAAATAAAGTTTACCACAGATTTAAAAACTGAATGCAAGCAAAACACTTGACATGTTCCTTATTTTCCAATCTCTTAGACCGGTTATTGGCTGTCTTGATGTTGATGTAGCAGGCCCAATATGTTTGGCCCTCCTCCCATACTTTCCTGCCAATGATATTTAACTGTCTTGGGGAAACCGCACCAATGATGTTTGCATATGTTTGTGAATCTTCCATTACTGGCTTTGTCATTAGTGTGGCTCGTCCACTTGATATTCTTAAAATATGGTCAGTGACTTTTCAACGTGTGATATTTAACATGCAAATATGCAAACACTTGACCTGACTCATACCCCTAAATCTGTTGATTTTTTTTTTTTTTTTTTTTTTTTTTTACACTGAGCCATGACTATCAAAAGGTGGTCTATAAAAGACAAAACTTAACTCAGAAGTACACTATGGCAAGGATATTATTTCTAAAGACTTAAGGCAACTAGTTTCAAAATTAATGTGGTTCATCAAACTGGCTGAAAGCAAAGCCATTACATGTGTCTGTTTGCACACTTCCAGTTCTGGCAAGAAAGTATACAATATATACATGATAATAAACATTGGAGTGGAGGGGAGGAAGATAAGTTGTTTACTGTTAAGTACACATACACTTAGCTCTGTAAGTTTAAACAGAAACATACTTCATTGCTAAATAAATATAATAAAATAGCTACAGTTATACAGAAGAAAAACTACTTAATGTGCTTTAGCCTGAGAGTAACTCCCTCACTAGTTGAGGACGAACAAAACTGAAACTGCCACTCCCTTCAAGTTTTCTCATGTGATTTAAAATGAAAGAACAAAGAAACAACAGTGAGTAAAAATGAAACTAATATCTTTGATTTGGGATTTTCTCAGAGGGAAATGTCTTAACCTTAAACTATGTCCAGGCAGAACAACCTCCCTGAGTTGAAATTTATGGTTGGGAAACATACCTTAGTTTAGTACCAGTGACGTCAGATATCTTTGTCATTTCCCCTGAGGTATAGAGTTCATGCATGCAGTGTTGTCAGATTGCTGGAAGGACTTATTATAGCCTCTGGTAAAGCTAGTAACTTTTTTAACAGGTCAGTGATTTATTGAAGAAGTTTTTTTCCCCCTGTTTTCTTTCCACAAGCGGGCACTTAAAAGTTTTCCTTTATGTTATACTTAATCACTCCTGGTATAAGACTGCTTCAGATTAGATGTACCCCATTTCATATTTAGCACATTTTCGACCAGACAGAGTAGTTGAATTGGTGACAGTGTTTTTCCAAATATTAGAGCCTTGTTTCATCATGAGAGGTAAGTTTAAGACTTAGCAGCTCCTTGGAGTCAGAAAGAACAGGATCTCTCTGCCCATTAATCACAAGACTGAGGCAGGTTTACTGTGGACTGATCCTATCTCATTTTCTTCATCCACCATTAGAAAAAAAAGTTTTTTTAAAATCAGTCCAGCCTAACTTATAAAAGATTTCAACTGAGAACAATGAGTCCTCCAACTTAACAACAAGCGAAGAAAACTGAGTTCACAAGATGACCTAACGCCTATCTCATTTCTAACTACAGCATGATTAATGGGGTGTCTTCAAATTTTTCACAATACCTTTTAAAATGAAGGAGAGTTACAAGGGTCAAAAATGTTAACCTCAGGCGACACATAACAGCTGAACTCTAAATACAACGTCTCTATATATAGCAGTCAGTATCCTGTAAACCAGACCATTTTTCTTATGTTTTATGACACTAAGAATTGTTATGACATAATAAATGTATCCTCTCATGCATTTCTCCAGTACAGTCAGTTGCTGTTTTCAAAAGAAATACATGGTAATTTCACTATTTTAAGTATTTCCATCCTTACTGGATATGTCATGAACTTGCTGTCAGGTTGGGGAAGCAGGAGTGGACCCAAACACAGAGGTCAGAATGCAGATTTGATGAAGAAATCTCCTTTAATCATGGATGGTCATGAACAGATGAACAGGCAAACAGAACTGGCAGACGAAACAAAATGAATGATCCAACAAAGACTCAACTCAAAACCAGACCTTAAATACAGACTAAACTAATCAGGGAATGGGGAACAGGTGATGAGACACAAGGGTAGGCTGGGAGTGATTGGCTGAGGGAAACACAGGAAGTAGGGCAGGGCTGACGAGACTGATACAGGGCAGGTGTGGGGAAGACACAGAGCAGAGCAGGGCTAACGAGGGTGATGCAGGGCAGGTGAGGAGGAGCACATGAACGCACAAGGGAAACACAGCAACAAAACCAACACCCAAAAAACACAAAACTCCAAATACAACCCACACCAACCCGTCCAAGAACCACCATGAACCCAAACCCAAGTACACAACACGCCAGGCCAAACAAGAAAAAGGCAGTCCAAACCCACCACCCAAATACAACAAGAAAACCCACATGACCAGAAGGACTAAACAGAAGTGCAAACCAGGAAGCCCCAAAGAACACAAAAACACAAAAAGACCAAAAAACACACAAAGTCCAGGCAGGATGTGACACTTGCTGCTGATTAACACTTTTCTTGAAATCAAAACACATTTTTGGTGTCTGAACAAGTGACTTGTTGTTGCCAGTATATACTCTATGCACTGTGGGGACCATAATTTAACATATTATGAGCCTCAGCAGAAGGTTGGGAGGAAATTGTGACTTAAGTTTCTGATGTCTGTTAGGAACTATATTAATTCATATGGGTTTTATTAGACATGCACAAGAATTACGTATTTTTGCCTCAAAAATAACAAAATGTGGAACAGAGGACACAGCTGCCCTGTTTTTTTTGTCAGCTGTGCTTTTTACAGCCTCAGTAGGAAAAGAAAGAGGACATGAGTTTTGATGCTAGCGTTGATTGGAATCATGTGTTGTCTGTTTTCTCCTTTGTCCTGGACGCATACTTTTCATCTGATTCTGTCTATAGTCGTGTTATAGTTCGTTCACGAAAATCCAACTATTAACCTTTAATAAATCTGCTTATTTCATGAAAATGACAGACATGAAATTCAGTTAATTACATATTTTGTTTCACCTGTATTTCGTTTTTTATTTACAGGGGAGGGCCGGGCACAACCTAACACATTTTGGTTTTGGCTAAATAATAAATAAAAATAAATAAATAAATAAAAATATTTTAGTTAGATTAATCATGTTTTTATACAAGCAACATACACATCTGTGCTGCAAATGAGCACTTAAAGTTAGTTTCTAGGACCTACTGTTCTTGTACAATTGCACCACAAGTGGCGGAAGTCAAACAAATTACCCCATGGGAGGGTTAATTGTAACAGACAGAGGGTTGGTTGTAACACTTGCTAGAAAAGAATAAATGATAGATATCCATACATCTATTCACCTATTCACCTATCTATCTATCTATCTATCTATCTATCTATCTATAAGTCTATCATTGATAGATATTCAAATGGATGGATCGAAGGATGTAGATAGATGGAGTATATCAACACGTCAATAGATTCTAGATCAACACGTCAAAATATATATGAATTTTGACAAGAGACTATGTGTCAAACATTGACAAATTTATTTTTGTCCACAAGGTAAGCAGCAATTTAAATTAGCATAGGTCAACAGCAACATATATAGTACACTGTTCATCTGAAAACTTTAAACTCTTCAAAGTTCATGTCAACATACAAAAGGCTTGTTAAAGCTTGAGGCCCTGACCAAACTGGTTGCTTGTGGCTTCCTGCTGGACAATGTGGTTACATTTAAGGAAAGAAATCATCCAGTCTTTCCCTACCATCTCATATGTCTTCCAGGACTCTGGGTACGTGCAATTAAATTGTACTGCACACTTGAAGGCAAGACCTTAAAAACATGAATTATATGAATTGTTTTTATGTATGATTCACACAAACTAACATATGAATTGTATTTATTTATTTAGTCTTTTATGATTCAAACCAACTGACCTATTGTTTGAAAAGTAGGCTAGTTATTCTATTAACAGTGAACTCATTTGTGAACTTAAATGAAATGTAAGGTTACTAGCTAAATTAAGTAGATTCTTTGTGGAGGCCTAGCTACTTTGTGTGTCTAAAATAAATGAATACAAATCTGGAATTAATCATTTCATTTATTTATTTATGACTTCTTATCTAGCCTTTCTCTTTGGGGCTAAGCCTATAGTACTTGGCAGATGCTGTTTTTAAATGGTCCCTGAGCTCCTTCTGTTCTGTGCTGAAGACCTGCTTGCGGTGAAAGTAACCCACAGTGGGGGACTTGTGGCTACAAGCCTCCTGCAGCTTTTTCTTCTGTCTGACAAAATGATGGAGAGTCACATGGCAGATACCATATGACTTCACCACTCCTCTAATAGACCTGCCCTTATCCACATCCTTGGCAGCAAGACACATAACCTCTCTACTCACTCTTCTATCTGTTTTTCGTTTTGGATGTCTCCTTCTGTGGAAAAAAAAAGGGAGATGGAGATGAAACTATGTAAAAAGAAGCAGAGGGGTCAGGGCCGGCCCGGGGACTTTCTAAGTAAATGCATTGTGTTTTACCGAGATGCACTGATCCAGTTACTTTGCAAGGCAGCTGGAAACCATCTTGTCAGGCTTCAAGTTATGTGTCCATGGATGTGTAAAGAGAACTGGATACAGCGTTGGAGGCGGGGCCCTGTTCATTCCTATGAAAGTTGCTCAGTGGTGCATAAAGCCAAAAAAGCCACTTCCCGCTGTAAAGAAATTACCCGGATGAAAACATCCTGCGCACACTCTATGGGCCTTGTGCGCCCATAGAACATGCTCACTAGAGACTTCTGCCAGCTGAGACAGCCAATTTATCCACAATTTTACAGCCACTCCTTTTCCCACGATTGTGTGTGGGAAAAATGTTTTTCCCGGATGTTGTAATTCCACCATTTGGCCACTATGTTAAATTGGCTTCAAAGCCTGGCGCTGTTCCTGGGGGTTTGCTTGTTTCCAGACCACAGGTGGTTCGAACCAATCAGCGTCCTGTGAGGATTTTCGCATGGTCTCGTGAATCAGCTGCCTCGCAAGGTAAGATGGTGATAGACAGATGGTTCATCCAATCACTTGCCGACTATTTTTAATGTGCCTGCCCTTTTTCAAACAGTTTCCAAGGATGACTTCTCAGATGGTTCTATATAAAAAACCATCTGAAGCGTCAGGTTACTGAACCAATGCTACAGTCATTTAAAGCTATAATATGTAACTATTCCACATTAATATGTCTAAAAATGACCAGACCTATGTTATATATTTTGTTGAGTTGTGTACTTACATTATCCCAAATGTTAACAACAATTTTCAAACCCAGAGAAATCTGTAATTTTAATGAAAATTACAGTCCGTTTCATTTGGTTGCCTGTCAATGGTGTCATATCCCCTATACCAATGAGTATACGCGCACAAGATGATAATCATTTTGTGTGCATGCATCTCCATTGTGGTTGTCTGCAGCAATGGCGTCTACCAAAGAGTATACGCATACAAGATAATAAGTCTATGTTGTGGTTGTCTGCTAGAAACCATCATAAATTGACTTTTACTCAGTTTTAAGCCATATTTTTACAATAAACTTTTTAGATCTTGGTCATTTTTGAGTATATCTTTTAACCAGATAAAGGATTTTAGTCGGCGGACATCTGGACCTTAAGCTGAAGAAACAAGCAGAGAAACAAGCTGAGCAAACATTAGCAGCAGCTCGGCCTGCAGTCCCTCCCAGACATCCTGCATCTGCTGAACAGCATCAGAGAAACACTTTATGTTAGATTGCTTTATTCAGTGTTTTTACCGGTTTTAATCCCCATGTACGTTTGTTTTGGAGAGGAGCAGACCTCTGCGGATAAAAAGCTGCTGAACATCTGGATCTTAGGTTGTCAGAGAAACAAGCTGAGCAAACGTTAGCAGCATGATTATACCGCCTATAATCAAGGTAAGCTAACGAATCACTCTATTGGAGTTGAAAGAATTTCCTTTTTAACCCTTTCCTTTTAAACCCTCACTAAAGAAGGAAGTGATCGTGTAAAGGATCACAGGTTCCGCCATTGTGGTTTGCTTTTGGGATCTGAAGGAGCATTTGGACACGGAAATGGCTATTATGTCACACGTGGTGTCAGACTTAACAAACTGTGCTTTCGTTAGTGAGTAAATGAAAGAAAAGCTCTTAATTTTAAAATGCAAACTGTGGCTGATTTACAAAGGTGAGATGAATACCTGAGAAAAATGTCAACTGTTGCTATACTTCCCCTACATCTGTTGCACTTTCCCCTCTGACCCTGTCCTGATTTCAAAGGCATACCAAACATACAGATCTATCATTAACTGACCTCATCATCAGTTACTTTTGACCACTGTTTTTCCTTAAAGTAAAAGAATAGAAATTAACTTTACCATAAAAAGAAAACAACAACTACATTATGCAATACAGATACAGATGTTGCCATATTTGAATCTATAGCTGAAATGACAACATAAAAAAAATAGATAAATACTTAACAAGTGTGTGAAATATAACCAATGATTAATTAGGGTTCAAACCCCGAAGGGCTGGAACCTGAATGAGTTTGTGCCAGTTCATTATTATTATTAATTGTCTTCTGCACATTGCTATGAGCTGGAATGAGCTAAAACCATGACATCTGGACCACTAACTGGAAATGATGTGCATGCGCTTCCCAAGAAATATGAGCCCAATTGGCCAGATGGTGGCGCTGTAATTAAGGCCCAAAAATGCAATTTTGGAAAGGCCACGTCCCTCACATCGTAAGTCCGATTGACTTGAAATTTGTCCACAAGTCCAGTTCAATGTACTCTACAAAAAAGCCTCTTGGACCATAAAAGTCCGCCATGATGGACTTTTTGCTAATTTGCATAAACTGAAAAACAGTAATGTGACATCTACTTTTTAGATTTTTACTCTTTTAACACCTAATTTGGTATACAGCCTTGTTCAGTTCTGCTATAACTGAGCAAGATCGGTCCAAAAACATGGCTGCCATTGATCAAAAAACTTCACAAAGGGTGGGGCTTAGCTTAACTCATTGAGCATTTGTCCAATCATGACAAAGCATTTTGAGCCTGACCCAAGGGGGGCGCCACAAATACCATAGACATATAGTATAATATAATTTCACCAATTTAGGTGCACATGCTCTGGAGGTAAGTATTAACCAAAATCTGAAGTGCCATATTGATTGGTACAAGTGGGCGGGGCCTATCACATATTTGCTCATAACTCAAGATGCTTTCGAGCAATCTTGATTGAGCTCACTGGAGACATCCTATGCTATCTCCTGAACATACACATCAAGTTTCGTTTATATGGAATGAAGGGGGGGCAAATGGCGGAGCTTTGAGTACGCAATTATTGAAATGCTGCAGGCTTTGTAATAATGAAACAGGTTTGTGATTGGTCTCACTACTCCTTTAAGGAGAATTAAACTAGCTGGAGTGACTATGCCCAGCTTTTTGAAGCCTGAAACTTGCTTGTTGCTGCTTGTGGCTTTAATTTTGACCGATTGAGCTGCTTCCTTCTGTTGAGCACAAAGAGGTGTGAACTTGCAAATTGCCGCTTGTGGCTATATTTATTAAATGTAATGGTGTGTTTTGATGTGTCATAGTGATTAAATGAAGACCAGAAGCTAGGGAGAATAATGGATCAGACAAAGGAAAACTGAGGTCAAGCAGTTTTATGAACTTTTTTTTTTTTTTTAAGGAGAGAAATGAACATTATAAAATCTAATAGTGGCACTATGGAAGAGACCTGCAGAGCAGACTATAAAAATCTGCAGCACAGAGCTCTACAGTCAGTGCAGGCTCATGCCAGGTTTCATCTGCTGAATTCCTCCATTAATAAAATATTAACATTTATGGCCATTTTTTACCATTTATGCAAGAAGACAAAAACAGCATACTGAATTTAAATTGCTTGAATAGCAGAGGATCAATAAAACCAGCAGCTTGAATTCTATGTTGCTTCTTATTTTTCTTTCACCGAGCACATGCATATCATTCGAATGTTGGCAGTGTTATATCATTCCTTATTTATCACCGTGTTACGATTCCTTTCAGTGATTACTGAAACACTCAAGTCAGATTATTCTACACAAGGAATGCTGACAGGCTGTTGTAGGTTAAATGAAATTTTTATGTGGCAATTTTCCTTTGTGTGTGGCAGCTTTCCATGAAAAACAATAACAGAGTAATAATAAGAAGAACAATTATAGATAAAGATGTTATTGCATCCCAAAAAGTTTTAATTTTGCAACTAGAGGAGTCATTACTGGCTGGTCATACTTAATTTAACAATGATGAAACAAAACAAAGTTAAGACTTCTATGTTGATGTCTTCTGGCAAAATTATTGTTCTGAGCTAACACGACATCCATGACTCTGTATTAAAAAGCCATTGTTATGACCAGCTTGTGAGCCGCAACAAAAGAGGGAAATGCACGCCAGACTTAGCAAAAATAAACTGAAATTTAGTGAGTAAGTAACAGAAATTGAATGCAATGATGCTTCAAAGTGTATGAATGTGTTGGCTAATGTGAGGTGCATGTCAGTGTAAAACAAAAACAAAAATGGTAACGCAAAACATACAAGGCTTGGTCAGTGGTGAAGAGATCAGAGGACTGGAATCAGGGCAGGCAGGCTTTAGTAAGTTCTGGGACACTGGCCAGGTGTTCCCAGTTAGTACTCAATGGCCCCTCAGCTCCACCCATCCAAGGACGTGCAACACAAATACACACACCACAGGACCAAAGGGAGAGACACCGGAGCATCACAGCCATCAAAAGTGATGATAAGCACATTTGTTGCGCATATGTAAACCAACATGAAAGACAGAAGACAGAAGTACCACCAGGATGTTTCATTTAGACATTTGTTGATGTTAAACTCACCATGAGGAAACGGTAAATTTACAGCATCCTTATGGAGCTTCAGTTGGCAAAATAACCAACAGTATGGAGACATGATATATACTCAGTACAGCTCTAAAACACTCAAGTGCATGCTTAACAAGAACAAAGGAAGAGAGGGATTTGGTCAAGAATGATACACATATCATAAAAATGGCAAAGTGCTGTGCAGTGCATTTACTGTACTGTGAATCTATTCAAAGGAGTTCATCAACAAATTCTCTTTTACTTACTTTGACTAAAATTGTGATTGTATGCATAATTGTAAATATGGTAATTAACAATTATGAGCACCAGAATTGAATGGACAAGAGGACAAGAGAACAAGATTAAATTATGAATAAATTAATGTTCCTTGTTTCCTTGGGTAAGACAGAGTTAAACAGGAAACGAATGTGAGTTAAAGCTGCACTATATTGCCTTCCCATGTATGAAGAGCATGTCCAGTCTGGTCCCTGTGCTGTGGAGAAAGCAGAAAGCTGTGGTATCTGTGCATGATATATGCTGAGAATCTGTCAAACTGGCGATGAAACCAATGTTTATCACATACCTTTCTTTAGGGTCAATGACTTTCCAGACACACGCAGAAACTGGCGGCAGTCAGAATAATAAAACGGGGACATGAAAGATTGTGAAAAAGTGACTTTTTACTTAACAATGCATGTTGACTTGCACTGCTTACTTTAAATGCCTGTGGCCTTTTCTGTTTAATGCTGCTATGCTTACAATAGACAATGTAATGGTCATTAGTGGCACATTTATACCAAGCAGTAGGCATAATCATTTCCATGCTTGGACAAAATGCTTAAATTATGAGGATTATAAACTTGATGAACTTGAACCCACAGCAGTAAAAACACCACTCCATTTTTCTCCAGTTCCATGTCTCATCACTGCATTTGAGATAGGAGTTGGCGCCCTCTGCAGATTATTGTCATCCATCAGTACTCCTTACCTGTTTAACATTCATCAGTATATTGATATCCATATTTATAGTGTCAAACATGTGGGTGTCTCAGAAACTTTAAAAAAAAAAAAAAGACTGGTACATTTTAAATAACGCAACAAGCAGGCGTCACTGCAGTGCTCACAAAGATCACAATAGAGTGTCAAGCAGTTTTATTTGTTTGTTTACATGAGTCCAAAGCAGAATGTCCTATCAACCAACCATGGGAGCCATTACATTTATCAGTCAATATTAGAGTACATGGTCAAGTTATCATAATTTTTGTATGCAATCCAGTAAGAGAAATAATCAAACGGTGGTAAAGTACAACTTTAATCATTGCTTATCTAGTTTGTAGATGTGTTAATGGTTAAAAAATGAATCCATATGTGATGCTATTGTTAATATATGATGTGTGTTTGCGTATAATTAAAAATATAAACAATAAAACACTGAAGCTGAAATATGCTAAGTATGCACATATGCCATCTCCGTCATTTCTCATCTTATCTCATTTTCCATCATTTTTCCACAAAAAGTGCAAGTTTGTAGCTCTATCTATCTATCTATCTATCTATCTATCTCTCTATCTATCTATCTATCTATCTATCTATCTATCTATCTATCTATCTATCTATCTATCTATATCATATTACAAGTAGTGGAAACATCAGTGAATAACCGTATTATATGTGTATATATTTCTGACTATTTTCTGTCTCTTTGACTAGTGTTTTGTGTGAGCTTATCTTATAAGAAGCAGTTCTGAGTGTTGAAATTAACCTTTAAACAATGAATTTCAGAGCCTGGTAAGCAGCTGGGTCTTTTCTCTCTCTCTCTCTTGTCTATCTCTCTCTCTGTGTCTCTATGCTGTGGGTGGTCAGTAAACAAGAAAAGGTCAAATGTTGCGATTAAGTGGTCACATCCTGTATAACTTGTGTTTTGAACTTGTTTACTAGTGATCTTGTTGTGTGAACTTGTCATCGTGTTTTGTCTGGCTTTTCTGCAGCTTGGTTACCTTTTAAGATTAGCACAAATACAGCTGACAAAATACAACTACACAATATCTGAAACAAGAACAAGGATCTCTTTCAGCGGCTTGAGGACATCACTGACCAAATGCTCTGACGTATGCCAGCATATAGCTAGAAATGGCCTTGAAATGTTTTTCTCATAGGTCTCCAAGTTTTAGGAACATCTTAAGCCTACGAATGCCATTTATAAAAGTTGTTCATGTGTTTCATTATTTATTCATCTGCTGTATTGTTTATGTTTGTTGACTACATCAAGGAGTTTACTGCTGGTTCATACTTGTATGATCAAACATGTCACCTTTATTGTGTTGTTATTGGCTACAAAGTAGAGATGTTATCTGTTATTTATTAGTTTGTTTGCCATCTTAACAAATCTAGATTAATCTGATCTATTGATAATTATGTAGTGATCATTTCATTTGTTTCTCATTGCTCATATGTCTTTATTGACTCCTATTTGACTCCTATTTGACAAATTTTATATTATAGTTCCTGACTTTGGCCACTGGAGGGCAGTAAAGACTCACTAATCACGGTTTTAAATCTCCATTGTGGTCAACTAAAGGGACCACAGTTACTTTGATGTGTTAATGAGTCCCCCTCCACTCAAAAATATGCTTTCTTCTTGGTCCTACAGTTGGATGTTTGAGCTTCACTGTGCAGAATGATGTATGTGCAGAGTTTTACTCTAGCAGCCTGTTTTCACATTCATCTGCTGAAAGTGGAAAGTTTCTTTGTGCTCACTGAAAATCCAATTTCAAGGGGTTGGCCTACCAGCATGACTTGTGACATTACAAATAGTTTGAAGCCAATCGTGGTCCAATATTCAGTTTACACAACTGTGATGTAGACACTTGACGCCTCCAGTGCACATATACTGAGATTGGATATTACATTGAAGTAGGCGACATCTAGTGTCCAGTCCAGCAGTTAAATTTTTGAAATTAAAAGTATTTAACTTATTTTTAGATTCTGGAAATGTTTAATGAGGGAGAAGGAATAGATGTCATCAAGATTTTAACATGGCAATTTACTCTTTTGTGGAAAAACCATATCAGGCACAAATGTTTATTCAAAGTAGAGTATTTTACACACATCTTAAAACTTGTCTGGAGGGGATATTTTTAAAATGATAGTAATAAGTAATAATAAATCTGATTTACGGAGCCAGCTAAAGGCATCTTTAGGCTTGCTAATTGTTCTTTAGTGATCACAGTTAGAGATTGAAACTTTATTTTCAGTGGGACTAATACAAATATTAATACGGGTTATTACGAGTCTTTAGTGTTATAAATTCATAATGATTTAGTGCAAAGTGCAAAGCCAGTTGAGGCAGGCAGACGCGTTATTATTATTATTTTTATTTTTATGATTATTTTTTTTCCCCCACCCGTATTCTGCAAAGACCCGCCCCTACTCTACCTCTGATTGGCTCTGACGCAGATATTCTTCCTAACTAACCAATCAGAGGCAGAGTAGGGCGTGTCTTCGCAGAATGCCGGTGGGGAAAAAGATAAGGCTGACACGATACTACTGACATCCATGACTTTTGATTTGACAGATCGATGCGAGTATTCCAATGTACATTGGGAACTCATGACAAGGCTCATCAGCGATTATTTCCCTTATTAACTTTAATAAGATAGACGGTTACTGACTGAACTTAAGTTTATTCGATAGCTGGAAGGATCTTTATCTGACGAGAGCACGTAACGTTAACTGCGAGATAGCTAACTGGCTAATTAAGCTGTCATTCGGAGTTTCACGCTCACCGGGGTAAGTGAGGATAAGTTACATGACAGAGCTAATGCTAACAGTTGTCTTGTTGATGTTTTATTCGTGCCGCTGTTGATACCATGGCATGGCGTAACTGAACGGAAACGTTAGCTGTTGTTAGTTTCTGTTTCATATTTAGCATCACAATTAGCTTGTTTTAGCTTGCTTTAAGTATGGTCAGGCAGGGTACGTTATTAGCCAGAAAGCTTCACCCATGCAATTTGACATTTCATAACATGGATTGATACCCGATTGTGTAACAGGTTATCTCTCAAAAAATATAGCTGTTTTGTCAAATAGGGTTAACCCATAATCCTAATTAACGTGAGCTATTAGTGCGTCAAATTCTAGCTAAGTTTTTTTGTTTTGTTGTTTTTTTTTCTTATTGATAATGTTGTAACCTACATGTGTTTCATGGTACAGTATAATTCATATGAAAGCTCATTTTAAGTCTCATTTCAGAGGGAATGGAGAAAGCTAAACAGGATGCATTTGACAATGCCAGACTTCAAGTGATCAAAGATGGCTATGAGAGGGCCTTTGAGTGCCTCAATAAAGGGCTGACAGCAGATGAAGCTGGAGACAAGGCAGAGGCCCTGGAGCTCTACAAGAAAGGGCGGCAGCACCTTCTCAGGGCCATCAGTGTGCCCTCGCGGGGAGAGGAGTGTGTTGGTAGCTCCTGGGAATCAGCCAGACAGATGCAGCAGAAGATGCAGGAGACGCTGAACAACATCACCACTCGCATGGCCATATTAGAGACCAGCTCTGACGTCTGCTCTGGATCCTCACTGAGCTCCAGTAGTGGTGTGTCTGGCCTGAGTGCGACAGACAAGTCTGCAGAAGCCCTCTACCCAAAACTCCCTGCCAAAGAGAAGCCACAGAGGCCAGCTCCACCAAACCTACTTTCTGCTAATGGCCTTGCAGCCGGAGCAGTAGGAGGCATGCCTGCATGCAGCATTGTGGGTCAACCTCTTTCACCTACCAGACAGCTTGTGGTTCCATGTGACCAGCCTCCAGCTTACTCTGCTCAGGCGGCTGACGGCCACCTCTCTATCTCATACGGAACTGAGGCAGGGGAGCTGTCGTTGGTTGGGGATGAGTTCTACAGTCGTACGTCGAATTCAACACCATCTCCCCAGAGCATGGGTGAAGAGGGAGAGGAGATGCTGTATATCCCTCATGGGGTTCAGATATTCTTTGTCACACCAGAGGGCCAAGTGAGCGCTCCGTCATACCCCGGCTACCTGCGGCTGGTGAAGTTTACTAGTGAGCACTCTGAAAGAATGCCCAACAGACCACCAGCATTTCTGCAGGTAAGAGTTACATCCCTCCCTCCCAGGTGTTTCAGCACACTTACTATCTGGTCAGGTGAAAAGCTTGAAATGACTAGATAAGCTACCCTTGTTCACATCTGATGCAATAATTGCAGTGAAATGTCATCAGTGCACCATCACCAGTTCTCTCCAGGCTTTCTTGTGCCCTTTAACCTGATTTTGTAAGATGTTTACTCGGCTCATCAAGACCTCTTCCACTATGAGTCATCAAGCAGAAGGAGATAGTCGTGTTAATGATCTCTATCCTTTGCCCTATGGACGTGATCATGTGAGCGTTGTTGACTCAGTGCCCTAATCCCATTGGATTTGTGGATATGTTGTCATCCTCCTGGGAAATCCCAGATCAGGATCATTCCTGGCTCAAAATGAAACAAAGATTATATTTAAAACATGACCTACTGGATGTTAATTTATTTTTTGACAGGAAGATAAACTAAAATATGTTCCACATCCTAAGCTCATGTTTTACCTGTTCTGCATGATCTTACTACTTTCTAATGTAAAAACAATATAAATATATTTTAATTTAAATATAAAGGGACTGTATTCACAAGGCAGTTAAGCAATAAATATTATACAGACATCATTTATTGCACATTTGCCACTAACAAATGAAATACTCTGTGAAATAATAGAACATATACTCCTGTATAATTTAATTCCATCAAATACAGCAGCTGTAATAAATGTAATAATGTTCACATTATGTTAAAATGTCAGACAATAAGAGATTCACAAGGACAGATAAATGTTAGGCTCCTGTTTCCAGACATCTGCCGTCACTACTAGCAACTCATTCAGGTAAAAGTCATTATTTGACCGATACTGTCTCCCCTCTCCATCGTCATTCTCCTGCAGCCAATGTCTTCGAATCTGTCACAGCTGACAAGTTTACAGCATCTTGTTAGTAACATAAATTATGCTTTTAATGGTAAGTGCTGAGCAGTTAGTGCATCATCCTGCTGTGTTGTCTTTTCATCTAGAGACACACCGGAGTGACTTTGCTGTTGCAATTTTAGTTGGCAGGGATGCAATGAACTCCTGAAATATATTTTAGGAGTGTGGCAGTGAGCTCAGGGATTGATAAAGACTGAATGGGATTTCAGCAAGTGTCTGTTTTTATAATTACCGATGAAGGAAAAATCTTGAACACAGGAAGGCCGCTAAGGTTGTGTGACGATATTTTGCCTAGAGGGGAGTTCAGCATTTATTTTTTATGATGTAATTTAGTCTTTTAAAGGCACAGAAAGAACTCAGTCCACATCTAGGTACACTAGATGTCCTCAGCCAGGGTACAAACCATTAGGCCTTTGAACCACTTGATTGGTTTGTATATGTGAAGGTCATTTGTAAATACTACAGTAATAAAAAAACAGTGATAAGATAAGAAATTACTTATCAGCTTTGGTTTTTGTTCTGATACTTATTCAATAGTTTATCTAATTTATTGAATTTGCGTTGTTTTGAGCAATTTTTTTTTTTTTTTTCCATTTTTTTCTGCCGTCTGTTACAAAGCCACTACACAGATACTAGTGGATCATGAGACCGAAATTTGACTCCTCGTCGGGGAATTTCCCAGGTGCTAGTGGCAGTGGGTGACATCAGTGATTCACATGAGTGCAAGTAATTATTTAAACCCTGCTTTGCACTGCTTTGCTCTATAATCCTGTTAGACATGCGGCAGTCAGAGGGAGAGAGTGTCCTCTGGTTCGTCTTCTCTCAGACGTTTCACCGTGTCGCACTAATCAGAAACATTTCTTACTAATCAGAAGCTGAGCAAACTTTTGGACAACTACAAGACATGTCAGGTATCATTACGAGGTCATCTATAAAAACCTACAGTTAAGAAAGTTCTTGCTGCAGAGCTCTCCTCCCATCTTATGTTTGGCTCCCATGTAAATGCACTCGTCATTAGGCTTTACTGTAGGCTATATTATGGAATATCCTTCAGAAAAAATGGATATTTTGAGATGTGATATCATACGTCATCTTATTCACTGTCACATTTTCCAACAGCCTAGACTTTTTAAATTTTTATTAACTTTCTTTCCCTCCTGGCAGGTGTGTGACTGGCTGTACCCTCTCATGGCCATGGACTCTCCAGTGTTGCTGTGTAACACTGGTGTGTTTATGTTTCCGGACATGATGGCGCCAGCTCCGGGCTATTATGTGGGGGTGGTGCTATCCTCTGAGCTGCCTGCTGCAGAGAGAGCGCTGTTCCAGGACCTGCTGTCCCAAATGACAGATCTGAGGGTTCAGGTCAGTGCTGATGTGCAGACATGGCTACGACAGCACATGTTTTGACATTCTTTGGGGAATAAATGCAAATGGGGCCTAAGCTTTTGAAGACATATCGAAATACATCATCTATAATGTAATGCTATGTATTTTATGCTTTTTTTTCCCCCCCTGCTGACTAAATCTTATTTCCTGGATGCTCAGAGAAACTTCATTCTGAAATGTATTTCTATCTCACGCCACACTGTGTTTGTCTCAAAATATTTTTAAATAAGTATTTGAAGTCACCCAAGGATTGTTAGATAGTGCTTTTTTATAAATCCCCTTGTGCAAGTGGGGAGCACAGAGAGCTATTTTAGGCAAATGAGACTGTGAAGTTAAGACTGTTTTGCCCTTACAGACACATTAAAGTGGATGTATCTTTGTTTGATTGTTCTATATTAAGGTAAAACTAGAATACTTAAGCTTCAGCTATTAGTGCTGACTACATGAATAAACAGATTTTTTTTTTTCCGTGCAAAAAAATTTGCCCTCACACAGATGTTTTTGTATTTATCAATTCTATGTCAAAGTGCAGACCGACTTAAAAAGTTACCAAAACGGTGCGGTCACATGCAATTGTTAGTTAACTTTAAAACTGAATGATGTTTTTCATTCCCAAACACCCTCCTCGACGTCGATCATCACCAAAAAAATTCTGAAAATGTAGGAAACAAATCTATGCCTCTCATTAAAAAAAATTTACTTTGCTGCTTACGAAGGCTTTTGAGGCTGCAGACTCAGTAGATTCCAAACCTTTTCATACTTTTGGCCTGGCTTGATGCTCATGCTGCTGCTTACTTCTGAGCTGGCACACTTCTCACAGTTACCCTGCCTCAGCATTGCAGGGATTTGAGACAGGCAGGGGAGGAGAATTAATTAGATTTAATGCTCTTATCTTTAGCAGTTAGAACAACCTCAGAGCTTCATTTGAAAGACAAGTGCCAGTTCAGCCATGATGGAGGAGGAGACACTAGCTCAGACTGATGCAAAACAAGGTCATTTCTGATGTATGCAGTCAGGCTAGGTTTCTCTGATGGACCTGATTCCCCATCAGCAAGTAGGCACTTTTGTATTCTTTTCATTAATGGGTTTAGTAGAAGATTTTAGGATTTCAGCACAAAGGGAGACTGTTTTTTTGACTACACAGATATATGTTAAAGTTGCAATCTCTTTAGACAAATGGAGCATTGTAACAGTTGGCACAGAATAATGAGAGGAGCTATTGTGCGAACAGGGGGGGGGTGTTACTTGGAGACAAGCATCTGAACAGAGATGTAGAACTAGCACAATGTAGCAGACAAGTTGCCAAAAGATTTTGACTGACAAGTAGTTGTTATTTTCAGCCAACACTGTCTGTCTTACAGTAACTAATCAATGTGTCTGTTTGATCAGGCTCCAGATGAAGCTGCAGACAGCATTAATCTCAGTCAAAAGGTGTCCATCGTTCCAACTGAGGAGACTGCGCCAGCTACGACAGAGGAGGGGGAGGAGGAGAAGGCTCTGCCCGAGTGGAGTGAAAAGGTGGCAAATGGGATTCTGACAGGTGAGGTCACACTGCGCCCGCCCTTCACCTGAATATCTTTCTTCTTTAGTTTGTGATTATTTACAGTAGGAAAGAGCAGCCTATCATGATTTTACCTATGTGATCCTTTTGATCTCTCAGGTGCATCCTGGTTAAGCTGGGGCCTGGTGAAAGGAGCCGAGTTCACGGGCAAGGCCATTCACAAGGGGGCATCTAAACTCCGAGAACACATCACCCCAGAGGACAAACCCACCCACGTTAGCCCCACAGTCACCAAAGGCCTCCATGTTGCCAAGCAAGCGACGGGGGGAGCTGTCAAAGTCAGCCAGTTTCTAGGTGACTAAATCATCTACAGTCAGCATGTTTCACTGACCTTGTGTGGTTATTCGACCGTGGATCTGTAATTGAGTAATGCTATCTCACTACAGTGGACGGTGTGTGTACTGTCGCTGGCTGTGTGGGTCGGGAGTTGGCTCCACATGTGAAAAAACACGGAGGAAAGCTGATTCCAGAGTCCATGAAGAAAGACAAGGATGGGCGTTCTAACATAGATGGAGCCATGGTGGTGGCAGCTAGCGGAGTGCAAGGTACACTACACTTTTTATTCCCTAAGTGGAAGATTAGAAGAACATTACTAAAATGCGTCTCACATGCTTAAGCTTTATAGCAATAATGAAGCTTTGTGTTTATGCCCAGGATTTGCAACCATGTGGACTGGTTTGGAAGTAGCAGCAAAAAACATCACTACGAGTGTCGCATCAGAGACAGTCACCACTGTAAAACACAAGTAAGTCCTGCCTTCTATTTAAAACTACTTGTCTGACCACCGTCACTTGCCTGAATATGACATTGTTACCCAACACTGCTTGCTAGACAGCTTTTTGATGTGTAAGTTGCAAATGACCTCTTGCATTATACAAACAAAACCAAACGTGTGTTCACTTATTTCCCTTGTCAATTTGCTTTGCAGATTTAGGGGTCTACAAAACATCTTTGACCCACCTAATGAGAAGAAGTGTAATTTTTCTTAATTATACACAGCTATTTAACTCTTTACACTACTAATCACAAGCATGACATGAGCCTTTTTTTTTTTTTTTTTTTGAATGATTTGGGTCTTGCACAAAACACTCTGTGTGGCAAGACACATGATGGTGCTGCTTTTACTGATTTCTTCAAATGTTTCTAATGGAAATCCCACAACACGCAATGTTTCTGTGCTGCCTGACCTTGAAATATTCCAATATTGTATGATTTGGGGTAATATGTTCCAATGATGACCAAAATACTTACATATAATACTTGATTAATTTCTTTTGGGTTGGGGGTTTTGACAATGTACAGAATGAGGTGACAGAAATTTGTCAACTATTTGGTCAGAGCATTTCTGCCTTTAATATTTCTGGTTGTTTTAGGCCATCGTGGGAAATGCTGCAAATCAATGAGCAGGACTTTCTTACTGGCAATACTGGATTTACATGAATTTTGCAATTAATTACCTTAATTTGTCAGGTATTTAATAAACCTGATTAGCAAATACTGAACAATCCCATATTGTTATTCTATCATTAAACAGTTTCTAAATTTAATTTCCAGAAATTTTACAATAGTGATAGATTATATCCACATCATCCTTCCCTAGATGTCTGAATTACAGTAGACAAAAGCACTGATTAAAATTCATATTCTGGCAGTCAAACATTTCTAAATTCCAGATTGTGCACTTGCATGGGTGTAATCCTCACGTTGAAATTCACACACTGCATGGCATCTTGGCAATCCTTGCACTGCATATTAATTCTTCCCAAATCCTCTGTCTCTCGCCTCTCACCCTGACCTCTCACCCAATCTGACTTCTAATGAAGGTACGGTGACGCAGCAGGACACGCCACAGACCACGCTGTCAATTCTGCCATTAATGTCGGTATCACTGCCTTCAATATTGACAACCTGGGGATCAAAGCTGTGGTGAAAAGGACTGGTAAGCATACAGCGCAGGCCATTTTGGAAGACTACAATATTCAGGAAAAACCAGAGAATGGGAAGCAAGTGGAGAAATCTGAAAAATAGCCAGTAGTGCTATGCCTCTTTCCCTCGCTCAGCAATGCCTTAAAGCATAATTTGTATTCTTTGATCAAATAAATCTATATTTAATATTCTTTATTTATGATATGTTTTATATTTACAAAATAACTACTGTTATATGCATATCATATAGTTTGATACAGCTCATAAGCACTTTAATCTTAATATGAAATATAGATGGACCTAGACAGAGAAACAGCAGATTATATAATTCAAAAATACATACACTGTATTGATACACAATATAGAAGTGATTTTGTAAATTGGTGGGTTGATATGTAGTTTCATAACATTCAGGTATTATCACTTAACTTGTAAGATAACAATTTCACTGTACAAAGCATTGGATTGCGGTTGACTAGCCACTGACATCTTTTCTAATTTTTATGAAGTTTCTGTCTGTGTTAGTTTTTTTTTACCCTGATAGGGTAAGTGAAGTTTGTCTACTTTGAATAAAATAACAAATAATATTATCTGTATGTCAGTATCTTCAGATATAAACTGCTTAAGACAAAAAAAAAAGTCTGATATACTGTTGTTTTTCCCCTGTGGTGTTTAAAATAAGAAGTAATCACTGCTGCTCACTGTGCCTGCAATTATAAAATGATATGCAAGAATCTAATATTTTGTAAAACTGCAACTTGTCTATGTATTTTTGTTGGACCTTCACTCGTTGCAAGACAGTTGTTGCCTCTCGTCAATGAGGGTTACTTAGAATTAAGTTTGCAAGAGGAGTCTAAAACTGTAAAAGTGGTTTGTTTTTGTTCTGCTACATTCTGCAATGCTGTTTTGAATATTTCACTTGAGCTGTTCCCACATATTTTCAAAATGGTGATGTTTATAATATTTAATATAAAACTATAGATTGCATTATTTTGATGTATAGACAAAACCTTTAACAAAATGTGACTTTTGAAGTGTGATGCTAACTGTTTCCAAACCAGCTATTTGTTTGCTTTATGAGTGAAGTGATCTGGTTTTTTGTTGTTTTTTTCTCATTTTACACTTCAGCTTTAAGCCCTCAGCAGGTGATTGTTGCATATTAAGATTACTTTCCAACTTGAAAGACTGAAACTTTTCTGAAAAAATAAAACGATTAAAAGAAATTAGTGTCCGTATTTTTGAAGGTTTTGGGAGTCATGGGTATTATTTTGTGCCACATCGAGTAAGCACAAGATGGATTTGAACAGGAATTCTCATTTGTATATTTTAATCACTGAAGTACATATTAAAATCCAGTAATCCATTGTGTTAACACTATATTGACTCTACCAGCCTCTTAGCACCATCTAGTGGCTGTAAAGTTTAGTTTCTTGTTTTATTTCCACAGACTGTTATACTGTAGGTTTATTCTGCAAATTATTTTTCACCTGAATTAGGAACATCAACAGAGGACATTAATTCTCTAAATGCTTTTTACATATCTTGTCTAACCAGTGTTGGAGTAATCACTTTGTAATGTCTGCTGAAGACATCTGATATTCAAATGTGTTTATGCGTCATTCCACAGAATTTTTATTGGCTACTGGACAGGAATGTTTTTGTGTTGTGGAGTCAGTTAAATTTCACTAGTAAAAAAAAAAAGATTCAAATTTGGGGTTTATTGCACATGTGTGTTCCATAGTCAAACTAACTCACCTTAATTTCAGAAATAAACACTGGCTAGTTTAACTACATAACAGAAGTAGTCAACAATAAAAAGGCAGAAAACAGCAGTCCTCAAATGGCTTCCCAATTATGTAATACAAATAGTCCAATATATATATATATATATATATATATATATATATATATATATATATACAAGGACGATGATATATATATATATATATATATATATATGGATTGGCTATTTTTAAAATAGACTCATGGAAAATACAATAGAATGTGACTGTTCTGCTTATTTACCTGAGAAATTAAAGAGACAAACCTACTATAATTCTTTGTTAAAAGAACTAGAGATGTATTTAATATGAATGGAAATGCCACCTGTAAGTTTTTGACAACAAAAATAAAAAACTGCAAGCACTTTTGATCAAACACAGCAATACATTTATTGAGTGTTATGTGTGCTGTGCTGCACACATAACTCAGTTGTTGACTAACAAAGAAGACATTTCAATGTCCTACAATATTTTACACTATAACTACAGCATATAGACATGTACTGCATGCCAACCTACTGTATGTACACTGCCCTCAAGCAAATCACATCAATGTAATTCTAGCTCAACAACATGTGACAGAAATGCTGTCAAAAAATAACTACCAACTTCCTGTAGAGCTTTGACATATGCATTGTAGGCAACCACAAAGCCATAACAGATCTCTTCAAACAATACCAGTAGATCTGTTTCTCTGATATGCTTTGTGATGATTGGCTAATCGCAACTGTAAAAATAAAGTAGATATCTAGCAAATAATTAGCGGCATTTCTTAACAAATAGTTAGGTTATCCCTGCGTAAGGTGAAATAACAATGTTTACAAGATTAGCATCAGGGAAGCACAAGTTGCTGTTGGTATCTAACAGCAAATCCAGCCAAAAGGTACTGACCACGTCCTGTGGTCTGTTTGTCAGAGGGCTACTACTATAGAGGTCACTCTCCTGGAGGAGTCATGAGTCACACAGAGCGTCTGACACTGGCTGATTAACATTTTCAGGTGTGAGGTCATCAGTACTTGTAGTTGCACCTTGATAAAAGGACGATGAAATTATTGGTTGATTTGTAAAAATCTACCACTGAAACATTGTCAGTTGGGCCAACCAAAGGTGCATCAATCTGACTTTGTTCTACTGGAGGTATAATTGAATTTGTTACAGCACTCTGTTCAGGTCTGTGGGCTTGGCCAAAGTTCACTGATTGGAGAGCAACAGGGTCCACCAGGCCAGGAGGGGCATCCAATAACACATGACTAAAGGCTGGGTCTAGTCCCACCTATGGTAAAAAAGTGTGACTGGTCATTGCTGATGTAAAGGCACATAAAGTTGCGTTCATGGATGTAGAGGTTGGCTTCATCCAGTTATTTTCCACAGCCCGAAACGAGGCAGAGAGAAATTGATCCTGGCACATTGGCAGCATTTGTCCCCGGGGAAGAGATGATTTGTCCAGCGGTATCGGCAGGGCATGCACCCTGGTCAGGCCATCAGCTGGAGGAAGCATCGGCTCCATCGTCGGCGGGTTGGTTATTGTGAGAGATGGCTGATATACTTGTTAAGAGTTCTTCTGATGAGTGTATCTTCTTGAGACATGATCTGAAATTAAATGTTTACAAATTCAAACAGCAGCAGATTCTCAAACAATGTAAGGCATAGTCAGTACAACTGCAACAACAAACAAACAACATATGGGTTGACAAATAATCAATCACATCCTCAGTTGACTTCTTACTGTAGCAGCTGGCTCTCTGTGAGGTGGTCCTCTTTAGCCGCAATGTTCCTCTGTAGGAAAAACTGATTTTGTCACCTAAAACTTTATGTAAACTACAGCAGTTTTAATAATTCTATGGATATGGCTTTCTTTGGTTTCTACCATTTTTTCTGTGGTTTCTGTACATTTTTCCTCATACTTTCCTCTTCTGCTTTATTAACCTGTGAGAAACAGGACATTAAGTCACTGAAATTATCAAAGCAAAAGTTTGGCTTTCCTTGCAGTTAAAATGATGCAGTTGACCTACTTTAGACAGAATGTCTGGAGGCGGCGGCTCCTTCAAGTAGCTGATGTATCTGGCAGTGTGTTTAGTCTAGTGTGGTTGCCGTGTCCAACTGACCACTGACAAAGGGCATAAAGTCACACAAGCGTCAACAACATGTTCTGATGTGAAACCTGTGAAAACATTTAAAATATTACATGAGAATATATTACAGTCAACTGGAGCCACAAGTTATTGTTGATATAGTGTCACCACTTAACTAATTTGTTTCCAAATTAGGAATATAACACAATGTATAAGTTGCTAATGCCTCAACTGAAAACTCAAGAGTTTCAGAGGGTAACACAATCTATAATCGACCAAGTCCAACCTACGTTTCTTTTCCTTGCGAGAATGAAGAGAAGCCTTGAGCTCGCTTTCCTTTAGAGAGGAGGGATGGGAGGGATTTTTTCTAGCAGGTCCATTTATAGACTCATCCTTAGACTTGAGGCGAAACACAGCCCTGAATCTGCACAAAACACACTGATGTCTCCATTATATGCAAAACAGTAGATTTACATATTAAGGTTTTAAAAAGTAGATGAAAAGTGTTTAGTGTTCTTTTCTTACTGCTCAGATGCTTAAGTTTCATATGATTGGACACTGAACATTTTTATATTGTCGTAAATTTCCTGCGCTTTGCTCTAAAAGCCCAGGTTACATACAAAATATTAACTGAAAGATCAAATAAATAAGACTATGAGGATGTGTGCATAATTAATAGACAACTCACAAGTTTGTCTATTAAATAAGAAATTTTAATAAGCCTGTAAAAGTAAAGTTTGGTGAGCCTGATCAGTGAACAGACTTTTTGAGAGTAACCCTTACAACTTTAAGGATAAGTGGATTGTTCCTTCACCTAGCCAGCTGGACACATGCCCAATAATAAAGTAATTGTTTGCATCAGGTTGAACGGATTCAGAGATGCTGATAGCTATATAAGTTAGGATGTGTCCTAGTTAGGACAAGATGAAGGCCTGTGGAAGTATGTCAATCTGCTGTGAAGATTGGGATACAAAAACATGTGCAAATCACCCATTAGGTGGTCTTCTATTCATACTTAAAGATGCAGTGTGTATAATTTAGTGGCATCTAGTGGAACAGTCTTAGCAGAAATGAATATAATCCTCAGAAGTATGTTTTAATTAGTGTATAATCACCTGAAGCTAAGATTCATTGTTTTTTCATTAGCTTAGAATGAGCCCTTTGTATCTACATAGGGAGCAGCCTACTTTTTTCCCCCACCTGATTCCATGACAACCCATCCTAATCTGCCTCTGATTGGCTAGTACTCGTTGCCTTCGTTGGTTAGATTGTTTAGATTGAGGCATGAGGACTGAGATGGTTAGGGTAAAAGTATCAGGGTCAGAGCCAATCAGAACCTGAGTAGGGGTGGGTCTTCCCAGAATGTGGGTTGGAAAAAAAAATCATGCTAGAGAGTCTTCCACAGAGGCTGCCATGTTGCACCGCCACGTTTCTACATTAGCCCACAATGGACAAACCAAACAATGGTTCTAGAGAGGGCCTTTCACATTTTTTGTGAGTTATGCGGCCTGCGTAGGTTTTCCTACATGCTTGGAAGGGAAAGTAGGTCTATCTGCAGACTGGCAGTATCTACACGACACACCCACTTGGTGGGGTAGGTTTAGGCATGAGCAGATGGTTAGGGTTAGGGGTCAGGGAGGCGTGACGTGTAGCATGCCATCACAGTGACAACCTCAAGGGGTTTTTTTTAGTAAAGTGGGTGTGTCATGTAGGTCTGCAAGACTATATACCCTTCTCCGGAAGGGGAGGGGCAGGGGGGGGGGGTATTCAGTTTGTGACAATCTGCAACCTCTCAGCTAGATGCCACTAAATCCTACACACTGCACCTTTAAGTGACGTTCATTGTTAGTTCACGTGAGCGTATACATGCGCTCCAGGTGTTATTTAACCAATTAATTACTCGGCATCTCTTACACCTGTGTGAGTTGGTTTCCAATCAGGTCAGATAGGCACATCCTCAAATGTGTTGCGTATTATTAACTCTGTCCGGTCAGCTTGGGTAGGGATTTTATACCTAAAGTATGAACTGAAAACTGTTTAACAGCTATATCATCTTTAAAAAAAAGTTAGTTACACAAATGAAAACTGTCTTTGTATGAGAAGTTGTTTGAATCGTTGTCATGTTTTTGTCATGTGTGTTTGGTGTCATTTTACCTCACGGCTATCGTAATTTCGCCAATTAGAGACCTAGCTGCTAAAGTAGCCTAGCAGCAAAATGTTGATGCTATGTAGGAACGTTTGAGTAAACATCTACTTGCCAACCACAAACTAGCGGTGGCTTTAAGCTCATTAAATGTTTTTCTGGGGTTTTTGGCTAATAAGTGAACGGTGGTCTACACCCGTCATATGTGAGGTTCATGCAGGTCGACTCATGCACAAACACTCACCTATGTTGCTGCGAGCGCGCGCACTGACGCGGACGTGCACGAGCAGCGCTGACACCCGAGCGGTCCGGTGTAAATCACTGCAATGGCAGAGGAGTAGGGGAGGGTGGAGGACACCGGCTACAGCCCTGCCTCCTCTCTGCATCATGTGAACACCACAGCAGAGTAGACACACGGCAGACAGGCAGACGCACCATCACAGGGGCAACAAAGGGACGCATGGTTCATATGAGGCATCAAATGAATAAATGATTCATTGAGATAAGTTCCGCTTACAGATACACGTTTGATTGCATCTGTCCTCACCTCAAAGGTAAGAGAAATTGCACCATAACAAGAAAACTCATATTCTGCACCATTTTCTTGCAATATGCTATGTTTTATTATTTAATCTACCTATTACCCTTTAGCCAAGGTCAGGCTTGTGCAGTTATGATGTTGTATTATCTATCGCAAATGCATGTGAATTTTATTGCTATAAATATTGCATTGAGTCAAACCGGGGAGCATGAAATGGGTGTGACATGTTACTTCATAATCTGTACACCAGCAGCATCAATGCTTGTATCTTTGCTGTTTAAGGATGTAAGCAACTAGACTGACAGAGAGCCTAATTGCTCTAATTTATTGCTGTATGTAAGTTCAAGTGAAAGATCTTACTGAAATAGCAATTTTCCTTGTATTATTTAGGGTGTCATAGTATTGCACGGTCATGGAGCTGGAGCACTTTGATGAGCGGGACAAGGCTCAGAGATACACCCGAAGGGGCTCGAGAGGGAATGGGCTCCCCAGTCCCACTCATAGCGCTCACTGCAGCCTGTACAGAACCAGGACACTGCAAGCACTAAGCTTAGAAAAGAAGGCCAAGAAGGTTCGTTTCTACCGCAATGGGGACCGCTACTTCAAAGGGATTTTGTATGCCATTTCTCAGGAGAGGTTTAGGTCTCTAGATGCACTCCTGGCTGACCTCACAAGAAGTCTCTCAGATAATGTCAACCTGCCCCAAGGGGTGCGGACCATATATTCCATTGATGGGACGATTAAGATCACCAGTATGGACCAGCTGGTGGAAGGTGAGCAATTTTCTTGAATGGTTGTAAGTTTGCCCAAAAATGTGCTTACATTGTGATATGAGATCATGTAAGCAGATCTTAACTAAATGCGTGACCTCCTCAGTCCTGTAGAGCAGAGGTAACCAATTATTTGTGGATTAATTGGGAAATCTGTTAATCTTTCTTGATTTGTGCAGGAGAAAGCTATGTCTGTGCATCCATAGAGCCCTACAAGAAGCTGGACTACACAAAAAATGTAAATCCCAACTGGTCGGGTGGTGCTAAGACTGCTGTGTCCCTCCGTGACCCTTCTTCCCTTGGTAGTGGCAAGGCTGGAGCCCCAGAAACTAAGGAGACCAAGGACTTCATCAGACCCAAACTGGTAACCATTGTCCGCAGTGGAGTAAAGCCTCGCAAGGCCGTACGGATCTTGCTCAACAAGAAGACTGCACACTCCTTTGAGCAAGTCATGACTGACATCACAGACGCCATCATGCTGGACTCCGGAATCGTCAAAAGGATATATACAGTCGACGGCAAGATGGTAGGTGTTAAGTTATCATTCATAGTGGTAATTTGGTGAACTGCATACAGTATCTGGTCAAGCATTTCTCAGTAGGATACAAATTGGACAACATTCAAATCAGGCAACGGAAGTCTTAGACAAAACAAATAAGCTTTCAGTGTAAGGGGATAAATAAAATATGTAGTGTGATATTAGTTTACTCGTGATTTGTTTTTGTTTTTTAAAGTAGACGACAACTTTTTACTTGGGAAATGGGCCAAGGAAAGTCTAAGAAATTTAAATGCTAAACAGAGGTTCACAATTAAACTTTATAGTTACAGCATGAGATGTATCTGTATAAAAAATGTAGTAGTTAACTGTGTACCAATTAAAGAATCATATCTGCTTTTGGTCTCACAGATCTTTTGTATATCCTCTGTTTGTGCATGATTTTCAGTGCTCCCTAGGCTCTTGTCACATGGAAGCGTTAAACGCACTTATTGCCACTTGCAAACTACACACCATGCAGTTCAGGGCACAGTTTTTGGCACACAAGTTGCAAGTGAAGTTGGTTGATGATCTCCTTGTACATTTGGTACTGATGTCATGTTTTTTTCTTGCAGGACCTTTTAAGTGCTATACACTTATGAGAGTCCCACTGGTTCCCATATGTATCTTTCCTCCATTGATACATTAATTGCCCTGAAGAGGGAAGGATGCTACTGTTGGAAAAGAGTCAAAAGGAGACTAGCATGACATTTTGTGCATCTGTTTATGCCTTGGTTCAGTGCTTTACCCATATACAGATTTTGCTGTTAGGACAGCTGTTCTGCTGTTCAGTTTTATTAGCTCAGCACAGTGTACATAAGGCAACCTTTAACACACATTTGCAGTCAACACAGAATAAGGGATCAACTTGATTTGCAAAGTTAGGGAATGTTGGAGGTTTAGAAGAAATACAGTTTTGCCTCAGACATGTCTTTGTCATGTCTTTGAGAATTGCTTCCTTTCCCAAGGAGAGACAGCTGGGAATATTTGGTAAATCTATTATGAGAAATAGGTTTCTAGGACTCCATTTAATAGCGTGCTACTGTTTGGTAGGAATATGAAATGGATATCCACTTACTGAGTTAGAACCAGGAGAGCAATCTGATCAGTGACTTTTTGCACCCTGATAAGAATCTGTCTTGCATTCTCTTTTCTCCCAGGTATGGAAAAGAACACAATACAATATCCATTATGAATATTATTATACCGTAGTGATCATCCTCGGTGCAAGTGTCTTATTTCACGCAAACATCATACCCATCCATTTAATTAATTAACATTCCTCCGGATATTATAGCAATTACAAGAGATGTGGGTTCAGCTTTATGGGCTGATATGGATGGACAAAACCGGAAGGCAACTGCACTTAAAATCTACTGAGAAAATAAGTTACAAAACATCCCACTTAAATATTCAGCTCTTCAACTAAACCTATTCACAAACTTACCTCAACTCTCTATTAGTATCCTTATCACAAAATATAATGATTTTTTTTTTTTTTTTTTTTTTCCTCTGATGGTTTCTATGGTGACATGCTTTCCTGAGCTGGTTGCTAAGGAACAGCCTCTGCGGCAGAGCGGTGCAGTAGTGATGTCAGGGCTGTAGGTGTAGTGTGAGAGAGCTCATAGATGCAGTGCTTGGTCTGTCAGCCTTATTACACACATGGCGGCAAGATGGAGCACATGGCAGAGCTACAGTCTAATCTCAGGATAGGACCTGCTCTGTAATGTTGTGT
This sequence comes from Thunnus maccoyii, assembly GCF_910596095.1. Taxonomy (NCBI): domain Eukaryota; kingdom Metazoa; phylum Chordata; class Actinopteri; order Scombriformes; family Scombridae; genus Thunnus; species Thunnus maccoyii. Next base: position 25,897,774 of record NC_056538.1, on the reverse strand, counting down.
AGAGGGAACAGTTGGTGCTTTTCACACCAACAAACAAATCACATATCCATTACTAAACAGTCTTTGCTTCCTAGAATAATATGTAATAAAGTATAATTGGACATGAAAATGCAAATTGATTTTTTTTTTTTTTTAAATGTCCTATATATGCCTTCCTAATTAGCTGTTGTATTATGTGCATGGCAGTGCAGTTCTGTGCTCTAGTTTCCCTTCTTTGTGCTTTTTGTCATGTTGTGACTCCAGATGGCCAAACGAGCACCCGGTGGCAACAAAGGGCCTGTTTTCACGGACGTTTACCCTTTGGTAAATGACCTGCTTGCACTTTGGGTCCTGGGACAGAGGCATTAATATAGTGTGATCCCTGGTGATATTCTCAGTCAATCACGTTAATCCCCCTGTCTGTTGTACAATGGAAGTAACAGCCCAGAGATTTCTTTAATTTCTTATTTGTTCATATTTATTTTGGACTCTTGGCTCTGCGTAGCAGGTGGCTCTGCTTGTTGGCTGTTCCTCCATACTGCTGAGTCATTCTGTAATGGTTTTCTGCCACAAGAGTCAGGATTAACTTGGCCAAATGGACACAACCAAGTTAATGGTCTTAGACTGCACTTTGTGAGCCTCAGATGACTGATAAAAATAGAATTATCCACAGGGAAAGTAGTACAAACATAAGGTAGAGAGAGTGCGATAGACAAACAGACGCCCTGCAGACAAGGTCTTTTTAGGCAATAGAGCATGCCATGGCCTGGTGTGATCCTGCTGTTATGCGTGGGATGGAGCAGTGAGTATTTGCATGACTGAGTAGGTTTGAGGAGACTTGGCCTATGGCATTCCAATCCCCACTGTAATGGCTATGGCTTTGCACTGTAATTGTATTATGCACACCACTAACTTCTCTGTGTTAGAGTCAATGCTTCTTGTTGAAATTGATGTCAACATCCACTCGAGGACAGAGCCTGGCTTGACATCAATTCATGAAAGCAGAGGCTTTATTCTCCATGGTAAAATTATTCAATAGATGTGATAAATGGTTCATTCATGGTTTTGAAATCAGATTCAGATTTGAAGTGGTTAGTTGATTTATGGTGCTCTAAGTGTCACGCAGCAGAACCTAACTTATGCTTTCCATTCATTTCTTCAATTTGACCTTGACTCTACCATCTCCTGTGTGCACACAATGAATCTCTATTGGTCTCATACCATAGACGTCATTTCTGCATGATGCGTAGCTGCATGTGGCTATTTGCCTTCTTAGGAAATCAGTTGTTTCACAAAGTAGTTTAAAATGATCAAATGTCGTTCTCCTGCAGCTCAGTGACATTAAATTTAAGTGGGTGTTCAAAATAGAGAGACTAATTGCCTATCTTAGTGGGTACTATTCTTAAGAAAATAAACACTTTTTAATGTAGAAACATATGATTAAAATATTTGTTAGTTCTGTCCTGCTGATGGAATGTATAATTATAAGTTCTGGCTATTTGAAACCTCTCACTGTAACTAAAGGGGAGAAGGAAGGATAAAAGATAGGAAGGCTGTCTGGCTTTCCTCTCACCTACTGCTGTGACTTGGCTATTAATCACAGAGCAGTCGCCTGCTCAGTGTCCCACTGCATTTGGTATATAGAAGAATTTTTCTCTCTTATCCTCATTTTGTTCTAAGAAGCTTGTAATTATGCTTTCAGTTAAAGTGGGAGTTGTGGTTTTACTACACTTTCTGCAGCATTCTAATTTTACAGCATGTCAAATAAGTACTGTGAGCAAAGGTTTAAAGGATATATAGGGGTCTGCATTACTTTAAGATAATGCTATACAGTTTCAGTTAATGATGATAAAGCAAAATATTAAATTTAACAGTTTAGTCATACTTCCTAAACATCTCTTGGTGATTTAACATGATTATAAATGAATAAATATTCTAAAATGCTTCCTTATATGAAATGGCACATTACTCCCATGATATCACTGAGCAATCCTTTTCAGAAAATGACTTGGAAATGGTCTTTCTGCTGTTGAAAATCAGACATTGCTAGAACTACTAAGGGCTAAATATAGAAACTCATTGACAAGGACAGAGTGCTTGAAACGTGTGAGCTTCTGTAAATGAGTTTAAATGTCTACTTTGGTCGCAAATGTGTCTTTTATGGAGCTAAACATCAATGCATAGTGCTGACCAGCACTTTCTAAGACTGCAGTTTCTCATATCTGTCTTCAGTTACAATACCAGTCAAAAGTTTGGACGAACATTCCCATTCACTTGACTCAGTGTGTCCAAACTTTTTGTGTAGCAGATCATATTTGAATCCTAGATGTCAGGTTCACACTGATCATGTTTTTTATTTCTTTCTGTGGATATTCTGTTTACATCCTTTGCTCTTTTTACAGGACATAAGAGTACATACCGTAGAGGGTGGATAAACAGACTGCAGCAAATAATTGACCCTACATTCCTGAAAACCATGTAAAAACATTAAAGTATGTTCTCAGACTGTATGTAAGGGCTACTCATGCAAAATGCAGTAGACCCAATTCAAAATTAAATGTGAAGATGAGTCATGTTTCTCCCTGTCGTGCTGAGCAAGTGGCTGCTGTGTCTCTCACTTCAAAGGGGAGATTCAGCACCCTGGAGAGCTCCACCTGTCCGTTGGTGGAACATTTTATTACCAGATTGTGTGTCTTTTGAGTAATTTAGGGTAATTTACATGGCTCAGATTGATTACCTTCTATAACTTGCATACCTCCTATTGTGTTTCCTTTGGTCTGAATTTCAGGAGCAACGCTTGTGCTTGCGGAAATCACAGATAAAACCCTGACGATCAATATTTGCACAGAATGCTCCAGGACTGCAAGAGGTGTGTGTGTGTGTGTGTGTTAGGGGGAGGGTAGGCCTGATGGAGCTGCTGTGTCACTGAGCCAGCAGACATATGTGATCAATATAAAGCAGCACATTCATGATTGCCCTAGTTATGCTGTAAAATGTAAAAGTATGAGGTTTCTTATTTCCTAGAATTTAAGATGAACAAATGTAACACCGCTGATGTCAAATCTGAAAATGGGGAGTGGCTCTAATGATATCAGTGAGCTCTGTTTGGCTCAAGAAAGACCTTTTTTCTTTTTTTTTCTAGATGAAGCATGTTTTGTCACCCTTAAGTTGGACATTGTTAATTGATTAGATGTCTCTTAATGGCTTTTAACCCTTAATGGCAATCGTATACCATCAAAGCCTGTTGCCATGATCCTTACTACTCATTAGATTTACTTATCGTCTATAAGGGCTTTTTTTTTTGTTTTGTTTGTATTTGGCGATTCTTAAGAGAAAGATTGGGAGTGACATTCAACAAAGGTCTTAAGCCTGATTTGATCCCACAACGTCGTACTTACAAGGTGTTCTGCATTATTCTGTCTTCTCCAGACTGATGGTGACATTGTTCTGTTGTCTGCGGTTTGTACCGCTCAGTGCTCCAGATAGAAACTGACAGTGGATCTTAAAGTAGCCGTGTCCCTCTCATCGTTCCAAACTCAGCCGGGATTCTGCCTGGTCTCCTTGGCAACGACTGTGCAGCTCTCCTCCCTTTGGGATCTCGCACTCTTTTTGGAGGAGGGGTGGGGGGCAGGGGCCGTCAGAGTGGGGGCCATATTAAGCCCTTTTGTCAGTGCTCAATGTTTATTTTAAGATGTCATGGCTGAATGACCTTTGGTTGTTAGAGGAGGGGCTCTTGCTGCAGGTTACTGATAAACCAATCCCTTTTTGTTTGGTGGATAATCCAACATTTCATTTTTGGCAAATGATTGATACGATATTTTCCTTTTTTTATTTATATACTTTTTTACTGTAAGTGTATGTGAATATAATGCTAATTCTCAAATTTACTGGTACATTTTCTCTGAAATCAAAGATTTATACAACAGGAACCAGAATATTGGCATATTGTACCGTAACTAAGACGGATGATATAATGACATTTAATATATGGTTAGAGGACAGTGTGGTGGACAGATTGTGGTGGCTTTCTTGTCTGGCCTACTTTGTTCAGCGCTTGAGTTATCGTATTTGACTCCTGGTGAACTTTCCATGCTTAATGAGACTATTAATAATGTATGTACTGTACATATCGGATGTTTGCAATTAGCTGTGTTTATATTTCTCATCAGATTTTATTTTCAGATTTCAGTATTAACCTTGTTGTCCTCAACTACATCGTAAAAAACATTTGTTTACTACAGTTATTAGTTATGAGCACTGAGGATGCCGTAATTCAAGATTTAAAAAAAAAAATGCACTTAATAACTAATATCAATATGGCATCACATTTCGTTTAAAGGTTTTGCTGAGGCCTTCTGAGAGGAAATGAAAACGAGCTCTACCTTCTCTGGCACACTGCTGTAGTTAAGTACATCAATAACCCTTTTGAGTAGAAGGTCAGGACTCCATCAGCATCTTCATTTATTTATGACGCTGCATCCGCTGAGATGGGCTTCTGTTAATGACAGCAGCAGATGCATCAACTCAGTCATATATTTCCTCTTCGTAGAAAACGATTATCATTTACATTTCTTTTCATCTGAGATCAAAGCATAGGTAGTGACTGTTCTTAAGCATCACTGCCAACCATATAACAAGTTATAGTTGTATACTTTTCAGTTTATTTTACGATTTTTTTTTTTTAATAGATTTTAGGTTTAGTTTATTTATGCCATCACACATCAGATTTTAACTAAAAGATCTAGTAAATTATAAAAATGCTTCCACTTGAAGAATTATCCTCATTGTGTCTTAATATGATTGGCTCCCTGAATGGATGACTGTTAAAGACATGTTTTATATTTTACATTTTATACTGAATAGTGCAGGACAATAGAGGTCAATTAACTTAATCTCCCACCAGGAATGGAAACAATTTAATGACAGGCAGACTGCATTTGTCACAGACTGTACTGCATGAAATCCAACAGGTTTAAAATGAGATTTTCTTTGCTTAGTGGTCACCCTAGAGACATTTTCATCTGCAGCCAGGCTGATATACCGGAGAAAAAAATTATTAATTCCATTATTCATATGCTGCACACATCGTAACATTAATTTTCCCCATGTACTTTGGCCACTTTGAATATGCAATTACAGTGTATCTGCTCAACTGCAACCTCATATCTTGAAGCCAGTAGCATTGTTTTCTCACCTGGACACTGAGATGACCTGAAAATGTTTGATTTTGAGGAAAAAAGTAGCTCTTTACATCCATACATTTGTAAAATTAGATTTGAGAAGTGTTTTTTTTTTTACTGAATATGACAAATCATGGTAGGCAAAGGTTCAAATGGTCATTTGTTCATAACATTACAAAGGCTGAAGGTCATTGTGATGTTTATGGTGTTTTTGCATGGACCTGTTTGAACTTTGACTTTAGACATTTGCTGAAAATTGTACTGTAGCCTCTGAATATACACGTGTGTAATACAGTAAAACTGTATATGGTTATGCAATTCCCAGTTTAAACTGATATTAGAAAATCATAGTTTATGGTCTGTTTTTAATTAATGTATATATGTAATAAGCCGTTTTTGCATCATAGTCATAGGTAGAAGCACAATACATTTGCTAATGGTAAATATTTATTCAGAGATCACTGTGAATGTATTGAACAGTCATTTCATTTCATTCAATATATTTTATGTACATGACATTGCCATCTTAGTATGCTGTCTGAAAACTACACAGTCCTCTGAGGTGTTTCTATGGGTGTTGGTCGCTGTTGTCAATTTAACAGAATTGTTACTGAATCTCTTCCCAAGATGCTCCATTAAAGTTTGGAAGTGGTCCAAACTGGCTCGGGAGTGCAGCAGCAGACAGTGTCAGTGTGCGGGTCTGTGCACTGATTGAAAAACGATAGCAATGCTTATGATGCTTTCTAGATTTTTCTTGGTGTGTCAGGTAGTTCAAGACAACACGACTGTCTTTGGAATTAACATGTATCACTGGAGAGAGTGCACATTGCATATAAAACTATGCAATTATGTAAAACTTGACTGATTGACTGGACAAAGCTCTGTGATGAAGTGCAACTTTGATTTCTCTTTTTCAAATCTCTAGTTGTTTCACAGAAACATTTCTATTTTTACCAGATCACCTGCCTTCAGGACTTTTTTGGAGATGACGATATATTCATCGCTTGTGGCCCTGAGAAGTTCCGTTATCAAGATGACTTCAATTTGGATGAAAGTGGTAAGTGTACTTTAAATTATAAAAAGACTTATGACTTACATCGCTCAGTGGGAAGAGCATAGCACAAACACCCTCAGGTTATGTGTTGTTGTACTTCAAATAGCTTTTTATTAACCTGTCCCCAATAACCCATAACCCAAGTAAATACTGGATGTGCCAAACAGTGAAACTATTACTGTTGTACTTGTTTTTACTTGTACATCTATTCTCATCTATTCTGTTCCTCCTCATACTGTTATTCCTCATACCATTAGAAGTACTGCTAGTCTACCTTATGAGGTGATGTAGAGAATATGCTGCCACCTCATTTCACTAAATTTGTGTTTTATATGTGTGGGCAAGACTTTATCAAAAATTGGGGAGGTGTCACACCAAACACTGTGAATGAAATTGGCAAACATTTAATAAAGACCTTCTGGTAGAAATTATGAAAGCTCGATGGAGTGCTGTTACAGCTTAAGCACAGTTTTGTGCTTGCAGTTGGACTGAACTGTGTATTATGTTTGTGGCTCTGTGGTTTAGTCTGATGACAGAAATTAGTCCCTATCACTGATGTCATACTGATAAAGCTTTTGTAGCTGCTAGTATTTGGAGCTCCATAGAAGCCTTGCTCTTTGCCTTTCTAGCAGATGGATAAAGGTAAAATTTAGGTAGCCTAGTATTATCGTTTTTTTTCCCCCCTTCATCTATAGAATGCAGGGTGGCAAAGTCTGCATCGTATGGACGGCTCCCCTCCTTGCAGGGTCGCTCTTCCCCAAGAAGTGGCGGGATGTCCCGCAGAAGCAAGTCCCCCTCATCCACTGGTTCAGGTGAGACTTTAACTGTTTCCCAAATCCATATTACACACTAATTGTAAGCTGGTTTAGAGTTTGTAGTGTGTTCACTGTGGAAAAGTGGCAAAATTAAGTATACTGCAAAACAGTTGGAATACATACTAAAAAAAGCTCTTGATTTGAGTGTGTTGTTGATGGTCACTATTCTCCCACAATGTAACGCAGAGGAAATGGAGGATTTACTCACAGCTGGACAAAATTGAAAGTATTGTGGATAGTAGTGAAACAGCTGCAGGAACACTTGATGCATGTATTGCATAATTTCCTGCTAGTATAAAACCATGTTGTATGTTGATTTCTTATTTACTAACTGCAAAAAAGTACACTATGGATATTAGTAAAAGGTGTATACTGTACACAGTTAGTATGCAATATTATATCTTGACACAAAGAAACAAACAAAAGGTAAATTTATTGCTCTAAAGTTTCAAACATTGTTCTCACAGGATTATTTCTATATACATACCCCTTTTAAAAAGGCCTCTACATTATTTAATCATTTTGCTAATGTTTTGTCTCCATTTCTGCTGTGCCTACAGCTAATGGGACTGCAGGCAGTCAGCTGTCCACCCCTCGATCTGGAAAATCTCCAAGTCCCTCTCCAACCAGTCCAGCTAGCCTCCGTAGACGTCAGGTAATGAAAATGGATGTTTCTTTGAACAAGCTAATAAAGTTAGATTTATAAAGATAGAGATTTATATTATATACAATATTTATTTTAAATGATGCCATTTATTATACCAGAGAGGCTTAGTTAAGACATGTAACAATCCCTTTCATCAATGAATAAGCTTTAAAGTATTGTAGTAACATCAAATTAAAAGAAACCTTGTAGTTAATTGATGGGAATAAGTTTGATTGATTTCTCATCAGAATATTGCCTAGAAAATGTGTTAGCCACCACTAGTATTTACACCATTGAGCTTAATGTTTGTTTTTGTTTAGCAGTAGTGAGACTGAAAACACTGATGGTATAGGTGATCACAGGTCTGCATACACTGATGTAAATATCAACTTTGTTACATGTTTCTGAGTTCAGGACAAAAAAAGCCACACCTCATGTACCTCCATCTGCACAGTGCTGTGTTTGTACATGTATCATGAAGCTTCTTCTTTTGGATGAAACATTATCTGTACTGCAGCACATTTTCACTGTGATTATCTTAGATCTGTGAAGGACAACAACGTTGTGAGACTGCATAGCACAGTCAACTCTTGAGCCAAATCCAATTATCAGTGATACCATCATTAATTAATCATAAGGCTGGCTGGGGTTAGCATTGTGGCTGTGGCAGAAGATGATATTTTCTCTCAATCCCTTTTCGGACTTCATGCCAGTCTTTATCTTGGTGAAAAGGTTGGTGTTACGTTTCACCACGCTTGATTTCTTTCTGTCTATTCTCAAAGTGCATACTCTAGGCTGGCAGAGTGGAACAAATAGGCTTTGTGTAAGCTGGCTGTAATCACATTTTTACAAGCTTTGCCTTCTCTGAAGTTTGTGTAAGACAAGTTTATCAGGGTGTCTTTTGTTGTCACTCCATGGTTGTCTCTCTTTTTTTCCAGGGATCTCAGCACAGTGGCTCTTCACTCTCTTTAGCCTCTACCAAGGTTTGCAGCTCAATGGATGAAGGAGATGGGCTTGGCAGTGAAGGTAAGACATTGCATCAGACATAAACCCACTGAAAAAACACTGTCTGCAAGTCATGTATTTAATACTGTTTATAATCTATTGTTTCACTCTACAGCTGAGCCCATGGATGAGTACCCATCAGTCCCTGCCTCCATAGCAGAGAGGTACAAAGTGGGGAGGACTTTAGGGGACGGAAACTTTGCTGTGGTCCGAGAGTGTATGGAGAGATCCACTGGAAGAGAGTATGCTCTGAAAATCATTAGCAAAGATAAATGCAGAGGAAAGGTGAGCCTGTCTCTGCATCTGCTGACTTTAATTATTATACCTCCAAGTTTTGGCTAATTCGTTGTCATGGAGATTCTTTTTGGTATATAATTTTGAACTTTTCTTCATTTTGATGCCTCTTTAATTTCTGTATTGGTCAGAAGATGGCGCTATCTCTTCCAGACCTAAAATCTTGGGTCTAGATATTTTTCTCCTCTTATTTAAATAACACGATCATATGTACATGGCTATTATGTATTAAGGAGTTTCACAATTATATCAACTGTCATTCAAGATGACTGATTGTTTCTGAAACTAGTTTGTTTGATATTTTCTCTGAAATGACTGAAAAGTAAGCTCCACTGATAATTACTGTATGTTCATAACTTATTCAGTATTTATAGATTTTTCCCTTGATTAAATTTCCTGTGTCGTGCACGCAGGAGCACATGATCCAGAGTGAGGTGTCAATCCTTCGGCGTGTGAAACATCCCAACATCGTACTTTTAATTGAGGAAATGGACACCTACAGTGATCTCTATCTCGTAATGGAGCTGGTTAAGGTACGACACATTTATTAATTTTTACAAAGAGATGTCAACATTTAGATGTCACAGTGGCATGTCAGGGCCCATTTTGACATATTGCTTGAGCATTTAGTGTTGTTTTATCCACATTCCCTTTTACTAGACATCTGATTTTATTTAATTGTTATTAATCTACAAAAAAATGGATACTCAATACCTGGTAATGGATTTAAAACCTCTCACCTGCATCACCTGCAAAACTGGCAACTTGCACTGTTTCACATCCATATGATTCTTTCTGCAGGGCGGTGACCTCTTTGATGCCATCACCTCTTCCAACAAATACACAGAGCGGGATGCCAGCTGTATGCTGTTCAATCTGGCAAGCGCCATCAAGTACCTGCACAGTCTCAATATTGTCCACAGAGACATAAAACCAGAAAACCTGTTGGTGAGTATGACTTTATAAAGCTTCTGTACTGGCAGTGATGGCATGACATCGTTTAAACTCAAAGTTTCTGTCAGTATTATTGTTCTCAATTGAATGAATATATTGATTAAAACAGTAAGGGATGAATTAGTTAGTCTAAATGAAAAAAATAGCATATAACAAGATGTGATTTTCCCTTTATCACAGAATTTTAAGTTATAGGGCCTCTACTTTGCTCATATTGTTCATTTCAAAATGTCTCCAGATGAACAAAAGTCTGTTTTTACTGTAATGTAGATAGATGTAGTCTGTATTTTTTCAACCCTGTAAAGTTTCTGCATTGCAACCGTTGGCTAATTTTACTGCCACATAGTGCTCATTAATGGAAGCTTTACTACAGTGATGTATAATAATTGGTGACCGTATCACCCAAGGTTTCTTATTTCCCCTTATTGGATGTGTTACACAGGTATACGAGCACCATGATGGTAGTAAATCTCTGAAGCTAGGGGACTTCGGCTTGGCTACCGTCGTCAATGGGCCCCTCTATACTGTGTGTGGCACTCCCACCTATGTAGCACCAGAGATCGTTACTGAGAAGGGGTGAGTCAGAGGGGTTTACAATGGAGGCATGATGATTAGGACATAGCTTCGGAGGAAAAGTTAGAAAATGTATCATTATCCCAAACAAAAGTTAACAGTGATTCTTGCAGATGTCTTTTGTCTCTCTGATACAGTAACTGTCATCTTCCATTACATTTACAGATATGGCCTCAAAGTAGATATTTGGGCAGCTGGTATCATCACTTACATACTGCTGTGTGGCTTTCCTCCTTTCCGTGGGTATGTGCTCCTGTATCTGGAGGTTTATTTTGAGTCTTTAAGAACATTTGGCACCAAATAAATACCTCTATCCATTAAAGAAGCCTTGGTTGCATCTATTGTTATTCTTCTTTGGTTCAGTAATTTCTCTCATGTTCTTCCTTCTTTACTGTCCACACTTTGTGCAGCGGCCTCTTGTGATCTTTTCTCTTATTGCCTGATAATATGAATTACCTGTATTGCTCTTTTTTTTTATACAGAGATTTATTTGTATAGCCTGTGTTCAGTACAGTTTCATCTTCAATCTTTGCAGAAGATTTTGAATGATTGTTGGTTTTAATTTCTACAGCAGTGGTGAAGATCAGGAGGTTCTCTTTGAGCAGATTTTGAGGGGCCAGCTTGATTTCCCAGCACCATACTGGGACAATGTGTCTGACACAGCCAAGGTTTGTGTCTGAAAGTAGTCTTTTCATCTGCTGTCTCTACGCTCCACGTGAAACACTAGAATCTGTCAGTGATCTGTTGCTGTGGTGTCTCAGGCTGCAGTATTTTACCGGATATTCATGGCTAATATGTTTCTCTTTAGGCTCTGATCACCGGGATGCTGCAGATAGAGGTGGATCAGAGGTACACAGCTGTACAGGTGCTCGATCATCCCTGGGTCAATGTAAGTTCAGGATTATGAAATCAAGCCTTTCACCAGAATCATCTTCTGCGCTCATAGAAGTACTTCCATCACAGAGTATGCAGTGTGATACAACAGGTAGAGTTGCTGAAGCTTTGTTATGTGTATGTGTGTTTTTTCAGGATGAAGGTGTGTCAGAGAACCAGCACCAGCTGCCTGTGGCTGGGAAGATCAAGAAGCACTTCAACACAGGGCCCAAGCTCAACATCACCACAGCAGGAGTGTCAGTTATTACAGTAAGGACTGATCTGCACCCCTCCACACACTAACACTGCATGCGATAGATTACATTCTAGCTGTGCTTTTTTGTTTTTGTAAATGCGCTCCAGCAATGATGCAAAATTAAAAATACTTGCACTTTTAAGTTTTGAACCACAATATGCACCAACTGCTTAATTCCTTAGACGTGCAGAAGCTTCTCATCTTTATGCTTTGGATGTCATTAAAATTAAATTTTAAGTTGAAGACAGCACTGCCTGCTATTGCCCTGAAGCAAATGAATCCATTACACATTATTTTTGTAGTTCATGAAAAAAAGTCTCTTTTCCACTTTATTCTGCATACCATCCATCTGCTTCTTGCTGCCAGGTCCTCCCGTGTGTGCTCTGGCTCTCATCCTTCTGTTAGATGGACTGTCAGCACTATTGTCAGGAGAACTTAAAAATAAGATTTGCTAGGTTTCGGTAGACATGATTTCTTGAACAGTTTCAGAGCTGAGTTGGATTTGTGAACTTGGCAGGAAGGCAAATAACCTATTTTGCTATTTTACTACCTGCTATTGATGGGGAAAAATCTATTGCATTCCTCTACATTTCTCATATCTGGCCTTATTTATTTAATATTTATACTTATTTATTTTACAGGTAAGCCATGAACTCAGTTGTCAGTTGCAAAATTGGAATATTTCTGAGTTAACAGAATGTCAGTTGACGGTGATATGACATTTCTACCAGTTTTTTCCTTCTCATCGCAGCAGTTGAAACTAAAGTTTATAGTTTAATGCTAATCAGGTCAGTGATGCTTTAAGTTCAAGGTGATCCACTGAGTTGCGCTCGTCTCTCTCTGCTCAACTTGACCAGGACTTTACCATCCAGAGGTCAGGGTCTTTGGACCACTACCAGCATCCAGGATTGTACTGGATAAGGTACGGTGCAGCGTAGCACTAATATATGAAGTGCTTCCATGGCAATGTGCTGGCAGTCTCCATTGCTCATCCCCTAAAGGGTTTGACCCATTGCCAATAAATGGAGCTTTTCTCATGCCTCGCCCTTCTTTACTTCATCAGCTTCATCACTTGATCAAATGATTTCATCTCACCAAGGCTACCTGGTGTGCAGTTCACTGTGCTATTTACTTATTCTGCATAGAAAGTTATGCATCTGTAATGCTAACTGCATTTGAGTGCATGTTACATATTTAGCAACCCAGGTCTGAGTGCACTTTTGTTTCTTTATAAGAAGTGCTGTCACTGATGTAAAGATGTCACACACCTGACGCAGGCAGACCATATTACCTCTTGTTGCTTTTACTGGTTTTGTTGTGTGTTGCGCTAGTTTGCTGTGTCACAAGATGAAATTATATTCTGAGTGGACAAGTAGTGAGACAAATGCAGCTTTTCAGATACAACTGCATGCTCACATTGGCTTAACTCAACCACCACTGAGGCACTCTGGTCAATTCTAGATGATACCACTCCTCATCTACCTCATCAACCTAACGGTTGCTGCTGTTTCACCCTCTCTCAGACCACCCCACTTGATAAGGAGAAGCAAATTTTCCGACGAAGACGCCACCATGATGTGAAGCCCGCTCACCACCTCCCACACAGTGTCGGTGCCGGCGCCTCCCACAGTGTCAACCCCAGCCTCTCCCCCAGTGAGTCTGAGGACTAATCCTTAAGTTCGGCCGACACTGTCCGTTCACCCACCCCTCCGTTCTCGCTTCCTGCCTGAGGCCACAGCACCATCCACCCCACCAGGGGAAACGTCTGAGAGGGTGGAGCGCAAAACGGAAAGACAACACTTTGTTCAGTCTGCTGACTTGGACGTTCAGACTGCCTGTACTCATTTTATTTTTTCCGTCGTAATACTTTTATTTTAGTTACAGACTACGTTGATCAGAGGGACAAGTTAGTTTCTCTGGATCTCAGAATACACCTTATAAGCATGCAACATTTTAAAATATCTTTTCCCTTCCCTTTCTTAAAAAAAAACAAAAAAAAGCCAAACTGTTAAAGCCTTATTTCTACACAGCAAGCACTGGTCCATTGTAGTACTGTAGAGCCCTCTACTGGTAATATTGTATACTGCAGGAAAGCCAACCTGCTTCATGAAGCACTTAGCTTTTTAGTGGAAAGGGTAAATGCAGAACATTGAAACCTAAGCTTCTATATATTAAATTACCTGATTTTTGTGATATGACGAGTTCAGTACATATGACTTATCATACTGATTTAAACGCTCTTTTGGAAAGTAATTTTCATGCAACAACAGATCACTCAAGACAATACTTAACAGTAACAGTCACTTGTTTATACTATTTGACATCTAGATTACCCTGTGCTGTGGTACTTGAGGTTCTGGTGCATAAATCTTAAACCCACTGTTTAAGAGGACTTTATAAAAACTGAAAAGACATGCTGCTATATTGTTAACATAAGCATTAGATGTACTGAGCAGATTGTTTGTTTGTTTGTTTGTTTGTGTAGGACAAATGACGAGTTCATTTGCAAAAACAGATAAAAGCCATTATTAAAATGAATAAACACCTGTTCATAAGAATGGCTTTTATGTGTTTTTGCAAATGAACTCTTCAGATATTGTCCTGCCACCCAGTAGCTCACCTCGTGACGATGATCGAGGACGCTAAAGTTTGACTGTTGATGGCCCAGCTAACCTGTTTGCTTGAGGATGACTAGTGAAACAGTTTTGTTACCGTACATGTCTGTGAGTGTGGGCTTGTTAATTCGGTGGTGGTACAGATGAATGTCAGTGCAATGTAGTTGGTAGTAAGTGCATGTTAAAAGCCTTGCCTTGGCACATATGGATTTAAGTGCAATTAGGTGTACCGCCCATCGAGCACAGTATCAAATCTGCCCAACGCAATGCTGGAATGAGTGAGAATGGATCTGTTGCCAGAATATTATTGACAGCCAACTGACACACTTCTCTGTCAGAGGGAGGTAATTAGCTTTTTTTTCCACACACTGAAATAAGAAACAAGTTAAATGTTGGTAAATACAGCAAAGTGCTTCCAGGAAAATCCATTATCTGAATATTTGTTCATTCAATCAATACTTGTCGGACTTTTTTTAAAAATACTCAGATCAAACAACATGATTAAGTCTAGCTCTCTGGACTGTATGGTACTGTATGTCTTCTGACCACTTCATACATGGTTCACTATAGACCAGATATTCATGGATATAAATGTCCTCTTCTCTTCTTCAGAGACTGTACCCTGCATGTGTGCTAATATGCATCCTAAATTAGTTGTTCTGGTCTTTTACTGTTCAATATACACCTGTCAGATATGAAACCATTTCTGTTGTCATTGTACGTGCTGTCTTGGTGAATGCAGTTCAGTTAAGGCACACTATAGTCATACCATTGCCGAGTTAAGACTTGTATATACGTATTTTAAAAGAAATGTAACATCACAACCCTGACTTTGTTGAAAAAGGGCTCTTAAGTTTCGACTGAAAGGGAGCAAACCAAAAAGCACAAGGAAAAGCAGGTTGTGATTTTGACTTTTTGGGAATGTGTTAGCTTCCTCAATACTGTATCTGTTTTTCATCATCTGAAAAACATGTAATGTTTATATACAGTTTGGAAAAAAAAAATGGCACTCAGACAACTGGGAATGTCAGTATTATGTGGAAGCAAATAGGGAATGTGAATTCTGTATTATGTCCATCCATAGTCCATTAATGTAAGGATGTTATAAAAACAATCTGAATGAGAACAAAACAGTAAGTTCTTTTCAATTCACAAGAAAAATCTATTGTTATGGTTAAAAAGCAAACTTAACAACAATGTACCAAAATCGGGAATAAAAAGAATTTAATTACTTTGTGAGTCAGCGACTTATCTTCATGAGTCAGTAGGCAGCTGTGTGTGAAGGACAGCCTGCTGCAGATGGGTTGACTGCAACAAATCCAGACAGCAGATGGCAGTAAAACCAAACATAAGTTTATAAGATCTTCAATAAAATTCTTCCTTCAGTTACTCATTTACCAACGTACAGTACCAGTCAAAAGTCACCAGTCACTTTTTCATTCAAATGAATGGGAAGGTGTGTCCAAACTTTTGAGTGGTGCTGTATATTTACACATACTTTATTAAAAGATGCATTAATACATGCATGAATGTTTTGAGACTTGCTCTCCTACACAACAATAAATATCCTGACACTGGTAGATTCAGTTTTATTAAAAACACAACAAAAAAAAAAAAATGAAAGCAGTTGAATTTACAGTTATTGATTTTAACATTATGGCACAAGCTCGAAACATATTCTACCTCTTCCAAAACATATGCAAAAACAACTGGCAATACAATTAAAATGATATAAATCATAATATCTTAAAATATATTAAATGAAACGAAAATGCTTAATGCTAACAATTTATTAACAAAATTAGTTTTTTTTCAAGCAAACTTAAATTCTCTAGTAAAAATGATTTCACAGTAAATCAAAGTGAGACTAATGTCTACAGTAGCTCTTAGCATGCAAAACCTCAGTTTTGGGTAAAGTGGTGTCTTGTGGAACCGCTACAAAATCAGGGTGCAAACTCAAAATCTATTTTGTTGCATATTTTGTTTTAAATTGTCATCTCACAGCGACCCACTTCTCATTTCTGTAATTTTAATGCACACAATAGCTTTCATATCACCAAAAATAGTCCATAGTCATTTTTGGAACATTATTCTGTTGTTAATTAGATATTTTTTTTATTTTGTCACACAACTGAAAGCCTTCCTTAGACCGTTTAAGTAACCAAGTAATAATATTGCTTACCAGTGCATGGTGTTCATGAATTCAGATTAACAATGAACAAGCAAACATTTTGTGCAAAAATAGGCAAAAAAAAATGAAAAACTTAGATGCACAAGTAACAGTATTAATGTCTGCAGAATGTCTTAAGAAATGACACTTCCTTTTACAAAATGTCTCAACAGCTCTACCACATACACAAACACCTTAACTGTCATGAGATACTATTCAACAAATGTGATATTTAATCCTCTGGATGTGTTTTTGGAGCAAAACCAAAAAAAAATGTTGGTAATTGTTGCACTGAATGAAGTATTTAAATCATTTTAAAATCTTACAGAAAAGAATAACTCGCCGTTCATAAACAAAATAGTCCTCGATTTCAAATAAATACAGAAATATCACAATTATCCTTTTTGCTGACATCATGATTCAAAAACAAATATTTCACAAAGGACAAAGCTCACACTGAATTTGACTCTTCTTCCATATAGACACAAACACAACAAAGTAACAGCAAACATTTTTGTCTTTTTGTCACATATACATACATCTGACCACTGTTGATAACAATGAGCAAACAATGGCCATATACATGTATTACTAACCAACTAATATCTGAAGTGCATTGCAGACATTTTGAACATTTATACATGGCTCACATGATGGAAATGTTGTCAACATGGTGGCTAATCTAACAGCATTTAGATCTCTCAGCCTTTACAGGGAAGAAACACTTTACACTGTTCATATATACACAGGTTTTCCTTTTTTTTTTTTCTAGAAAAGTGTTCCAAGTGAGATATGTATCTGCCATACAAATGTTGTATAAATGTTCCTAACACAGGAGTTATTTTGTTTTGCATTTTCACAGTTTGAAACAGGAACTTAAAGGCTTGCATTGGGTATGTTTTATTAACTTAACCGTTGAATTGTGTTGACTTGAGTCGATCTCACTCACCTTGACCAGAACAACGCATCTGCTCGACTCGGTTGGGGAAATGCTTCAGCTGTTGCTCAGGTAAGACATGAAGACCAACAGAAAAAAGTGTCCCGATTGTTCAGCAACAGACAAATGGCAACGATTTTGCCTCAGAGGCCAGATGACACACATGTAAACACACTTAGTTCTTTATTAGCTTCACCGTGCTGCTGATCTCCAGTACGCTGGATTTCCTCCATGCTCGGTGGAGCTTCTGCAGCACAGTGCGGTCGCTGGTTGATAGGTGTCCCTCTTACCCTCAACACTTGCCTTCTGCTGGGCGGATCTGCCTTTTACCCTCCTCAATACCGGTTTTGATGCTCGTAGTGCCACCGGTTGAAATCTATGTTAAATGCTACGATACTTCCAGAGGCCATGCCTGTAATCAGAGTCCTGAAGAGCAACAAAACCACAAAAAAAGATCATCAAATCCCATGAGACGAAAAACATATAGAGTTGGGAAAATAGAAAACTACAATTAATCTATACATTTATTCTCATGGCTTTAAAAAAACATTTTATAATTGATTCTATTTCAAACAGTGTGTTTCTATGAGTAAGGAAGCAACATGTATTAAATGTGTTCAGTGTTAAAAGATTATTTCCATTCATGTGAATAGTTTGTTAAAATGTCCACAGTGGTGGGTGAAACAAGCATAAGAGGTCATCAGGGGCTGTGACAGTAAATTACCGGGTTCCTCTGACAACTGAAGTAGACCATTGAGTCCCAGTGTCTTTCTGCAGCCCCTTTGCCCTCATGTCCACTGCGGGCTGGTATGTAGGAAAAGCAGCTGATTTCACAGGGTCGTCTTATATTGCTACACCCCAAGGGCTTAAATGCTCAAGCACAATGAACAGAGCTGCAGCAGAATGCCCCTCTGTAAATGGAGTTTCAGAGCAGGGCTCACTTGCCTTACCTTATGTTAACTTACTGAGGAAAGAGGAGTTTTTCAGAATAAGAAAATTCTTAAAATATTTGATTTTAACTTTAAAATGTAGCACATGGTATTTAATTGCAATTTTTATTTGTCCTTGATAACTTGTGGCTTTTTGAAAACAATACTGATCACAATAAATCTAAATGTCTGCCCGTCCTCTGCTTACTTTCACCAACCTTAAGGTTGTGCAGTTCATCATGATGGTGGTACTTAGAAATAATTTGTTTAAGAAACAGGCATTTGTTTTGGCCCGGACCGTTGAGGGCTAAGGGGGATTTGGCCTGTAGCCGTAAAGTGCAGCTTGAATGTTCAAACTCTGTAACCTCTCTTGACTGCCAGGGTCAAATGATGACGTCAGGCGTATAGCCCCAGAGCGAACACTGTCGCCTCTACGCTGCAATCCAGGCACCCGTTATATGACTCCTGACGAATGCAAAACACGCTGCTGACCTGCTGATAGATTTGTGCACTACACTGTTTTCTGTTCATCCAAAAGAAGTGCATTCTTAGAAGATACCCCTGTAACTTTTGTTGCTATGGCAACTGTTGGTTCTTTTTAAAGGAAAAGGATGGTGGATATTCCATTAACTAAAATACACACTGACAACCATGAAGCAACAAGGCTTTTACCTCAACTTCCGCACAATGTTTTAGAATATTTAAATGTGAGCAAACATACTTGGAATCACACAGATGACACAAGCACAAACACATATAAACCCACATAATGATAAATTATATGGCTTTACCACTTTTATATTTAAATAAAAATCGTAAAGCCAAGACTTTCTCTTCATAGGTACACTACACTCTATCCACTAAAATATAATTATTTTTGATTAGTATCGATTCAATACAGGAAATCAATAAGGGATCATGTCTATTACCTGTATTCACCTGATCAGAGGATCTGTATATGATGAGCAGGAGATAGTTCATAAACATCGCTCTCTGCATACACAGTTTCTCTCTGGCTTCAAATTTGCTACCGTACAACTGCCTGCTCTGACCTTTGATCATGTGATAGGTCCATGGCTCGGATGCCGGCGTCGCAGCCAGGGTAGATGTAGAGCTGTTTGAAGTCGCAGGCCTGCCAGATCTCCACCACGCCGCTGTCTCCACCTGTCACCAGGTTGTGGCCGTCGCTGCTCAGGAGAATAGCCTGCAGTAGGGATAAAGAGGTGTTTACGTCAGTTTCATCATTGTCGTTACATGAGAAATGGTAATGTAACAAAAACAGAGCGCTAACGTTTGTTATAGCTGATGTTAAGTATGAGCATGACATGAAGCAGCAATGTGCTTTTGCACAAATTTAAGATGGATTATTATTTGTAATATTTATACTATTATTTATATTTCACAAACCTGACAGGAGCAACTTAAATTAATCCTGTAAAAGATGATTTGGACTGTATGCGTTACCAAACCTACTGTATCAGTCAGATTTCTGTTTAATGAATCCCTCACTGCCCTTTTTAACAACATTGTTCAGCTTGTTTTGTCTTTTCTTACGTTATTTATTCAGCCGACCGTACGGTAAAAAAGATCAGTTCCTTTCCAATAAACAGCCTGTAGCACATTAGCATCATCTTCCTGTCAAAATTGAAAACACCAAGCCATCGCTGCACATGCAATGTTTTTGCTAAATGTTTCAGTATTTGCATCAAAGCTTTCATACTTAAAAGATTTAAATAATAATTATTTGAGTATTCTAGACTGCAGATGATGCAGCCACGTCTTTCTCAGGGCAGGCTGGTGTCAAAACAGTCAGCTTACCCTGGTGGAATCATTGACCTCCATCTGTGCCAGCAGTTTCCCATTAATGCTGAAGTTGCAGAAGCCACCCCTCTCGTAGTAGATGATGCAGTGGCCCTCACTGGACACTGAGATGAGTCGTGGGCACTGATAGTGGTCTGGCCCCTCCAAAGCCCGCAGAAGGTCCCCCGTGATGGTATGAACCAGACATGGACCCTCTACCGAACAGAAACACACATGCACAATCAGCAAACTGTTCTTAATTATGCAAAAAATCTATACTGTCTATATAAAATTTGATAACATGATTCTACAGAACTACTAAGTGTACTCAGAGGTGGATTGGTGTTTAGCTGGGTACAAATGCAAGTGTGGCGTGTTAATGGGAATGTATACATATCATTGTGAGTTGTACACCCATCATAGGACTTAGTAGATAAAATGATGAATGAATAAAATTATTCAGCATGCTCACTCTGACAAGGACATGTAGGGGAAACAGAAAAGCACACTGACCTTTGGTTCCACTGATGACCAGGCCCAGCTCTGCGCAGACTGACACACACACCACTTCCTGGTCATGACCCGTCAGAACTGCTCGTGGTGCTGGGTAGTCGCCTAAAAGATGACACAATATGACGAAAAACAAATAAATTGTTTTAATTAATTAAATCTGTTGTCTGACTCTGGAAAGAACTGAAACAATCTGAAAAACATATTGTACCAGTTAATAATTTCCCACTTTGCAGCATGATGGTGGCATTTCTGTGCAATTGTCTCCACATGACCACCAAATCTTCATTAGGCAATAAAATCATATAAACACAAGCGCACTGTTTGTGACACGCATCTGCTCACAGGGAGGTCCCTTTGAATTGTCATGTTAATGCTGGGATGCCCGGTGACGGCAGTCGAGCCACTTGATTCTATCCCATGTGTCACATGATTGATGATGGCTGGGGGAGAGGTTAGTGAGGGGAGTTTCACGGCACCTGGAGCCGACCTCCAGTACTGCCAGCAGTCGTCTTTCTGAAATGCACTGATCACCAATACTGCATAATACTGCCGGGGGTTCAGTCAATAATTTAGACGACAACATGCTCGAAGTGTCATACAGAGAGTTGAGCTTAATGAATTCATCACTAAATTTATGTAATCAGTGGACATTATCTATATTTAACAAACAAGGAAATGCAGCCAATGAAAAGCAGGAAAAACTGCAGGATTTACTTTTACTGACGTGTGTGTTTTATTAAATAAAATAATCCTACTGCGATTTGTACATCCTTAAGATGTAATTATAGTAACACTACCTTTCACCCCACTAGTGATGGAAAACTCATGTCAAACTAATACCACTGAATATATGTGACTGTTGGTTCTCACACATGTGACTAAAAGTTCAACGAAGTCAGTAAAAGTTTCTGAGTCCACCTATATGACAGGAATGTCCTGATAGATGATGTGGACAAACGTCAGACCACTCTTCCCCACTCCTCCCTCCTCCTCCCCCTCCATCTCCTCCTCCAGCTCGGCATATCACCTCTACATCTGTAGCGGTCCAGTCAGTGAGCCGGACTGTGATCGATGCAGCACGGTCCCTCAGAGACCTGGACCTGAGCAACGCTGTCAGTCCCAGCACCCGCTGCTGTGGGGAGCTGAATAGGACAAGTGTCAGAAAAAGCCTCCAGGGGGAAAAAAAAGGGAGCTAGTGCAGCTCACCTACCCGACAAAAGATTCAATCACCCTGCACTGCATACCCTCCACCCTCTCTGAGCCCCTGGGACGAGCTGGAGTCAGCCAGCACAATTACCCGGTGCAAATATCCCCCTCGCACCGGTGTGATGGGCTGAGTCTGAGAGGCAGGGCAATGATTGAGCTGGAAGTTATTTTAATTATTACACATTTAAGACACATACAGCCTTTTGGGGCACGGGTGAAATCAATTTCTTGGGTGCGCCACATCTGCGGGATGAGGGAGCAGTGATCCAGAGGGCTGCTGCTACATATTCACACAATCTTCAACCAGCTTTATAGAAAATATAATAAGCATGAAATCACTAGAATGAGTCTTGTGGAAAAGATCGCTCGATGAATAAGCTGGTAAGTATGAGAATAAAAAGGAATTTGGTATTCTGCGTGCTTTATGACATTAATTTGAGGGCTTCCTGTGTGGAGATATGAAAAGGTGGTAGTGGTTTATCCCTGAGGGTCCTTGCAAATGCCTGCCACCCATATTTGAACATGACTGATATTAGCTGGCTGCAGAGATCTGTATAATGCTGTGTCAAGCATGCAATCATTCTATTCTGAGCCATTTCCCACTACACTGTCACTTTTCCCTAACAAAATCTAGGTCCATCTGATTCTGTGTGCATTCTTGGACCAAACCAGATTATTACCTGCTGCCTCCAGTGTTTTCTGACATTGATTAGATATTTCTAAGTGATTGGAAATAATTTGAGTGAAATGAGTGACAATACATCTTGTCTTTTGTTTCTTGAGATGAGCTGTGCAACTTCCTTTCCCTTTGTCCGTTGAAGATGCATTGTAAGCACTAGTAGCGTTAATATCAGGGGAATACTGTTTTCTTGCTGCAGTAACAGAAGTGCTATTGCCCCTTGCTAATTGGAGGCAACCAAGCTGAAATTCTTAATTAACTGTCGGAGCCTCGGTGAAGTTAATTAGAGAACACTCGCAACTAATCCGGAGCTCCTAGAATCTGTGACAATTGGAAACACAAGATCTTCTAGCACACACACACACACACACACACACACACACACACACACATATTAGAGTGTCATCCAAAAATGTAATACAAACACACACTCTTCATCGTCTTTAGTTTTTCCATTCCAGGCCATATATGGCGCTCCTCACTTGTACAGTACTGTAACAGCTGCTTCCTCTACCCTGATGGATTGTTTTGAACACAGACAATCAGTGAGAATGAGCAACTAAATGAACTGAGCAGCACAAATCACACACTGAGGTCTACCATTTTGAATGCCAAGACATCTGGAGTCCTCTACTTGAAAGCAGCACAGCTCAACGCAATGAATCATGCTAATACATCACAGCTACAGTGCAAATAAATTATCCTCTCCCTGTCTCTCCACATTATTTGATTTCTAGTGTAGAATCTCTTTTTTCTAGCGTTGATCAAAGACTCTTGCTATATAAGTTTGTAAAAATACTAACAATAGTCTCGTGCACCTTTTAGACTTCATTTCACAACACATATTTCATGTGTGAAATACAAAATGCTGTAAAAAAAGATTATTTCTTTGCCCTTGTCCAGATGGAAATGCTACTGTACACTTTGTGAGTGTGCAGCACATGCTTATGTCCATGCGTGTACTCACTGTTATTGGGGTTGTCGCCAATAATATGGTGCCGCCCACTCCAGTACCATAGCAGCAGGGTAGCATCCCTGGATCCGGAGACGATGTAGCAGTCTCCGCCGATGTAAGACTCTGACCTGGCCAGACATGTCACCACATCCCAGTGACCGAAAACTATCTGGGTCAGCTTGCCTAAAGAAGACAATGTACACACGTGATTTTAATGCTGGCAAACATTGCTGGTGAGAAGATTGTGAAACATGGAACAACTACTGCCAGTACTGTTTTCAAAGACCAACTGACGGTAGTAAAGGGAGTATTAGATCTAATGTTTCCAAAAGTCAAAGTGGTTCCCCACCCTTTGGCTTATGTCCTCTTAAAATGAAATAAAGTTTTCTTGTGACCAATCATCACAGGTTATGGCCTTAGCAAGAGTGAGTTGAGCAGTTCAACCCACACGTGACTTTTTCTCTGTTTCATTTGAAGGATTTTTAGAGGCCTGCAGAGGTGAAAGTATCCAGTATTTCACAAGAGAAAAGAAAACAACCAAAAATAAACACAAAATGCTTTTTTTTCCCTTTTACTTTCAATATCCTTGTTATAAATCCCCTCAGTTTATTCTTGGGATCCATCGGGAACCACTGAGTTAAATGGTACTGTGTGCATTTTGAGTTGCAGTGATAATTACTTATTCATTTTTATGTTGCTGGCATTATCATTTTGCCCCAACTAAATCATAAAAAATGGAAAGAAAATTGGTAAAAAAGGTACAAGGCACGTCAGGAGACAGCAGTGATGATGCTGTATTATTCCCATCATAGCGCTCAGTCCTCCACACACCAGTGCACACCTCTATAGGAAATAGAGTTTACACTGTAACCTACCTGTCTCGGAGGAGTACACACGAAAGCTCTTGTCCCAGAAGCCACACACCAGGATGTAGCGGTTGTCAGCTGTCACCACGAAACAGTGTGTGGTGATTTGGATGCTCTGGTCCACTAGGTCTGTGATCTGACGCTTGTTGCTTCCAGTATTGTTAGCTGTAAAAAGAAAGAAGACACGCTCAACACATATGTCAATACCTGAAATGTATTTCCACATTTTTTTTAAACAGACCTTTAAAGCTAAGATGAATATAAAAGTTAGTAGTGCAATATTTTATAAAAATAATGAGGCCGACTCACCAATCAGAGAGTCCATCTCTATGGGTAGATAATGGGCCTGCTCCAGAGAGTAGCCTGGTGCTCCTCTGAGACCTAGATTCAGGAAGTGATACATGAGGAAATGAATCATTGCGGCTACTCATAACCACTGAACGTGTGTTTTCTTACATACATACACACACACCTGCTCCCATTTCAGAGCCAAAGTTAATTCATAATCTCTTCCAGGGGATGTAAGTATTGGAGGTCCATCAGAAAGATTTCCATCTGTCTTACTGTGCTTTTGCTTTTTGTCAAACTGAATGGAAACATTTTATCCATGCGAGAGAGTTATCTGGAGCCAGTTTTGAAACAGCAACATGCCTGAAAAATATGGAGGCCTTATTATCATCATTATTCTGAAAAGCCAAACCACATTGCCCTCCTCTCCGACAGGATGGCAAAGGGTGTTGCAGCTGTGTTCATTAGTGTGGGAGCAGCCAGAGCAGCCACACAGTGCAGAGACTCTTTGGTCCTGAGCTCGGTGTGTTTCTACTGTGACAGATGGGGATGTGTGAGGAGAATGTGGTGCAGTTGCGGCCTAATTTCCTAGTAACCATTGCTTTGGCCCTCTGACCCTGAGGTGAGGCTGATTCTCAGGGAGGGGCTCTGTGGGTAATGTTGTTCACACATGTCTGAGCAGGAACATGTGGAAACACTCATGGTCAGCTTACCTGGGAGGTGTTAGCCTCTCACGTAGCCAGCTGGCTACAGCTCTATTATGAGTGGTGGGCAGGTTTGTGTGGGATGGAGATGAAGTTATTTTGCTGTATTGCATGTGGCGTTGCAGACTTTTTTTTTTTTTTTTTTGCAAGGGCATGTGTGTCCAGTATGTTTGAACATATCACCTGCAGTGTGCGTCGAGCTCCACTCACCAACAGTGTTGTGCCATCGGTTGACGGCGAATAGGCGACTGCAGGTGACTGTGACCACAGCAGGTATGGTAAGATGCGGCAGGGTGTTAGCGGCCACGTGCGTTACCGGTGAATTTGATGGAAACTTCAACACCATGATGACATCTTGCTGCATCTGGTCCTTGAACATGAGAGGACTCTGTGGAAGGAAACACTATTGAGTAGAAGAGAGAAAAGAGGGAGTGTGGGAAAGGATGCAGGGATGTGATGGAGGGAGAGGAGTAGTAGTAGGAAGAGGAAGAGGGAAGGGAAGGAACAGGAAGGCAAGAAATGGAGAAAATGAAAAGAGGTATGAAAAGATGAGAGAAAAAGAATGGAAAGAGGTAATTAGTGTGGAGGTTGGAGGAAAAACTAGGTACAGACAAAGAGGAGAGCTACATGCACTGACCCTCCTCCGGACAGTACAGTCAAACAAAGGGACTGGTCAGACAAGGGTAAGACATGGAAAACTGGGATGGAGTAGGCTGTACATATGAGATGATGCATACATGATACACATGTATCAGAAAGATTCAGTTTGGTCCACAAAGGAGAAGCATAAAAAGATATTGCAGGGTTTTTCCTTATGAAAATGTGCTTCACTTTCCCACCTTAAAATTCAACTCAACTTTTATGACGTGTAGCAGGAGTAAAAGCAATGGAGGAGATAGTGATCCTGACAATACTCTGAGTTCTGGGCAAGATTCAGCCCTTATCTCATACCTAATTCTGGAGGCTTTTGACAGAAATGGACAGAAGTGGATGAAAACATTCACATCTGTTGCAAAAGTTAAAAAAAAAAAAATGAATTAAAAGGTCTCAAAGAGATCTGCCTTACAAAGTTTCTTGTAGGAAGAGAGAAACAGAGAGAGCCATGTGGGGATAATGAGGGCTAGGCTGGCTATTACATGGATTAGACAGGGAAGAGCGGCTTATGACAGAAAGAGGGGAGCTACTAGGCCAGTAGGGAGCACTCTTTCCTTTACACCACTCTGCCAGTAGGCAGCAACCACTATAAAACACTGCAGACAACCTGTACTGAAAATTTGTTGTTATATTGCGCTTCTGTGACCTACATGAAGTAAGACTTCTGAAATATTTATCTTTTGTTGTAAAAGACTGGATCAAAAGAAATACACAGAAGTGAGAAATCAGGGACATCTATCTCAATCTTTGTCTACCTATTAACACAGGCACGCGAACACACACACACCATCCAGGCTCGCACAGGTCCACACAACCTCCTTCACACACACCAGAGGTGCAGAGAATTTTCCCAGCATGCTCGTTGCTCTCACCAGGTGCATGGCGGAGCTGCGTGGAGGATGTGGCTCAATAAGCAACTGAGATGGCGTCTGTCCAAAGCTCTGGATCTGCGCCTCTGTGGCCTGCGGGAGAGAGAGAGGGGAGAAGGAGAGAGAGAGCGGCTGTCACAATCAATATGCATCAAAGTGATGGGTCAATGCGTTACTTGACAATGCAAGCAAATCCTAACTCAGCCGTGCCTCTGAGGAAGGGGGGAGGTAAAGGGAAAGGGGTGCACTCCCAATCCGCCTGGGTGCTCCCCCTTCCCCCCTCAGCCTGCAGAGTCATCCAAGTGTTAGTATGGAAGAGACAAGCCTTTTCCTATTAACATGCTTCAGTTAACCATTCCCATTTCCAGGCGCAGGGGCCCCCACTGCACAAACGTTAACCTGGAGTGACATCCAGCTAGGACTGCAGCAGGCCGGCCTGCTTTTAGATGTTATTGTGCTTGAAACAAAGGGGAAAAGCACGTGCATGCTCACACACACATACACCAATGAGGAAGGAAAAAAGCACACAGGGCGATTTGGGTTAGGGAATCTTGATGACGGATGATTTATGGGTATAAACTATGAGTCCTGAGAAGGAAAAAAACTAAAAACAGCACAAGTTGCACCTTGAGTAAAGAAAGAAAAAAAAACAACAAAACACCAGAGGGATCAGGCTTTTACTATTATTAGAATATAACTTCCGTTTACACAGACAAAAGATCTCATTTGCCTCCAGTGAGAGAGGGAAAAAAAAACAAGCAGTAAGAGCTGCTGAGCTTGACTGAAAGTGGGGCACTCCACGGTGGGAGTGATTGATGTGACTGGAGCCACTTCCACCATCAGAGGGGAGCTTGTAGACGTCCGTCAATGCCACTGTGCACAATGGAACATACATCGCTCAGCCTTTCGCCTGCCCTTCTGACTGCCTGGGTGACTAGCCCTCATTTTCCTCCGCCTGTACACACCACTCACTATCAAAAGGACCCATTGGGTAGCACATGCCACAGTTGGAGATGTGGCACAGGAAGTTTGGAGGTGATACTGGATTAGGACAGGCCACCTGCAAGCCAAACAGTCGCCCCCAACACCCCCCTGGTCACTTCCTATCTTGCACAGCACCAAAAAAGGTGCTGTCCACACGGTTGAGTACTGTCGCACTGCAGTGAAAGTTTCATGTGAGTTGGTGAGCACATTTGGCAATCATTAAGTGTTAGTCAGTTTTTCTTTACAACACAGTCTGTCAAGTAATAAGCAACTGACATTATGGCTATTTAAGGTTAGGTTTGGAGTGAGGGTCACAGTGACTGTTCAAATAAAGAAATTTGATACAAAGATCAGAAAGGCTGAGAGGGCCATGTGGAAAACATCACCATATTTCTTGTGATGATTCTATTACCAGTGAAACTGGGCTGCTGCATGCCCCATTTTGGTAGTCTGAGACAACCTTGATGGCCGACAATTATTTCCAGAGTGCAACAGGGAAAATTTGTCTGTATGTGTTTGTGTTTTTGTGTGTGTTGAGGCGAGGGGGAGGAGGGGGGGGTCTGAGTTATTGAAGGTTAACTCAAGAACATGTTCTTCCTCTAGATGATCAAAACATGTCAATATCTCTCAGGTGCTTCAACACTAATCCTCTCTGAGGTATGTCAGAAACGTATCTCTATCTCAGACTGAGATGGAGAGCACTTAACAGGCAGTTCATTAGTTTAAGTCACTTCAGGCTCTGCTTTTTGGCTGATAAGTGACACTTATTGCCAAAGCCATCTGGATGATCTCCCCTCCTAGCAACAACTGCCTTGCTTGGGTGAGCACCAAACATCCATCATAACACACTGTGTCTGCCTGTCTGTCTGTCTGACTTTGTTCGCATATGATTTTGGCGTAAGCAAAAGGCTTCAGAGGTGAGTGGCTACGGCTCTCTCTCTATCTATCTGCTGCCTGGTTCCCAAACTGGTGACAGAGACTCTTTGGAGAATGATCCCCCCAGCATCATCTTCCAGTGCACTCATGCAAAGCAGCAACACAACAGCTCTGTCAGACAGAACGCAGATACGGCCTTGCGTTGACCCGCTAAGCAGCGTGGGATCGTGCTGAGTCATGACACCTGAGTTCGGCAGTTCAACTACAAATATGAAACTGCGCCACCTTTCACCTTTTGACAGATATGGTAGATTACAGACAGCAAATTACTTTTGTTAAGCTTTTAAGTGGTATAAACAGATTGTAAAAACAGATCTAAACATTGCAGAAACCACACAGGATTACAAATACATTTAAATAAACCATTTATCCGATTGCATCATAGCTTACGTTCTCTTGTGATGAAAATTCTTTACATGCCAATGGAAATTTGCTTAAGATAAGCTTATCTAGATTTATTTTAATTCTTAAGTAAAAACAAAGAATTGGCTCGAGGGTGTTTCTTGAGTGACAGTTTAGCAGTTGACATGTGCACCACTGTATGTGGGAGCAGAAATGTCTCCCAACAACGTGTCCACCAGTAGGTGATTGTCTCTAATGCAGCTATCATCGCAGGCAATGCATGCTAAAATGATATTTCGTACACATGAAGGGAGTTTTTTTTTTTTATCATTAAGGTCAAACATTGATTGTTCAACCATAAGAATATCAAGGTGAAGTCAATTTGTCAGCTGATTCAAAGCCCTTCATTCGCTAGCCACGGCATACTTTGTTGTCTTTGTCAACCCAATAAATAGTCAGAAAAAGGGAAGGAGGGGCAGTGGCAGCTGAAGAGGGATAGAGTCCCACTGATGAATAATTTGTCTGTTTACTTCTGAGTGACACCGTGGGGTCTGAATCAAGGGGTTGCTGTCATGTTTTTCCATAAGAGAAGGCTGTCAGGAGAAGCATCGCGGGTGCACTGCTGTTCCGGCAGTGTGCCCAGTAGTAGAGCTGTCACCGTGCCCTAAACCACAGGCCCAGCGGCATGTCAGAGGGTGTCATCGTTTCCATCTGACACATGGACGGAAATTATCTTTCATGACCTCTAATTTCTTGACATTTCAAATGCCTTAATTGTTGTGACTAATGCCAGATCTGCAGTTTCACCTGTCATGCTCGGAATGAATCAATACCCCCGAGTCAATCGTCACATTTCAGCAGGTCTTAGCAAGACATTCATCGGGCACTTTTCCATGCTCCACCTCACTGACGCAGCCAGGCATCTCACAGACTGGCCTGTGTGGGATAGGAGGAGCGATAAACAGTAATGGGAATAATAGTACGATAAATTCTGCAGGAAATCACCTACAACATTACCATTATATTACCAATGACTATGAAGGAAATGGTTCATTTCATTCAAACTATTTCACCTTAGAGCAAGGTAAAGTAGGACTGGAGCCTGGAGAATTGTGATCAGGAAATTCTAATCCTGGGAAACCATTTATTTATTTATTTTCTACACTTAACATATTTTTCATGGTTGCAAAGGGTCTGCTGAAAAATTACAATTATCTGTACTGAAATTACCAGTTACTTTACAGGAAATCAAACAATTATGGTTGAAAATCCCAGTTTAGTAGACTAGTTCATGATGACTTTTCAGGATACTGCTATGTTTTAGTGCCTGGGGTTTACATAAACAAGGTTATGCTTTATGTTACATAGAAAAGAAGAATCCATCTGGAATGAAAACATGACTGAAGGTATGAAGGCTTGTCTTAATTAGTGCTCATCATATCAGCATTATATCAGCTGCAATTAGCTGAGCCAATTTCTCTCTCCAGCGCGGATACATTCACATGTCACAATGGCAACTACATCAGCTAGGCACAATTATGGAGTCTGAGTAGCAGGCTTCCTAAGGTGCAACTAACTAACAGTACTGTCAGCTCTCAAGGTAACAGTAGGCAGGTTGGAAGACAGCTACAAACCTCAACCTGATGCAAAAAAAAAAAAAAAAAAAAGGCATTGTCTAAAATCTTTCTTGAAATGATGAAAACCAAACCTTCCACAATATGGTTTGGTAATTAGATCAACCAAATCTTCTGCAGGTGATTTGCATAATGGTCACTTGATAAATAAAGGCGCCCCTGGAAGTGACAGTATATAAATGACTTGTTTTGCAGACAGCAGATGGTGGATATCACAGAGAGAGAGACGAGCTCACCCTAGAAAGTACCACAATGCATGCCAGCTGCTGCAGTCTCTGGTCCCCTTTCCCCTCCACGCAATTACGCTATTCACGAGTAGTACGGTCGAGCTCATAGATATTCAATTAATTACTTAAGAACAAGAGGATTCACTCCCTCGTCTATTGACCGTGTGACCTCTGTTGATTGATCAAAGAGCTCAGTCAGATTCATTGATCTCATTAAAGCGAGGAACATACATACATATATAGTATATTCAGCACCAGAAAGAAAAAAAACAAAAAACAGCATAGAATCCTGACGTTAAGAACGTCTATGAATAACGTGGACAGATATTAAAAGATTACTGTTTATCTGAAGGGGAGGAAATTAATAACTCACTCGCAAAATGACAGTAATCACAAAACTCACTCGATGAGTCAGCAGCTCTGCTCCGTTCTCTCACGGTTACATTTGCATGACACAATAATTGATTGACAGATGCATGATATGAATGCTCCCGGAGCTGTAGCACATGCCAGGACAAATAGAGGCAGGAAGTTGTGCTTATGGAGAATAAGAGAGGGGGGCAGGGTGGGGGTGGAGGGGTGGGGGGCTCAGTCACCATGGTAATGTGTGTTTGTGCCTTACCTCTCTGAGCGAAGGGTCAGCGATACTGTCCAGGTTGACGGAGCCCTCGTAAGTCAGGTAGTGAAAGACGTTGAGGGCACGCACCGCCTCCGGGCCCCGCTGCTTGTAGCCGAAAATAAGGTCAATCCACTGATGCAGCTGACATGACACAAACTCGCTTTCCAGGGCCTGTCAGAGGAGTACAGGGCAATTAGAGGTGAGAGGCATACCAGCAGCACACAGCACATGGACCAAAAGACACAATACAAATTGTACTTCCACACAACAGTGAGCACAACAAAACACAGGCTTCTTTACTGTACACAGATGACCTACCAGCACATTACATCACCAGCAAAAATCACCAAAAAAAAACCCCTCCATACAATTATAATGGCAAGTATTTAACCTATTTTCCTGCACATGAAGACCACAGAAAACTAAACAGAAGCTGCATTTCCTCCTTTTAATGTAATCAGCTAACTCAGGATGAGCCTCCCATATCACTTTCTCTTGTCCACTTAAAACACCAGCCCACTATCTTTAGAGACAAAGAAATCGGTTCAATACTAACAGGGATCCAATTTACTGTAAAACTATCTGCACAAGCAACATTGATAAATTACTTGTGAGAGTGAAAAAGGAGACGAGATTTCTTGTGGGAGTGCAAGTGAGAGATTCGGGATAAGATTTAAGGCTGATGATTATTATAAATATACTTCCTATGGAAGCTATGCAATGGGGGCTTGATGTATTGTTCCACAATACAGTACAATGTAATTCCCATGCATGCTGGTGTAAGGCTTTGCTAGAGGAATTTACACTCCTCCCCTAGCGTCAGGAATAACAGCCATTACCAACAAAGCCTGCTCGAGCACACAGAGGCAGAGTTTGCCACAGGGCATATCACTACAATTGAAAGTGGCACATGCAAAGATGGGAAGTGGGAGGAAGAGAGAGGGAGGGAGAGAGAAAGAGAAGAAAAATAGAGGGAGACTGATAGAGAGAGAGAGAGAGAGAGAGAGAGAGGGGGAGGCAGGGAGAGAGATTCACTGACAGAAATGAAATAATAGAGGAAGCAAGAGTGTGGGCTAGCTAGGGAACAGAACAAAAGAAAGACAAAAAATGGAGGCAGAGGACTATGATTTTCTGGGCGTGTGAATACACTGGTCTGTGAATGTAACAATGCAAGGCAACATCACGCATGTATCCTTCAACGGTGAGAAAATATCCACAGTAATCCTTTTTTCAGGCATCCCCTCTCCTTGTTTTGGAGATGCAGACATGCCCATAACAACTCCCAGCCTCTCCCTTCTCCCCCCCCCCCTCCTCCAACCCCCACTCTGCCGGTGTACAAGCCTGATAGAGCTCGACCAGGCAGCCTGGGTAGAGCACAGGGAAAGGTCACCTCCATAAGAGCGGTCCAGCTCTGTCACTCCAGCTGAAAAGGTCAAATGTGTTCCCATAGTTTCCTTCTACCTCTGGTCCAAAAAACACTGTGGCCCTTAACCTCAGGATACATAACATGCATGAAACTTTTTGTCTCTCCAACAGTAAAATTGAAGATGCTCTGTTTTAGGGAGGAGCCCACTCATCAAGCCTTAATTAGAAAGTGGAAACATATTATATAGACTATTTTCATCACTCTTAACTGAGACTGAATTTGCCCAATTTTCCCAAATTCTATTAAAATTTTTGGAATTATAAATATATATTATAATAATATAATATTAATCAAAACATAAATGTAAGCAAAGTATAAACATTAGCATTCTCTCCCTTTAGTATAGTAGTCATTACAGAGCAGCCAGGCTGGGAAACATGAGCATGTTGTGTACAGTCTACTAACACTGTGGTACAGTATTTCTGGGTCTTGAAGATCAAATTTCCAAAATAATTAGCTTTTGTCCAAATCGTAAGTCGACAACATGCAGCTTTATTTGAGCTTTAACAGTTTGAGTTTATTTTGGATGTCAACGTGTGTTGAAAAAATATGTGTATGTTTTTTGTTCGAAATGCTGCTCCGCTATATGCACATGCAACGGCCATTCATCATGCAGCAGATTT
The DNA here is from genome assembly GCF_910596095.1 of Thunnus maccoyii. Taxonomy (NCBI): domain Eukaryota; kingdom Metazoa; phylum Chordata; class Actinopteri; order Scombriformes; family Scombridae; genus Thunnus; species Thunnus maccoyii. The sequence goes on along the minus strand of NC_056538.1, from coordinate 25,864,169 downwards.
TTTTGTGTTGTCTTTCATTAGGTTTAGTGGGGAAGAGAGCTGCGAGTTTCTCCAGTAAGTGATTCCAGATTAAAAGGGAGAACAGAGTTTATATGACGGCAAGAGAAGGGTCGGATCTCCATTTCTGTCTCCAGAAACCTGCTGGGAGTTGTGGGCCACATGTTGATAGGCTGTCTGTATTAAATGTGCACATACCGACGTTCACACACATGCAGACAGAAAGGGCCCTGCACACTGCCAAAGTGATGAGGCCCGGCATTACAGAAGGTAACACAATAGGGCAAACTTGCCCTCAGTCTTGTCCTTTAGTGACATCACTGGGGTCAGGGGTACAGTGTTAGTATTGAACGCTGCACTTTATTAGATGCTTCATGAATAAGACAAGGAGACATGAATGCATGGGAAGGTTAAAAAAGAAGAGAGGGAAATGGATTTATTAATGGCTGTGAGAAGGTGGCAGAAAGGCTAAATGTAAAGAGTTCATTAAAGAGGTACATGTACAGTAATTTACAGCATATACAGTATATCATCTCACCCTATTGTACGTTTTACTACAGTACTATATACATGCAGCAGTGTATTTTGAGTACAAATTACATCATAGTATATAAAATGAGATGATGTGCCATAAAGTGCAGCTTATGAGAATGAGCGCGGCTTCTACTAAATAGTTTAAGGTGAATATCTAAATATAATTTAAAAAATAATGTTACTATAGGAAAATAATCTATATATCAAAATTTAATCATTTTAATTTTTTAAAAATGTTCTATTTTGTTTGTGTATTTAACAGTGTAATCATACCATGAAATTTAGAATTTGACACAAATGTTTACACCTTACCATCCTGTTTATCCTAACAAAGTCTTCAGGTTTCTTGGCCCAGGCCGGCAAGTCCACATCATGAACCATGTTCCCGTCGTCCCTCATTCCCAAATGATAGCCATTGCTGTTGACAAACATCTCTGGTAGGTAGTAGAATTCAGGAGTCAGTTCCTGCGTTTCAAAGGAAGAGGAACGTTCATGTTATATAGCTGACTGACAAGACCGGGTCTAATGCTGCAGTTTTCACCATATAATCGACTAACAATTCAACTAAGTGCAAGAAATAACATGTGTGAGGACAGAGCCACAAAAAAACAGAGAAAAAACGGTTCTGTATCCCACTGAGATGAAGTGAGAATTCAAGGGTAAAGGTAACACAAACAAACTAAACAGCAGGCCACGAGAAGGCGGTGAGAGGTGCTAGTCCAGTTATTCCAGGCAGAGGTGTTAGGTGTGTTAAATGAAACTGGAACTGAGTTGGGTTTTTCTCCCTGGTCTCTGGGCTCTTGTGATGGGGTCAGGACCTCGCAGTGGAGGGGAAGTCAGCATGGTAAAGGAGCCCCCCTACATAAAGCCTGGTGTGATTCCATACACTGAAGAAGAGAACAAATATTTACCCGAGTTTTGAGACAAGACTATTCTAAAGGGATCTCTCCTGTGTTGAAGGGAACACTCTTGTATTTTTATGTTACCGTACACATCATGTATATTTAAAACTGGCCATTTTCCAAAGCATGCCATTCATTTTAGACTTCTTACCTTCCAGGCAACCACTGCTTTCCATTTATTTAAGTACACTATGAATATCAACTTGCAGACTTGCTTGAGATAGGTAATGCACTACAGTGTTTTGCTGCCTTTACTTATTGTCGAAGTTTAGAAACTGTTTTAAAAACTCTTGCAACATTCATGTTTGCTTATTTATCTAGGCGTGGGTCTGGGTTTGTCTTATTATTGTATTATATTTGTTTGACTTACTTTAAATGAACAGATGGCCTCTTGTTGGGTAATCATTTAAAAAAAAAACTATGGCATGCTTTGGACAGTTATTGGCACAGTTACTGGGCTAAAACATGCAACTACTACTACTGATACGGCCCTTTAAGAAATTATTAAAGAAAAAGGTATTATGCAATTGTAAATTATGCAAACTTGCAGTGATTTTGCAATCTCCACTCTGATCCCTTATCCTCATGATCATACATCTAAGAAAGGATGAGTGAGTAAAGTCTCTGCACAATGAGGCATATGCACATGAGGAATGTGGATCCTTTGTCTCTGTCCTCATTAGAAAACATACACACAAGACAAGTCAAATGTTGCTCTCTGTCTCTTTATGAATTATGAAGATTATGAAGGAGTATCGGAGATATTTTAACTCCTTGTATCAGGAATGTTTTATGAATGCAGTGTTTGTCAGTTTCAATGGTACTACCTAGTTTTATATTGCCTATGGGATACATAACACAGCTTTTAAGCCCCCATAAATCACTAGGTTTTGAAAGAGCAAGTTAGCATGACACAGGACAGGCCAATAACACCGCTGGTCTGCTGTTGGTCACATTTCACCCTCCGCACACGACAAGGAAAGGAGTGAAGTAGCCATTCCTCTGTTTCCCCCTGCCTCTCACATACACACATACCCACACACACACACACACACACACACACACTTTCTCTCCTCTTTTTCGTCTGTAAACTTCCTGCCGTAACTCACCACCAAGCCGTTAAAACTGCCAGCTCCGTTTTCAAGCCACCCTCCCATGGCAGCCATTAATTCTGCAACAGCATCGTAATGGGCTAACAAGTCAATCACACGAGCCTCCATTGCTTTACACTGTGTCACCTTAATGACATGTTCGTCAGAATCTGTCACCAGTGGAGTGCTGCTAGATTCCATCAGACAGCATGGTGGCAGTTTGTGTGTGTGTGTATGTATGTGTGAGTATGCCCGCTCCTTCCAAGAAAACTCTGCTTCTTTTTGCCCATGGGTGGCTGTGCCAGCTTAACATAACTGTGTGCACTCACATGCAGAAATAAATGAGAGGTATGGATGCACGTTAATGATGGGGTGGTCGAGGAGGTGAAGTCCTGGTTGGAGCGGGGTTGTTTCCATTTGACTTGCTCTTTTAGGAGGTCATCCCCATCAGGGGTTCAACCACCCTCGGTCTTGTCGTCATTACTGCTGGAGGAGGCCGGGGTTAATGAAGGAGAGACCCTGGTAAAAACAAGCTGCCTTTTAATCAGAAGCCTGACGGCCCCGCTTGGTGGACTGGGCTGAGGCTGACCTTAACCCCAGACTCTCCGCTCAGTCTCAGTTGCTACGCGGTGGCTGTGCATGGTGTTTATGTGTCTGTTCACATGTTTAGCTGCTTTTCTGCTGGCATGAATGGAAATCTATTTATTTTATTTGATATTATCATGGATAGGACATTATTGAGAAAGACAGAAAAACATTTAGAAAATAATCTTTTTATGTGTAGTATGTTCAAGATTACTAATTACTACTATAAAAAGGGTCAGAAGACATACAAATTAAAACAAAAATAAATAACACAAAATGAGATTATAAAAAGGAAGATAGTAATTACTAATATTCTGATCAGTCTTGTTGTGGCTTTGCCTCATATTTTACCACTATTGCACAATAAGTAAATCAAACCAGCTCTTGCATAATATTTCTCTCCCTCTAATACATTATGAAATACTGTTAGTAATCCAGCATTGTCCTCCACAGAACAATTCCTCTCCTAATAGATCAGTAACCGTCTTATGTGTGTAAAAACAAATGCATGCAGACATACAAGTCGTTGAAAGTAGGCTGTATTTGTTAACAGGGTGGCGTTTGACTATTCAGCTGTTCGCTGGCTTGCAGCTTTCTGCCTCTGCCTCACATAGATTCTTGGCTGCTCTCCCCCAGATCCTGGCAAGTAAAAGCCCTGTCTGTACATAAAAGACTACATTTTAAATAGCTTTTGTCATTAATGCTTTATTAATTGCCTGGGGCAACACTATCCAATACAGGGTGTGCTAGAAATATATGACACTTTGAGGTCAGTGCATATTCCTGCTGCGTGTTATGCAGTGGGCAAAATGGAGGCGAATCAGCAGGGTTCAGCGTTTTCGGTGACTGCTCTGTGGATTTGCAGAGGGAGGGCTTTGTCTCTCTCTCAGACGCAGCCTTTGTTCAAACTCATGAGTGCTTCCATGCACAGATGCAAGATCAGTCTACCTCTGAGATAGTTTGTTTTCTGCAGGAGATAAATCAAATGTGCTTTTCTAAGTGCTCAGGGTCTTCCTGTACACTATGTTTCTTTGTGATTCGCTGTTCGGATGAGGCATGTATAATTAATGGTATGTATTTTTGCAATGGTGTACAAGCACACTAGACGGGGAGGGGAGCGTAGTGACTTGGTATAGTTATATTGCCAATTATATATACTGTACAGCTACAGTTTTGCTGGTAGAGGAGTCCTGCAATATGATATATTTTATTATTGTTGTTATTGGAATTGGACACTTTACACCCACAGACCCATAAAAGCAGCTTAAACAATGCAGCAAGCAAGGAAAAAATAGATGAAAGATAATGATCACAGATTCAACTTCAAACATCTTTGTATTAGAGCACAACTTTTCAGGTGTGTAGTGCTGTGACCTTATGGACCCATGTGTCCACATGAATGTAAAACATGGGTTGTTTTTGCTTTTGTTGTGATTCTCACCTTTACATCTGACGTGTCCCTCTGACAGTTCCTCCAGGAGCGTGCAATGGCTGAAAAGGTGCGGTCTGGGTGGTCAAATTTGTTGTTATTAGCACTGAGGAAGAACGTGGTGAAGGGCTCCTGAGGAGAAAGCAAATTCAACATCACAAAGATGAAAGATCTCCCCACCGAAATTCAAAAGTCTTCATTATCTTTTCCACCCTGTTGACATCCATTTTGATTGCAATCATCATAATCTACATAATAAAAATCTCGGTACTGATCTGAATTTACAAGATTACCATGCAACTTATTCAATATACATGTGAATTTTTCTGCAATATATCATTGTTATTCTTCTCTGCGGCAGACTAAGGGATCTCTGTAGAGATCAGTCATTCATTGTATCCAGGCCTGAGGGAGAATTAATTAGTGTTCTTCCTGAGTACAGTGAGCTATAATGATAATTGGCTCAAATTTGGTTTTCTCAGCCTGAGATGGCGATCATTGCCGGTTGGAGCGGATGGATCACTCACCAAAGGAAGAAAGGGATTGTGGGAACAAACCCACAGAGGCCAATCTAACTGCTGTCAACAGAACTCCCCCAGTTCATCAGCCCCTCTCTACTAATGATGGGGGAGGAGGAGAAATACAGTACGAACTCCCCATAAAACTCTTTTAAAATTAATAAGCTGACTTCAAAATCAAATGTACAGCAACTCAAAGAGGCTGTGAGGGTTATAAGGGCCTGTTTTGTGGGGGAAAAGATTGGGAGAGAGTGCATGTGCCTCCTCCTTCTCTTGCAGAGTAAATGAGGACAGTGCTCAGTAACCTTGATAGACATGTCTCCAGCGCTCACTGGGTTGCCCGAAACACATAAACCTGTCACAGCAGCCTCTGTAAATCATTACCCAGCCACTCTTTATTTAGTTCACATATGCCGGTTTACTGGCCTGTGAAATGTGTTTTCTGAGCGCCATTGGTCTAACTCAGGCCCAATCAAATTGAGATGTTGAGCTGTTTCCTCTGCAGAAGCCGACAGACCTCAAAGTAACAGCATCATCAAGTCTGACAAGTGACAATCAAGTAATGCAGACTCAAAAATGAGGATATGGGTCTGACTTCATTCCTGTACGGAGGCTTGACTAATCCTCAGATTTTGAAGACAGTTCAATAATGGGTGTAAGGCAGGCTGAAGAGGTGATTTTACTCACTATTCTGATGAGCCAGTGCAGGGTGGAGGCGACTGTGGAGTAGTGGGAGTTGTAATGACAAGGTGGTGTCTGGTCGTCTTCCCAAGTCTCATAGCGTTCAGCGTAGAACGCTGCACGCTTTGGATTCAGAGCCCCGACAGGCTAGAGAGAAATTAAGAAATACAAGGTTCACTCTTAACAAGTAAGGAGTTTTTGTCACTTTTTTTGTCATTTCAAAACTATGTCTCCTTGAAGGTTATATTTACAAGAACACCTCTGTACAATACAAAATGTCTTGAGACAACCAGGGCATTCAATACCTTCTTTCTTGAATCCAGGCATTACAATGAGCTGGCAGGAGATAGTAATGAGTAAACACTTCACTTTACTGGTGTTAGGCCAAAGCTCTGATTTTGATTTACAGTGTTATTAAATGTTTTACTTGCCCATTTTAATATTATGGTACCAGGAGAAGATGGACAGCAAACGAACTCATGCTTTATAGGCAAAACTATGTTATATAACTAATATATGTAGTTTAATTTTACTCACTTGTTGTGTAACTACATAACTCAAAGCCTCAGAAAAGAGAGATCTGCATCATCTCCTACATGAACCACTTATCTTAATCTTTTTTAAATCTTAAATTGGAAACAAACTCTATTGCAAACAGATACAGTCCGTCTTATGACCATTTAAATTAAGTTTTAATGATCATGCAGTTATTTGACAGTTATGAGAGAGTTATGGGAAAATACTCGTGCCATATACTTGTAAAATAAATTATTTGAGTGCACAAATACATCCATATAAAAATAACTTTTTTTTGGCGGAGTTCATATTAAACGAAGGGGCTTTTGTTCTTGTATCATAATTTGTAGTCACCACCTTCTGGCTGCATCACTGCGATTCATATTATATCTATAAGTGTGTACAAAAAGCATCAGCATGTGAATCAGACAGATATTTTGCCTGCTGAGACAATGATTTGCTGCCAATACTCTAATCATGTAGTGACATGATGGTTCAAACTCTCAGTGAACTTTATTACAGACCACGCTACAGTGCAGCCAATGAAACTACAGTACGTCTACTTTCATTGAAAGATGTGTATATTACTTGTGCGCTGAGCATAATTAACAAAAATAGGCTTGTAGAGTCTCAGTAGTTCCCCATTAGGCTACATGTGGCGAGGGCAGCTAAGAGTCTGGGGGAGAGTTCAGGGCAGACAAGGAGCTTTACTCTGGGATTTGTCTGTCAGACCCCATTATTCTCCTGAACCCTAAAAAGTTCCTGTTGAGCTGTCTTCTGTCTGAAATTTACAGGGATACGGTGGCAGGGGTGAGCAGGATGGCGCACTGAGGATGGAGGGAGGAGATATGAGCGTCTCCTTCTAAATGTTGTGGGTAATCCATGTGGATTAACCCTGGCTGACCTGATTTACACCCAACACACCCACAGAGCCAAACACTTTAGTCAGCACTGCTACTCCCATCTGTGGTCAACCCTTCTGTGCTACTGGGCTGCTAATGTGAGTTACCAGGAACGCCCATCAGAACAGAAACAGTTTTTAACAACAGAGATTGAAAAAAATGAAAAGTCAGAGCATTATAAGCTAGTATTTATTGTGGAAAAACTGTATTAGATTGCATTATATTTTACATATTATTATGTTATATATGTTATGCATGTATAAGCTCCTGACAACTGAAGATTTTCCTATTATTAATGTAAGAAGTAGAAGAAAACCAAACCAAACCCAAACCAGTCTGTTAATGATAAATAGTGGAGCTTAAAATTCTCAATCAATCATAAAAACTTTCATATTCAATGTCCTGAATTTGAAGAACTGCTGCCTAATTATTGTGAGGATAGAAAACAGAAAAAATAACATCAGTGCTATATTTTCTGACATCCATCCAATTATTTCATACTTAGACCAAACCTTGGATAGCGTGGTTCATTATTTAACCGCAGCCTCGGTAATAACTTCAATATTGTACTGACACCATCGCTGGGTTTTTGCCCTTTGGCGGCTGTTTTACTTTCATGTGTTCTTATGGCAACAAAATTACTCCCATTAAACATACGTTTAGTGGTGAATAAATTGCTTTCTCTGCCTTTTCAATCAACCCGTCCAATATAAGAGCCTCAGAGGCATATTGGCAGTCAATATTAATATACTCAGTACCACTGAATCGGTTACAGAGGGGGAAGGGAGGCTGGTAAAGTAATCAATGGCAGCTTTTCTACCTGAAAGCTGCAGCTCAGAGGTCAGAAGAAATAAAATAAAATCCTTCGTTTCAAAATGCTCTGAGATGGATGCCTAAAAATAAAGCCACTTTAGTCTAACATTATTAAAAATTTCACTGGTATTGGTTCAGCTGGCTAAAGTTTGTATTCAAACTCAGTACAACAGACAGTCTCTTGGTCATTTAGGAGATTAAGGTCATATCCGTGTGTGGCACAACACACATGCTTAAAGCTCAAAGTCAAAATTAAATGGGGCCAGTTTTTTTCTGGTTCTTCCTTAAAATTGAATGGCAGTCCACATCAGTGTTAGCACAATTGAATAGACTGAAAGAGAAGTTTATTGAGATCTGCATAGATTTATGGGGTGATAATAGCCCTGCATGTGACGTCTCGGCCCAGCTGGATTGGGGTGCAAGCCACAAGATGTCTCACACTCTGTAAAACCGCTGCTAGTTTAACTAATGCAGGTTTGAGCTGTATGAAAGGTCCAGTTAAGACGTGGCAGAGGGAGAAGTATAAGGAAAAGACAGCTGCAAGTAACAGTAATGAGTGTAAGAGAGGAAAAAGTAAACACTTCATGTTACAGGTATTAGAACCGAAGCTCATACTGATTGGCAAGATTTTGATTTACAGTGTTTTACTTGCCCGTTTTAATATCATGGTACCAGAAGAAGATCAACAACAACCTAACTCATATATTTATAGGTAAAACTATGTGATATGAACCATATACTTACGAGACCTCATGAGATTTCAGAGAGACACTTCTCCTTGAGCGAGACTTGGTTTGACACAATAACAAACGGATTGAAAGGTAAAGAAAAAAGTTTTATTTCTCTGTGGGCATCCTTTCCATAATGTTGTCAGACACTTATAATAACAATCTGAGCCTGTCAGTGGCAAAAACAAGCACTTTTAGTGTATGTATGTATGTATGTACATTGACAGGACGCAGGGGACACATTGGAGGTTGAAAAATCCTGAAGTTTCCCTTTAAAAGGGATTTTATGAGCTAAAATTAAAATTGTCAACCTTAAATTTTAGGTACTTTCAAAAAGTAGATTCAGTCTCCATTCCACTGCCATCAGCCTCTCTACCTTTTCGTGACACTAAACCAACCACAAACACCTCGTGAATGAAGCACACAGTTACAGGGTGGGATCCAATGATATGTTTAGTGACAAGTTATTTCCTGTTAATTCTTCTACTTGACTCCACTTAAATGAAACAAAAAAAAACGTTCTGTGTTCCCAAGCCGCTCAGCTGTGTAAGTAGAAATACAATATAATGAGACGTTTTCTATGTGACTGCTATAGTATAGAAGTAAGAATGCTTTCATTTTGTTTTCTCGAAAACTTGTGCTGGTGAACTTGTAGGTGTTATTTATTGTCACTGGTTGCTGTCATCTTTACGGGAAAATTCGCACCTGGCAGGTTGTTGAACACTGCTCAAGCTGGGACTGTTACAGTATACAGCAAATTTTGGAGCAATACACCAAACTCACTGAAATGTTAAAAAAAAGACAACAAAATAAAGATAAAGAAAGAGTTAACCCGAAAAATGATCAACTACCACTTTTGCAGGTGATTTAATACACTTCCCTGTATTGATGCAAATAATGAGGCAAGGTAGATGTACTGTATATTTATAGAAAGAAGGTGCATGTGCACTGTAAAAATACATAGATGGGGTAAAAAATTAAGGTAAAAACCTGAATAAATGAGAGGAGAAGGAACAATGAAGCTGTTTTGCCTCGTGGTGACCCAACAAGTTACACAAGACATGTGGTTTCCTTTAATTTGCCAACCATCTGTATATAAAGATAAGGTTGTAAAGCACAGTCTTAACTTTTAGTTACGGCTTGTTGCATCCTCCAAAATCAACATCAGGCTATAGAACCTAATATATTATCAAGTCCTCAGTTGTTGCCCTATTTGTGCACAATGGTTGTGATTGCAGTTGTACAAAAATAAGGCCTTTTGTCCAAATTTTCAACACAACTGTCTCAGCTCAATATTTACATGCTTTGATACAATCTTACATATTAACTTAGTTCTATCTAAAGATTAATTATATCTGCCCCAGTCTCAAATGCACATATTATGAAATAAAGAAAGTGTTTTAAATAAAAACATGAAATTGTAATGAACTGACCATAGGTGATCGGGTCAAAGCATAAAGTAAACTGAAAGGCTACTTCCAGGTTCGTCCATATCCTGTACATCTCTACAGAGCCTTAACCATAGGAAAACATACTATAAATACATGTGTGGAATACTCTATATCTTCCTCACAAATGTCAAATTAAATTTCCTGGTTAAATAACACTTTCCAAAAATAAATGTATTCTGCTTGCGGTATACTTTTATACCTTGTTTTGAGTACCAAAGAACAGCCACACATATGAGGGGAATGTATGATAGATTGGCTATTTAATGAGAAATACAAACCCATTAATGATGAGATAGTGTAAGTACTTCAGTGGAACTTTATTGCCTTTAGTCCTGTCATACTCACCATCTGTTGATAAGCCCAAATCAGCCTATGCGTACATCTACTCAACAAAGAATAATCACCTCTTCCCTTTTTTCCCTGCAGTGCATATCACACTGATCACAGACATAAGACCATGAAAACAACTGGTTCAGACAGTTCCACACTTGCTCCTATCTGAGTTCATTTCTTGGATAACACCTGACCCAGAGAAGTACATCAACACAACTAAACAAAGTATGATCAAACACAGATTTGGCTTCAGATTCAATCAGGATCATTTCTGGTGTTGCAGTCCAAAGATGCAGGAAATGAACGTGGTTGTTGGTGAGTGAGTGCACAGAGAGTGCCTCCATTTGTTTGGGTATATCTAAGCTACCTCCCTAAGAGACGCATATTGCATTTTATATTTCAAAAGAAATTACATTACAGTATGCTGCTATGGTGCTCTGTCAGGAGAAGTCGCAGTCGTTTTTGCTTGCCTTGTCAGAGGCAGGGCTGCATGCAGCTCCAGTCTAATGCAATCAAGTTGCTCCAACACAAAATAAAGCAGATGTGCTCCCAAACTGCGTGACTGGAGTGGAAGTGAGGGTGAAAAAGGCTCCATTATGGAAAGAAAAGTGTGGAGAGGATCTTTACAGCACCCACGCTCTGTCTGCGTTAGTCAGAGTGCGTCTCTTAGAGATGATCAGCTTTCACTGAGTGCCACATCAAAAACTTTGAGAAGGAGACTGTTAGATTCAAAAGCCGTCTCTCCATCTTAACACAACTCATCCAAAATATGTTGACAAGGGTTTTCTGACATTCTGTAAGATAAATCAACAACATCAGCTTTATTTTTGTTATCTTAAGGAAAAAAAAATGTGTGTTAACACTTGAATGGGTTGCACGGGTTAAGAAATGTGTGTCATTTTTTTTTAAAACAATACTTCACAAACGACACAATCATTTTCAGTCAGTGGGTAAAGAAACACAGAGTTAACCCACATCTGCTTCTTTTGTTTTCTGGTGCAATTATAAGAATTTCTAACACATCATTTAACAGCTATGAGGAAAATTAGCTTCCCCTTATCTACCATCCACTTGTCAATCCATCAAGAAATAATCATTAGAATCTGATGAAACACTTCACTGCATGAATGTATCTGACATCCAAATATGCAGAACTCTGGCCCGGGGCAGGGCAACGCAGTGTTCAATAGCACTGTTCACAGCTGACTGAATACCCAACCAGCAGGTAATTGTAGGTGTGTGCAGTAAGGTTTGGGAGGAAATTATTCGGCACATCAGCACAGAGCTCCCTGCAGTTCAAACAATGCTGTCTATCAAGTGGCAGTCACCTGGATTTGTCAAACAGGTCTCTGGTATGGCTCTGATGTGTGGGAAAGAAAGCCTCCCAAATTGTGCAATGCCATCGTGGGATCATTTGAGAATGAATGAAGTGTATCAATGATGTTTATAATTTAGTTGCAATTATAATTTAGCTTTATCCAGTGCGGTACTATAAGAGTAATGATATGACAATTTATTAATGTAATGCTGCAGCTCTAGAGTGATGGTTAATATTACACGAGGTGATTTGATATTATTCAACTGCAGGAAAAAAAAAAGTGTTTTAACCGCTACTTATAATACTTTTTCGGCACAGATTAAAATGGGTCTATTGCATCATGTATCAAAAATGTTCAAATATTGAAAACTGACAAAGAATTCTTCCTCAGATCAATAACCTTCTTTATTTATTCTTTGACAGTTTCAGATTTAAATCGTAATTTTGCCAATTTGTAACTGTACTGCATTTTACTTTTTAAGTTCATGTGTAGACAGCATTTAATTGATAACTTTGACCTCTTATGTTAAATGAAAAAAAATGTTTTGTGGTTGTTTTGTTCATATTCTTCAAAGTAAGGTATCCTGCTGGTACCAAAACTCAACGATTCCCAGCCCTAGTAACTACACATACAGCTTACATGGTACAAAGCCACACCCACCGGACTTACACCTTAGAGAGATGCACACAGCCCTAATATACAATGAACAAGTCTCTGGAGACTGTGCAGCTCGCTCTGATCCATAATTGAACAAAAGGGCAGACCAAGCAGAGAGGAGAAGTGCGGGGGCCTCTGTCCCTCCCTGCTACACTAGCTGTGAACTTTTGGAGGTAAGCGCCCCGGGGTTCCAAGGACAACTGTCAGGAGACACGGGCTGTGAACTCATGCTAATGAAGGCAGCTCAGCCCTGTAAACAGCATGGGAGGATGTCACTGGAATACATTACAATACATAACTGTCTCCCCAGGGCAGGAGGGTTGCACATGGCTCAGCCCTGATCATCCCCTCAACACACAAACACACACACACACACACACACACACACATATCCAAGGGCTCTCTCTCAGCCCACCTGGATACCCCACAGGCCGGAGCCGCCAAAAGCAGACAAGTGCTGAGATGATGGCAGCAAGATGTGCAACTGAGCAGTTTGTCCAAAACATTCTGGGTTTACTGAAATGTGAAGAAGTGCTCCAGAGCAGTGGGAGATCATTTCTCAAATTCATAGCACTCTATCTAACTTGTTCTTGATTCTTTGATTGTTTCATAGTAACTTCTTTTTTTTTTTTTTTTTTTGATTTCAAGTTCTCTTCCTCTCCCACTACATAACACGGCACACACATGCCTTGAAAAGCTGAAAATTGATACAAACTGTTGAGAACTGAGATGGCAAAGTGAAGCTCTTTGTCAGAATGTCGGCGCTTTGAAGGAAACAAGGGGGAATGAGGGAGCGATAAAGTGAGCGAGGGAGAGAGAGAGAGCTCAGACAGGAATGCGACTGTTTTCAGGTCAGTGAGCTGCAGTGTGCATGTGCGAGAGAGAGAGAGAGAGAGAGAGAGAGAGAGAGAGAAAGAGAGAGAGAGAGACAGAGACAGATACAAAGGGGGGTGGTAAACCAGTAAACCAGGCCACAGTTTGTGGTAGAGTGATCTGCTGCCTTTTCCCCTTCAATCAAAGACAGAGCAAATGTAACACTGAACTTTATCTCCGAGGGTTTGCGGGGCATTAGTGTCATTTGTGTCTGACCTCTTGTGATTTGGCAGCGTTAGCAGAACTCTCGCTACTCTGCGCTGCTTGATGCGTTTTCGACCTGCCACAATTAGAACGACTTTCACTGCTGTTCTTGTGACCTGCTCTTATCAGTTCATCAACCTTGAAAGAAGTTAAACTCAAGCAGAAACTAAATTTCACTACTG